>NC_139352.1:81338858-81871358 GCF_055883805.1 Amblyomma maculatum | reverse complement strand
GCGTACACACAAAAAAATGGCCCATGAGAGAGGCTCGAATACAATTGGAGCTTTTCATTGAAAACAGATTGCAGTATAATCTCAAAATTAACCTCCAACAGCTACCATTTTCGTTTTATTTTATTTTTTTTTTATTTTTTTTTTTTTTGCCGTTTTATCACAAGAGGTTTCTTGGGACTTGATGTCTCAGTGCCCTTATTAATATCTGGCCTGAGGTAGTGACAGGACGTCTCTTTTTTTTTTTCAGACTTCCCCACCACCACCTTTACCTCTTCTCACAGCGAGGTTGAGGTGTCCGCAAAAAAGTGTGACAGATGCTGCGCCTTTGCTTTCCTGTGAACCAATTATTGTTATTATTATCACAAAATAAAAGGAAAATACGATGCCTTTAGTGGTTTTCACCTCTTGCGTCAAGGATAGCGGTGGTTGCGAGCGTCGATCCCTCGCATGTATAGCACGTGTTTTCGGGTATGAGTAAATAGAAGCAAACTACTGTATATTGTGCCAGAGAGTATATATTTTTATTTTTACCTACCCTGTCCTTTCTCCCTATCGCTCACCTCTTTGATTTCCGCTACCCCTTCCTCGCTATCCCTTTACATCCGCCGCCACAGTTCAGGTGCATCAGATATCAGATAGCAGATACCGGGGCTGGCAAACATATTTTCCTTCATTTTGTATATATAATAAAATGCCACTACAACAACAACAAATAGTTCGAAGTTTGTGCCCATGGTATCACTTTTTTTTTTCTCTCTTTATCCTGCCTTTTTCGCGCAGTTGCGCCCCTAACTGCAATCAATCAAATAACCCGGAAGAATGTGATGCCTTGCTTTCCAGTCCGATTTATCCCGGTTCACCGTCTCCAAAGCGAAGTTTAGCTATCCTCCCCACAAAACGTTCCTAGCGTAGTTGTTTGTTTGTATTCCGGCCTGAATATCCTGAAGATTTGCTAAAATAGCGTCGCGCTAATCCTATTAATGATCCGCGTGTCCTGCGTGATCAAGTCAAATATATTGGTGTTTAATCTATAACATCACGTCCTGCGTTCACAGCTTTGATAGAAATTCTAGCATGGTTAAGCGAATAGTTCATCCACCTCCATAAATTTATTCATACGGGTTTGGATTGCGTGCTGTATCATCCTAGTAACACACGAGGTCATGGCGATAGGACGAAGAGTTTTGAGCTTACGCTCTTTACACGGTTTGAGGATCATTACTCTTTCATGCTCATTACTGTGCCGGAGTACCCGAGTTCGAACCCGACCACGGCGGCTGTGTTTCGATGGAGGCGAAACGAAGTGGCGTCCGTGTGCTGTGCGATGTCAGCGCACGTTAAAGATCCCCAGGTGGTTCAAATTATTCCGTAGCCCTCCACTACGGCTCCTCTTTCTCTCTTTCCACTTTCATTCCTTCCTTTCCTTACGGCGCGGTTGAGGTGTCCACAGAAAACAAGTGAGACAGTTACCGCGCCTTACCTTTCCTATAAATGAATCAGGTATGACGCCTTTCCTTGCCTGTGAACCAATTATATTATTAATGCGCTATCGCGTTTGCGCTTAAGGCGCAGCTTAAGCGTCCTCCTAATTTTAGGCAACTCTTCTGGCAAAGGTATCGCAATACGAAAGCGTCAATATTGAAGTTAACGCAGGACTTTACATGCAGGAGTATTTCAGATAACATTCTCAATCGCTTGATGTTGTGAGGAAATAAATGAGCGCAGTTAACGAGCAAGGCAACACATCTTCCAATGTCCAAGGTAGTGGCATGAATATCGGTCTCTGGCACGTCCTGGACTTGAGGATGCTACAGCAATTGGAGGTATGATACGTTATGTTTTATGTTGGCAAGATATGACTGAGGACTGAATTGTAAGCCGCTTTAATTACCTTGGACGTTTGATGCTCCTCATCGCGAGTGCACTGTCTCGGCTGCGGGAGGTGGTCAGTTCGAAACCCACCGCCGGACACCCACCGGTAAATATGGGTACAAGCGTCCCCCGGCCTGGTGCTCGGCTTTTACAGTGGTGTGCGTTTGGGAGAAGCTCCGTAAACCCCGCTGCGCGCCCCTCCTCCGCAGTGGGCCCAAACCCAGTTTCGAACCTCGCAGTGCACTGAACATTATTAGATCGACCTCTAGTTCACTATACTGTTGCATAACGTCACCTGCGTAGATGAGTCAATCGCTAAAGAAGTGTCACGTGCGGAGAAAGTAACGCATAAGGTGCTTTCCACCTTTCCGAGGCTGTAGCTGCGTGCAGAAGCGACAATTAGGGGTTGCTTGGCAAGGAAAGTAATGCCCCGAAATGAATTAACGAAAGGATGTGAACCTTACGCTTGGTACGGACAAGCGAAGAGTAGAGGGTGCACGCTCAAAATGCAGATCCAAAAATTAATATCTTAGATGTCTCTCAAGAGGAGAATGGCGAAAGCCTACCTTTCCTCTCCAAGCATTTGCCTCTTATCGGCGTTCGTTGTAGTGCTACGTTTAATTATATCTGGTTTACAGGGAAGGAAAGGCGCAGCATCTGTCACACTTTCTCCGGCAAGTACGCGTTTGGACGGTAAGCCTCCCCTCATTCCCACTCACCATCTCCGCGCTCGATGCGGAATACAAAAAACAGATTGACGTCCTCCGGGCACAGAATCAAGTTTTTCTCAACAAAATTCAAAATTTAGAATCAAAATTGGCGTCCGCTGCTCCGAGCCCGCAGAACTTGGACGCACTGGAGAGCGACGCGGAGCTGTCGCCTGCCCTCGTGACAGCGATCTCAGCGATGGAGGAGCGCTTATCCTCCAAAATGCGTCTAGATCTTGACTAAGGTCATAAGTGCCATATCTGCGGTGGTCTCAAAACACATATCGGACAACCTCCGCCTCCTCCGTCGGTCGGGGCCCATTAGGGACGTATCCCGTCCTGCAAAATTCAACCGTCGGATCATTGATTCGGACAATAAAGACAGCTGCCCCGCTCCTGTCACCAGCCCAGTGGTGCCGCAGATAGCTGGCTCAGGGGCAGCCCCTCCCTCATCATCCTCTCAAAATAATGTTTAATCATGGCGAGACACCTTAGTCCAAGGCGTTCTCCCACCTCCAATTCGGCCATCTTAACTTTAATAGCAATGGAACTGTAGAGGCTTTAAGGACCGCACTAAGCGTGCCAATTTCCACCTCTACCTTGAAACCTTCGAGTCTGTACCAGCCGTTGTTGCCCTCCAGGAGCCAGGCTTGGGCGCCACACTTTCAAATTACACGACGTTCCAGCAGGATCCCGCGTCTTGTCTTCTATAGTTGGTTCACTGGAAGGGAAAGGCGCGGTAACTGTCTCACTCGTTTTCTGTGGACACCTGGACCGCGCTGTGAGGGAAGGGAGGAAGGTGGAAGGTAAAGTGGAAAGAGAGAAAGAGGAGCCGTAGTGGAGGGCTACGGAGTAATTTCGACCACCTGGGGATCTTTAACGTGCGCTGATATCGCACAGCCCACGGACGCCTCTTCGTTTCGCCTCCATCGAAGCGCAGCCGCCGAGGTCGGGTTCGAACCCGGGAATTCCGGAAAGTAGTCGGGCGTCTTACTACTGTGCCACCCCGGCGGGGCACTTGTCTTCTCGTACACAACGCATGCACAGCCAACTTAGTGGATCTCGATCTCCAACTAGATTATTCCTATGTAATGTTGACCATCTTACCACTTCACCGCAGGGACCCGCCACTGCATGAACTCAGCGTGTACTGCTCTCCCGAACTCAAGCAAGTGACATTCACGGACCTCTTCAGCCGCGCTCTAAGAGTAGCAGGTCGCGATCCTCTCCTGATCGTGGGCGACTTTAACGCTCCCAGTCAGCTGTGGGGGTATCGCAAATAGGAGTCGCGCGGACGTAAGGTGATGGAACTTGCGTCCACGTTAGGTCTCACACTCCACACTGACCCTGTCCACCCAACACGGTTAGGAAACTCGGTGACACGGAATACGTGTCCCGGCTTAACCTTCACTCGCAACATAAAACACGCAGACTGGCTCAACACCGAGAAAATCCTCGGTAGTGACCACTGCATCCTTAACATTACAATACACACACGCCCACTAAAACGACCCACAACACAAGCCCGTATCCCAGATTGGACGAAATTCAGTCAAAATTTTGACTCAATTGATAACACACCCATTTCTGCGCAGGGCTAATGGTTGTAAGGCGCACCTTACAAACCAGTACGCGCGCTTATCGCAAACGGAGTCGGGTCGCCGCCTTCTTGCTTGACTCCGTATCGAACACACCACTCTCATGGAAAACAGGTTTCGCATCCAGAACTGTGGAGTTCTGTGTGCGATTTCTTCCAGCCAATATGTCACGAAGGCGTGATTCCGTTCTCGTCACGATCATAATGGTCAGCGCCTGGCACGAGCGGGAAGCCCTAGCCCGCCATTATCAAATACTAAAGAGTTAATTAAATAACTCAATTAAGGTGACGTCAAGGATGTGACGTCACGCAACCGGAAGTAGAACCGAAAAAGGGTATAGAAAGGGATTGGCGCGCAATTTGAAAGTACCAAAGATATGGCGTGATTTGGTTTGGTTTGGGGTGTTTTACATCCCAAAGCGACTCAAGCTATGAAAGACGCCGTAGTGGAGGACTCCGAAAATTTCGACTACCTGGGACTCTTTAACGTGCGCTTACATCGCACATCACACGAGCGCCTTGTTTTTCGCCTCCATCGAAAAGCGGCCGTCGAGGCCGGGATTCGATCCCGAATCCTTGAGAACAGTAGTCGAGCGCCGTAACCACTGCGCCACCGCTGCGAGTTGGTGATCCACCTGCACGTCAGCAGATGATGTAAAATTTAACGGCTACATCTTCAACTTAGTCCGCCATGATTCCGTCGACAAAGATTACTGGACAACCATAGGTGTCCTGGTCAGGCTCAGCAAAAATTTCTAAAATTGTCTTGTTTTTCTAAGTATAAATTCAAGAACATCGTGAAGCACACTAACTGTATACGAATGGATAATTTAATTATTGCCTGCAATAACGACAATGTGAAAGGCAGTTTGAAGGAATTTCGAACGCAGGTATTCCGAAACCATAAATATAAATTGCTTTATAATAAGGAAAAGCGCAGCATCTGTCACACATATCCGTGGAAACCTGAACTGAGATCTAAAGGAAAGGAGGAAGGCACGCGATACAAAGAAGAGAGAAAGAAGCACCCTAGTGGAGGGCTCTGTAATAATGTCGACTCGCCCGTAGAAGCACGAATGCTTAATATGCCCGACTACTGTTCCGGAATACCCGGGTTCAATCCCGACTTCTGGTGTCTGCGTTTCGAAGGGAGACGGACGGCCATCCGCGTGCTGCGCAATGTCAGTGCACGCTAAAAACCCCCAGGGGGTCGAAATTACTCCGGAGCTCTCCACTACGGCACCCCTTTCTCTTTCCGCTTTAACTCCCAACTTCCTCTCTTCCCTTACGGCGTGGTTCAGGTCTCCACAGAACGGCCCCGCCGCGGTGGTGCAGTGGTCAGACGTTCGACTACTGTGCCGGAGTACCCGGGTTCGAACCCGTCCTAGGCGGCTGCGTTTCGATGGAGGCGAAACGAAGAGGCATCCGTGAGCTGTGCGATGTCAGTGCACGGTAAAGATCCTCAGGTGGTCGAAATTACTCCGTAGCCCTCCACTACGGCTCTTCTCTCTTTCTACTTTCACTCCCACCTTCCTCCCTTCCCTTACGGCGCGGTTGCGGTGACCACAGAAAACAAGCGAGACAGTTACCGCGCCTTTCCCTTCCTATAAATAAATCAGTTTTTTAGAGCGCAGCTCTTTGGCGTCCGTTCCTGGGTTTCGCGTCGGCGTCGGCCTCGTAACCAGCTCCGCCCCCCTTTCATCCCCCCAGCGCTAGCGGCGACCGACTGATATCGCTGGATGCCGCTGACGCCGCTAGAGAGTCAAGATAACGTGACTGCATAGAACACCGTCGCCGCCATGCAGAAAGAGGAAGGGAGGGTCCCCCCCCCCCCCCCCTGTAGGGTGCTCTTCAATTGCCGACGCGCCGGTTATTTCACGTAGGCCCCGGCACGTCGACGAATACGTGACCACCTTCCCACGGCTAGACCTGGTTCTTGGCGATGCGGAAGCGAGGGTATCATATTGTTTGCGTCGGCATCGGCGGTGTTGTCCCTGAAACCAACTCCGCAGCTGGGGTTGACTCACTATCGGCGTCAACAGCATCAGTCAGTCGCTGCTATCTCTTCCCTCCTCCCTCTATGGCGTTGTCCGCTTGCTGCGCGCGCTTCTGCCCCCATCGTTTGCCGCTGGGTGTACACGCCGCCCCTCTCCCCCCTCTTCCTGCGAGTCTCCGGTTGTCAAAGCGCCGGCTCGAACTTAATTCCTTTCTTCGCTCCTCCTCCAATGCAACCCCTGTGTGGTGGCAATCAGAGAGCCAGATCGGTGGCGGCGGATCTGTATATGTGCACCGCCCGAGACGAAATTGCCGCTGCCGTTCGCCACTGCGAAATTATCTGCCAGTTCTTTCTGAGCCATGAGCGAGACGAAAAAATTCTGTGATAGCGCATACATGTGTTGCTCGATTTCTTTGCCTCAATCTATCGAAAAGGTGAAACAGCTTATTTGCTGCGCTCAAATTACGCATTAGGAAGTAACGTAATCGTCGGTAATTTTTTCTCCGCAGAACGTATAACAGATATTGCGTCTTTCCTTTCCTCTGAACCAGTTAATATCTAATAATAATAATAATTATTAGAATATTATTAGTATATTATCTGAAGCACGCCATTAGGGAAGGGAGGAAGTTGGGAGTGAAAGCTTAAAGAGCGAAAGAGGCGGCGTAATGGATGGCTACGGAGTAATTTCGACCACATGTGGATCTTCAACGTGCGCTCACATCGCACAGCGCAAGGACGCCTCTCTGGTTTGTCTCCACCGAAACGCAGCCACCCGTAGTCGGGTTCGAACCAGGGTGCTGAGGTACAATATCAGGCATCTTGTCCACTGCGTCACCGGGGCGGGGACACATAGTTTATCTTTAAATTAGGTTTTGGGGAAAGGGAGGTCCATTCTAGTTTTGGGTGGACCTAACTAGGTCATTGTGCATTGTAGTCAAGTCGAAAGTGCCGTCAAAACAGCTTGTCTGACAAGTCAAAAGCCTCTTCGTGCACCCACTTACGCCATTGCTCGCGTCGGCACTCCCCGCACCCTCCCCCGGGGTCTGTATGTGTACGTGTGTGCGTGCACGTGCGTGCATGCACGTGTGTGTGTGTGTGTGTGTGTGTGTATGTGTGTGTGTGTGTGTGTGTGTGTGTGTGTGTGTGTGTGTGTGTGTGTGTGTGTGTGTGTGTGTGTGTGTGTGTGTGTGTGTGTGTGCGCGCGTGCGTGCGTGCGTGCGTGCGAGACAAAGATCAAATGAGTGCGCGCGCGCATATGCATAAAAAAAAAGTATTGTTGGAGCCAGCCTGTACATGTTTTCAACGTGTGGGAAAGTAAAATTGCCCACTGAAGTAATTTTCGTAATCACATGCATCCAGCACTCACGTTCCGTTATTTTCGCCACAGCATTGCACACAAGTATTCCTATTGGGATAGTAGGCTGTGAAACATACTGCGTGTTAAGAACTTCTTGGTGGAGAGGTCGGTGCATGTCATTGCAAGAATGAGTTGCGCACACAGAAAAAAAAGACACACACAGGAAACAGCGAAGACTAAAAGCACTTTCAGTCTACTCTGTTTCTTGTACGTGGTGTTGTGCGCGCACAACACGTTCCAACAATAACATACTGCACGCAAGAACATGACAGTAAATCGCATACCTTGAGAAGTGCAGAAATTGTGCCCTACATGTATAAAAAAATAAAGAAATTAAATGACTAGAAGCTTTCGTAAAAATCATTGCTTGTAGACGAGTTACGGAAACGAAATGCACTTTTGCTCACATGTATTAAACTGCGATATACAACATCGAACACAGTTTGCGCACGAGTACAAAACGTTTAGCATGTACAGAATGCTTAGGTATCAACCAAGGTGGAGTGCATTTTTGTAATAAGAGAATTGTTACTCTGTATCCATGTGAGCACAGCCATACGGCTACAAAGGAAAGCTAGATACCTTCCACACAAACTTCATTGTGAAAGAAAAATTCATCCTGGTCCGGGGTTCGAACCCGGGACCACTGCTTCACTGAAGCAGTAGCTCTACCAGCTGAGCTAACCAGGAAAAGTATGTTAAATGTTTAGTGAAAGTCGTGTAGCTTTACTTCGTAGACATATGGCTGCGCTTGGGTGGATGGTAATGTGCGATTACTCCCTTACTTCAGTTACACTGTGCCTGGCTGCAAGTTTTGCTCATTGATGGACACTACAGCAGTTGCGAGGAGAACGCTGTGTAGGTAAATGCATCACACATATTGCCAGTCACAATGACAGTAACAAGACAAGAAATCCTCATAGATGTACAGAGAGAAGTGTAAAAATCACACACATCGAGGAAACTGTGTGAGCAGAGGTTGTCACGTGCAAAACATGGACCGCTGCACAAAATATATAGTGCATAAAATTGCACGCGTTGGACATAACACGTGAGGCCTAGTTGGGATGCTTAGCTACCGAGCTGGAGGACCCATTACACTCAGCAACAGTGGGCACATTTTAATGGAGGCACCCGAGTAAGTGCAAACTGTTCGCGCATGTTAAAAACCGCAGTGGAGCAAATTAATCCGGAGCTCACTACCAATGCATCCCTCATAGTACATAAGTCTCTTGAAGACATTAACCCCCTTAAGCACCGTTGCTGCTCAGTTTTTTTTTTTTTTTGCTTAATTATGTACCGACTCGCTCAACTCGCCGTTTTACTTGTTTATTAACCCCCTTATTTTGCAACCTTAAAAGCAAAGGAAGGGAAACCAATGCGTAAAAAGAAATAAATGACCATGTGGTCATCACGGCGGCTCACCGGTTACTATAATGGGCTACTGACCGGAACGATCCCGATATGGTGCCGACTACACCAATGACATTTGGGAGAAGGCAAGATGGTAAAGGCTCGTACGTGTACTGTGCGATGTCAGTGCCCGTTAAAGAACCCTAGATGGTCGACATTACCCGCAGCCCTCGACTATAGCATCCCTTATAGCCTGAATCGCTTTGGGACGGAAATGAGAAAAGAACGAATTAAACGGGTACTAGATATACCTCCTGCCCCTAGATAGACACACACACAAAAAAAAAAAAATGTGAGAACTGCCAGAAAACAAGGCATAAATAAACATCTGCGTTTTGCAGAAGCCGTCATAAAAAGCGTAACCAGTAAAAAAAAAAAAAAAAAAAAAAAAAAAAACAATTACACAAATAGCTCTCTGCGTCTTGCAGAGAGCGCTAGAAGAAAAATGAAACATGCAAGAAAAACACAAATGAGCCCTCTGCATCCTGCAGATTTGTAATAAAAGATAGAATGTTACAAGTAAACGAATTATACACATAATTAGCCCTCTGCTTCTTACCGAAGGCACAAGAAGAAAAATTGAACGCAAAAACATATGAATGGCCGTCTGGATCTTGCAAATGGAGGCATAATAAACGTAACAAGTAAAGCAAAACTATACATAATAGCCCTCCGCGTCTTACAGAGGGAGTCAGAGGAAAAATGAAACATTTAAAAACTAATTAATGGTCCGTGCATCTTTCAGAGTGAGGCATAAAATCACGTAACAAGGAGACAAACAAATACAAACTGTCACCTTCAACTTTAAAGGCTGTCAATAACACGTAAAAATATATAAATAAAAAAACTGCACTGACATAAGAACAAATGCGGGGAGCGGCTTCTCCGCTTGGTTAAGTAAAATGAGTATTATCACCCCCATGCGTTGCACGAACAGCTCATGGAAGCGGGAATAGTCACCACGTAAAAGCTCAGTAGCAGCTGCCACTTCCCGCGTTGCTGCTGTCATGCGCTGCAGTGCCAGGGTAAGATGCCGCGCAGACGCCGCTTCTGCTATGCGGTCCTGCATATAAAAGGAGCTTGAATGAAAAAAATAATTTCGCTGCGAATGGATATAGAGGATCATTTTACCTCCATGTTAAGTGCGAGGTACTGAGATATAATACAGCAAGCCTATAAGGGACGGTAATAAAAAGTTGAAGCAAGCATGTTGAACAATGAATGTTGAGTTGCATCATGATGCATTGCGCAGCTTCAGCTGTGCCAATGTAATGGGTGCTGCGTACACGTATACGTACACCCTTTGTCCAAAGTTTAGAGCCCATGGAGAGGGAATACTTCTGAGCCATGCTATGTGCCTCGTAATGCATTCCAAGGTTTCTAAACTTGCTGAAGGCAAGATTTTTCGTCCCACCCTCCCTGCGTCTGGGTGGTGGCCCTGGTGGCAGGCTTGGAGAGTCTGGAGGGCTCGAAGGGCTCGGCAGTGATGGCGGGCCTGGTGGGCTCGGAAGGGCTATCAGAGTGGAAACGGCGGTTATCATACAATGTAGCGTGCTGTTGAATAAGGGAACGGTTTGGTGTTATGTCTGAGGTGACTACTGGCGTGCGTAAAAGAAGGCAGTAACTCATAAATGCCGTCACAGTCAGTGCTATGACAACAGCAGCACCTGCAAAACCACCACAAAACGACAACGTTCTTCCTGCAAGCGTTTTTTATACAGGGTGCTAATGGCAGATATAAAGGAGAGTTTTGTGGGCATTGTAATAGGATTTCAACTGCATGGCTGCTTCTGTAAACGCTTACTTTAAAGCGGCTTGCAAAACGGGTTGTGTGCAGCCGGAATACTTCCAGGCCTACTCACTGGTTGCGTCGCACCAGCTTCATGTTGTAGCTGCCTCTCCTCTTTCTCATCCATCAGCTAACCACTGCCGCTGTCGTTTGCGTGAAATGAGTCCGCAAGGCATACCTAGTCTGTGGAGAGTTTCAGTAGAACACGCATTGTGTCGACGTAAAATCCCCACTTATTCGGTACAGAGGTACTATGAAGAACAGCACTGAGAAGAAAACACAAGGTACAGAAAGTGAAATTGCACTTGCAAACTCCAGCTTATGCATTCCTACACTTGTGCAAGCTGAACAAAGCCACAGTGAGGGAAGCGATATAAACATGTCGTAAGGCTCACACATCAAAATTTCACCTACCATTCAGTGAGGGCGCCTGCTCCTGCAGGCGGCTCGTTCCCGGCGCGCTGCCTAGAGAGACACGAGACAGATAGCTCGTTAGCTTCAACAAAAAGGCACAGCTCCACATGTTCATGCATGATTGTCACGAAGTTTATCCTATAGGTGCATTGCTCACCAGCACATCTTTTTTTTTTTCTCTCTCTCTTTATTGTTGCTTACAGAACAACACCCTGATATTCAGTCAAAAAACCTTCATTATCAGCAAGCATAAAATTTTACAATTGTGACGTCACCGCAGTTTAGGACAATGCACAGACCTGCTGCCTGGACGTGCGGAAAAAGTGTGGCGCCGCGCACTCGATACTCGCTGTCCCGCGACAGAATGCGGATATGCATAAGCAGCCAGCAGCGGTACATCTGTGCCGACCCCTCGGCGGATCGCTTGGCTGGACCTTTCTACGCTATTCCGAATGACGGCTTATGGCGCCAATTCCATGATGGCAGTTTCGTAGGGAAATTAATTCTACACACAGTGAACAGCAGGAAATCTATAACTTGCCTTCCCTGTAAGCTGGGTTTCCATGCGCGCATACGCGCGAGCTCAGCATTGCAGTTAGGAAGGAGCAAGGGCGACCGAGACTAATGCAGCAGTTCTCCCAATCTTTCTACCCGCCCTTGTTCGTCGCCACCATCGTGTTCGTTCTTAACTTATTCCTTGCTGTGCCGCAGACACACATAAACACGCGATTATGACCCCACAACTTCGTTTCCCAACACTTAGTACCTCAGCATTGTCCTGTATTTAGCACTGAAAATGCTACACAGCCAAACTTCACATACCTGCCACATGTCGCCCTTAAAGCACTTTTTACAATTATTAGTAAATACTGACAACTACCCATACTTACCTCAATAAGTTTTCCCCGTCGATTTTTGTGCCCAGTGCTCCTCTCGTGATACCTGCCACATGTCGCCCTTAAAGCACTTTTTACAATTATTAGTAAACACTGACAACTACCCATACTTACCTCAATAAGTTTTCCCCGTCGATTTTTGTGCCCAGTGCTCCTCTCGAGATACCTGCCACATGTCGCCCTTAAAGCACTTTTTACAATTATTAGTAAACACTGACAACTACCCATACTTACCTCAATAAGTTTTCCCCGTCGATTTTTGTGCCCAGTGCTCCTCTCGAGATACCTGCCACATGTCGCCCTTAAAGCACTTTTTACAATTATTAGTAAACACTGACAACTACCCATACTTACCTCAATAAGTTTTCCCCGTCGATTTTTGTGCCCAGTGCTCCTCTCGAGATACCTGCCACATGTCGCCCTTAAAGCACTTTTTACAATTATTAGTAAACACTGACAACTACCCATACTTATCTCAATAAGTTTTCCCCGTCGATTTTTGTGCCCAGTGCTCCTCTCGAGATACCTGCCACATGTCGCCCTTAAAGCACTTTTTACAATTATTAGTAAACACTGACAACTACCCATACTTACCTCAATAAGTTTTCCCCGTCGATTTTTGTGCCCAGTGCTCCTCTCGAGATACCTGCCACATGTCGCCCTTAAAGCACTTTTTACAATTATTAGTAAACACTGACAACTACCCATACTTACCTCAATAAGTTTTCCCCGTCGATTTTTGTGCCCAGTGCTCCTCTCGAGATACCTGCCACATGTCGCCCTTAAAGCACTTTTTACAATTATTAGTAAACACTGACAACTACCCATACTTACCTCAATAAGTTTTCCCCGTCGATTTTTGTGCCCAGTGCTCCTCTCGAGATACCTGCCACATGTCGCCCTTAAAGCACTTTTTACAATTATTAGTAAACACTGACAACTACCCATACTTATCTCAATAAGTTTTCCCCGTCGATTTTTGTGCCCAGTGCTCCTCTCGTGATACCTGCCACATGTCGCCCTTAAAGCACTTTTTACAATTATTAGTAAACACTGACAACTACCCATACTTACCTCAATAAGTTTTTCCCGTCGATTTTTGTGCCCAGTGCTCCTCTCGAGATACCTGCCACATGTCGCCCTTAAAGCACTTTTTACAATTATTAGTAAACACTGACAACTACCCATACTTACCTCAATAAGTTTTCCCCGTCGATTTTTGTGCCCAGTGCTCCTCTCGTGATACCTGCCACATGTCGCCCTTAAAGCACTTTTTACAATTATTAGTAAACACTGACAACTACCCATACTTATCTCAATAAGTTTTCCCCGTCGATTTTTGTGCCCAGTGCTCCTCTCGAGATACCTGCCACATGTCGCCCTTAAAGCACTTTTTACAATTATTAGTAAACACTGACAACTACCCATACTTACCTCAATAAGTTTTCCCCGTCGATTTTTGTGCCCAGTGCTCCTCTCGTGATACCTGCCACATGTCGCCCTTAAAGCACTTTTTACAATTATTAGTAAACACTGACAACTACCCATACTTATCTCAATAAGTTTTCCCCGTCGATTTTTGTGCCCAGTGCTCCTCTCGAGATACCTGCCACATGTCGCCCTTAAAGCACTTTTTACAATTATTAGTAAACACTGACAACTACCCATACTTACCTCAATAAGTTTTCCCCGTCGATTTTTGTGCCCAGTGCTCCTCTCGAGATACCTGCCACATGTCGCCCTTAAAGCACTTTTTACAATTATTAGTAAACACTGACAACTACCCATACTTATCTCAATAAGTTTTCCCCGTCGATTTTTGTGCCCAGTGCTCCTCTCGTGATACCTGCCACATGTCGCCCTTAAAGCACTTTTTACAATTATTAGTAAACACTGACAACTACCCATACTTACCTCAATAAGTTTTTCCCGTCGATTTTTGTGCCCAGTGCTCCTCTCGAGATACCTGCCACATGTCGCCCTTAAAGCACTTTTTACAATTATTAGCAAACACTGACAACTACCCATACTTACCTCAATAAGTTTTCCCCGTCGATTTTTGTGCCCAGTGCTCCTCTCGTGATACCTGCCACATGTCGCCCTTAAAGCACTTTTTACAATTATTAGTAAACACTGACAACTACCCATACTTATCTCAATAAGTTTTCCCCGTCGATTTTTGTGCCCAGTGCTCCTCTCGAGATACCTGCCACATGTCGCCCTTAAAGCACTTTTTACAATTATTAGTAAACACTGACAACTACCCATACTTACCTCAATAAGTTTTCCCCGTCGATTTTTGTGCCCAGTGCTCCTCTCGTGATACCTGCCACATGTCGCCCTTAAAGCACTTTTTACAATTATTAGTAAACACTGACAACTACCCATACTTATCTCAATAAGTTTTCCCCGTCGATTTTTGTGCCCAGTGCTCCTCTCGAGATACCTGCCACATGTCGCCCTTAAAGCACTTTTTACAATTATTAGTAAACACTGACAACTACCCATACTTACCTCAATAAGTTTTCCCCGTCGATATTTGTGCCCAGTGCTCCTCTCGAGATACCTGCCACATGTCGCCCTTAAAGCACTTTTTACAATTATTAGTAAACACTGACAACTACCCATACTTACCTCAATAAGTTTTCCCCGTCGATTTTTGTGCCCAGTGCTCCTCTCGAGATACCTGCCACATGTCGCCCTTAAAGCACTTTTTACAATTATTAGTAAACACTGACAACTACCCATACTTACCTCAATAAGTTTTCCCCGTCGATTTTTGTGCCCAGTGCTCCTCTCGAGATACCTGCCACATGTCGCCCTTAAAGCACTTTTTACAATTATTAGTAAACACTGACAACTACCCATACTTACCTCAATAAGTTTTCCCCGTCGATTTTTGTGCCCAGTGCTCCTCTCGAGATACCTGCCACATGTCGCCCTTAAAGCACTTTTTACAATTATTAGTAAACACTGACAACTACCCATACTTACCTCAATAAGTTTTCCCCGTCGATATTTGTGCCCAGTGCTCCTCTCGAGATACCTGCCACATGTCGCCCTTAAAGCACTTTTTACAATTATTGGTAAACACTGACAACTACCCATACTTACCTCAATAAGTTTTCCCCGTCGATTTTTGTGCCCAGTGCTCCTCTCGAGATACCTGCCACATGTCGCCCTTAAAGCACTTTTTACAATTATTAGTAAACACTGACAACTACCCATACTTACCTCAATAAGTTTTCCCCGTCGATTTTTGTGCCCAGTGCTCCTCTCGTGATACCTGCCACATGTCGCCCTTAAAGCACTTTTTACAATTATTAGTAAACACTGACAACTACCCATACTTATCTCAATAAGTTTTCCCCGTCGATTTTTGTGCCCAGTGCTCCTCTCGAGATACCTGCCACATGTCGCCCTTAAAGCACTTTTTACAATTATTAGTAAACACTGACAACTACCCATACTTACCTCAATAAGTTTTCCCCGTCGATATTTGTGCCCAGTGCTCCTCTCGAGATACCTGCCACATGTCGCCCTTAAAGCACTTTTTACAATTATTAGTAAACACTGACAACTACCCATACTTACCTCAATAAGTTTTCCCCGTCGATTTTTGTGCCCAGTGCTCCTCTCGAGATACCTGCCACATGTCGCCCTTAAAGCACTTTTTACAATTATTAGTAAACACTGACAACTACCCATACTTACCTCAATAAGTTTTCCCCGTCGATTTTTGTGCCCAGTGCTCCTCTCGAGATACCTGCCACATGTCGCCCTTAAAGCACTTTTTACAATTATTAGTAAACACTGACAACTACCCATACTTACCTCAATAAGTTTTCCCCGTCGATTTTTGTGCCCAGTGCTCCTCTCGAGATACCTGCCACATGTCGCCCTTAAAGCACTTTTTACAATTATTAGTAAACACTGACAACTACCCATACTTACCTCAATAAGTTTTCCCCGTCGATATTTGTGCCCAGTGCTCCTCTCGAGATACCTGCCACATGTCGCCCTTAAAGCACTTTTTACAATTATTAGTAAACACTGACAACTACCCATACTTACCTCAATAAGTTTTCCCCGTCGATTTTTGTGCCCAGTGCTCCTCTCGAGATACCTGCCACATGTCGCCCTTAAAGCACTTTTTACAATTATTAGTAAACACTGACAACTACCCATACTTACCTCAATAAGTTTTCCCCGTCGATTTTTGTGCCCAGTGCTCCTCTCGAGATCAATGCAGACCTCCAGCCTTCCTGGCTTCTATCACATTTTCTGAGTACTTAAAACGTTAGCACAGTACCTTGAGTTTAGAGGACACTAAAGAAACATGCCACCCCAGTCTGAAAGACGAACTAACGATCGTTAGCTCCCTGGTTTACAAGAATTGATACGAACGTTATTAAGGTGAGATACACTAATGGAAATACGAATTTGTACGTTTATTTTCCCATATGATAAATACACTCACAAGCAATTCACTTGTACATATTACAAACAACTCACTGCTTAACATATTCACTGGTACCTTCATCAAATTGTTCATTTGATTGGTTAAATGAACTGTCTTCTCCCATAACACTTCGTCGTCATCCATAGGTTCACATTCTTCTTCTCAGCCCTTCTTAATTAGCACAAACACCGTCCTGTGATCAGTGATGTAGTTAGCATGGAACTTATTCGGCCCACGACGAATTCCGCCCCTTTTCCAACGAAGTCAGAGAAAATCAAGTCCAATGCAGTTCTCCATTGGGTGGTCGGTTCTTGAACGTCTGATTCTAGTTTCAGCCGGACGTTTTTGCGTGCAAGCTACTTTCTTCCCCAAGTAACGCAGACACAATTTCGTGGAAACGCACTTGGGTACGACGGCGATGGTATCTTTAATGTCCAGGTTGGGTGCCGAATATATACCACCAACCCCAATCTTCTGGCTGACAAAGATCGAACATCCCTCTCCTTGTTGGGTGAAACTACCAGGGTTGAGTCCCTCGGCAGCCAAAAGTTTCGTGTTTACATATGATACACCGGCATTTTGCGAGGAGCCTTCCATCAATCACCTTGCACTGGCCAACCTGCGAAAACCTTTCAAGTAGCCCACGTAGTCTTGCCGAACGCCAGTTTCCGTAAGCACGAGAACGTCTGCCTTGGCAATGGGGAGATCCCTGGAGAAGTATGTACATGTATGCAGAGGAAGTATATGTATGGACGATTCTTAAAAAAAAAAAAGAAAACCAGCGCAAGGAACAACACAGACACACTGGAGAAATGATGGGCACGGCGCTAACTGAAATTTTATTGCGGAGCGCAACATATATCAGTTCAGTTCAGTCGTTCAGTCGTGTCCGACTCTTCGTGACCCTATTGACCATGTCACGCCACACTTTCCGGTCTCTATCTTCCTCACATCACATAACTCCATCTGCAGTGCCTCGATGATGCCATCTAACCATCGCGTTCGCTGCCTACCCCTTCTCCGGAGACCCTCAAACTTTCCCAACATCAAATCTTTCTCCAGCGACTCCTCTCTTCTCATCAGATGACCAAAGTAGCTGAGCTCTAACTTTAGAATTTGACCCTCCAATGAGCAGTCAGGGTTTATGGTCGACAATATTGACTGATTTGATCTTCTGGCAGACCAAGGAACTCTCAAGAGTCTTCGCTAGCACCACAATTCAAACGCGTCAATTCTTCGGCGGTCAGCCTTTTTCACAGTCCAACTCTCGCATCCATACATCACAACTGGAAAGACCATAGCACGAGTTATACGGATCTTGGTTGGCAGACTAATGTCTCTGCTCTTTACTAGGCGGTCAAGGCTAACCATTGCTCTCTTTCCCAGAAGCAGGCGTCTCCTAATTTCATGGCTGCAGTCTCCTTCCGAGGTAATCTTGGAGCTCAAGAAGAGAAAATCTGTCACAGCTTCCACTTCTTGTCCATTGATGCTCCAGGACTTGATAGGGCAAGACGTCATGATCTTTGTCTTTTTAATGTTCAGTTTAAGCTCAAACCTCTCACTTTCTTCTTGTACGCGCATCAGAAGTCTCTTGAGTTCCACTTCACTTTCTGCCATTAAAGTGGTATCATCCGCATATCTAAGGTTGTTGATACGTTTTCCAGCAATCTTCACTCCAGCTGAAGACTCGTTCAGACCGGCCTTCCTCATGATGCACTCTGCATATAGGTTAAATAGGCAGGGCGACAGTATGCAGCCTTGCCTCACTCCTTTCTCAATCGGAAACCAATCAGTAAGACCATGCCCAGTTCTGACTGTGGCCTCTTGTCCTTCATACAGGTTCTTGAGGAGACAGATGAGGTGAATTGGAACTCCTATCTCTTGGAGAGCTTGCCACAATCTGCTGTGATCTACGCAGTCAAACGCTTTTGCATAATCAATAAAGCAGAAGTAGATGGGTTTCTGGAACTCTTGCTTTTTCCTTGATCCAGCGAAGGTTGGCAATTTGGTCTCTAGTTCCTCTGCCCTTGCGAAACCCAGCTTGCACGTTCGGAAGCTCCCGATCCACATACTGCTGCAGCCTTCCTTTGAGGATTTTCAACATCACCTTGCTAGCATGCGAAATACCCGCGATCGTGCGATAGTTGGAGCAATCTTTGGCACTGCCTTTCTTTGGAATGGGGATGTACATTGACCTCCTCCAATCCTGTGGCCACTGCAGGGTTGTGCAAATCTTCGGACATAATGTATGCAGAATGTTAACAGCGTCATGGTTGAGGTTTTGAAGCAACTCAGCTGGAATGCCATCAATTCCGCTAGCTTTGTTCTTAGCGAGGCTGGCTAAGGCCCATTCAACTTCACTCTTCAGGATGCCCGGCTCGAGATGGCAACGTATATATACATGCATAAAGGGGTGGAGCCAAGGCGATGCTAAGCAATCACAAAAAACAGTGCAGTCACGTCCGGAATAAAAGGATAAATGATAAAAATACTAAAGGAGATAAAAACACGGCGTAAAGGACCAGGACAAAATCTAAATTAATATCGATAAAAGGAAGAGTACGCGCCAAACAGCAAGTAAAAGCGATAAAAATGACGGTGGAAAAACTAGTATGAGAAGAGCGGCTTAAGGCTAATAAAACTGCAGAAAAGAGCGCGTGGAAAAGCCTAGATAATTCCTGTACACCTGAGAAACTTTATCCCTTTTCCGGACAAACAAACGGAAAGCGTGTTACAGGTTCGTTGCTAGCACGGTGGATTTCAAATGCCTGAGTAATTTCCCTGGACCATCCTCTACCTATAGTTGTACAGCGGTTGGATTCTGGTACACAAAGTTCTTCTGGATTGCTGTTCATACTTTTACATTTCCTGCAATGCTTGGCAAGGTGCCCGGAAATAGCAATACTATTAACGTTATTTTTGAGCTCTTTAAACCTGGTGTTGATGCCCATGTCTGTTTGACCAATGTATCTCTTCCCATATGACACAAGCAGAGAGAAGATGACATTTGTAACACAAGGTACGTGCCGTTCAGAATGGAAACTCTTGCAGTGAAGTGCAATAAACGGACGGCAGAGGAGTAAAAGAAAAGAATACCAGCGTAAGACCATCGCAGATATAAATGACCCTCACAAAAAACGTCTACACGCTCGTAATGGTACTGTTCGTTTTCTATCCAACCATTCCCAGTGCACCGATTCAGTAGAGCGAAACTGAAAAAGTTCTCCTTTCAACTACTCCATTACTCACTTAAGCTAAATTGGTCAGACTTTATTAAACTTAAATGTACTCGCCAGATACGACAGATGCTCCTGAACAGATTAGACGAATTTTACTACTCCTATTTTTCATAATCTGTAGGAGAATGGGATGAATTGCATCCGTCTATTACTGCACAGACATCCTTTGACAGTTTTGTTAAACTTGCTGAAAATCCAATTCTTCGCTTCTGTTATTTTTGACAATGTCTGCATCCAATGTTTGGTGTACTTTTTCAATATATTCTAATCTAATGTAATGCCCACTCTTGTAATAACGCCACCGAGGTTGACATTATGTTGAAATAAACAAATAGAAATACTTCCACACTTGTATTACTGGTTTACGGCGCCAGTAAATAAACGGAGGAGTGATAAAATATAAATAACTACTCCTTTTTTTTGTTTTAGTTAACGCAGGACATGTATCAGCCATTGCTCTTGCCTGGTTTAATAGAAAAATTACTTCAGTTGTAATCTCTCGAGGACTTGCGCATTTTTATTCGCGAAAAAAGTTCAAGTCCAAGAATATTATGGTAAATTCGTGTTACAAAGACTGACTATTTTCTCTTCTCTCTATTTATAAAGTGAACAAGTCCTGCATACAGCCCTGCACACTTATTTCCTGTCTTCAAACAGATTTTCTCGTGTTCGTGTCGCACTCCGTACATGACTCACTTCCGGCAAAAAAGTAACGGCCGTTTTTAACCAAACAATGTCGCCATGACGACCATTTTTCCTCTTCAAAAAAAAAAAAGAGAGCGAGAGAGAGGATGAATGAGATTGCATAGCATGTCATTTGCATCGGGGTCGACACATTACGACTGCATTTGCATGACGAACACATCAGGCATGCGCTTGCTTCTCTGGTAGCTCCTCTGATATACACAAGTATGCAGTGGTGAATGTCCCTAGTAGGCGTTTCTAAATATACTCCCCGGCCAGCAACAATAGCACTTCGGCCTGCACAGCTTGCAGGGCCTTATAGTTCGATCCGACTGCAAATGATTGGCCGGAGGTGCAATCTTTCCTTCGTTTGGGAGAGCTACTTCCACGCGCGGGATCGAAGTGCCTGTTGCCGTGACTTCCGTGCATGTTATTTGAACGCGAGTCACTTAGCAGGTACCGACAAAAATAGCCCCAGCTTTAGTACTTGAGCAGAATTGATGCCTCACATAACGTTTTTCCATGAAAACGCTACAGCGTGTGCTGAACACCTTCAAATGCAGAGCCTTAAGGTAGAATGCCTCAGTGACATTGTTTCAAGAATTACGGACAGCTTAATTAGCATATGCGTAAGCCGCCTTCCTTTCTATTGTGTTTATATTTTTTTCCCAGTCTATTTCCTTAATTATTTTCATTTTGCCTGGTATTAGTAACTATAATTTTGCGTAGCCATTCTTAGTGGTTTTCATTTCCAAACGTGGCCCTTGTAGGGAGCCCCTCCTGAGCCATAGCGTGGCTGAAGTCCAAGGTCGATGATCACAGTGACCAAAAACCAAAAAGAAGAGAAAAGAATGGAGATAGGCGGCGATAAAAGAATGGGAGAAGTAGGCGGGGAATATTCAGCGACGTCACAGAAAGATAAAGAAAAATTAAAAAAAAGAATGAAGAATTAAGTAGTGGTTCGACGCTCAGGACTCATCACCGCTGCCGAACCTGAATATATCGAACGTTTACTCGGAGTTACTTAGCAATGCAAAAAGATGCGTGGATTGCATGGTTGCGTTAATTGTTTATTAGTGATGACATTTACACAATGAAGCACGATTACAATTCAAATCACCCGAGGTCATAATTTAGGGGTGGCCCAGGCCAAATTTTAAGGTCACCACCGCGTTCGCCATAATCGCAAATTAGGCTATAGACAACCATTTTGGTCCAAATCTGCAGCGGTCCAATTTCGCAGGTGGACCGGGCCAAATTTGGACGTGGCCTGTACTGAATTTGGGGTAACTATTGCGTTCGCAGTAGCCGAATTAGGCTGGACATGAATATTTTGTACACATCGTGAAGCGCCTGGGAAGGTATCCTTGCCAAGGCGATGACGTATGCAAAACAAAGCATTAGTTGTGGTTTAACTCTGGTTAACCCTAGTTGAATTGCGATGGCAATGGCGGAAGCTTCTTTTGCCTGCTACATTATTCCCCTATCACCCCCTATCACTGTAAGGTGCTACATTGTTGGGGACATTTAAGCTCATCCTTTAAGAGTATGACGCGAGAGCGTAAGGTACCAGTCTTCTCCTCCTCCTCGGCTGTTCAAGGTCAAGCGTGGCCTCTGCCGGGACCACGGGATGGCTCGAAACCTGGCGCAGTATTGCTATCGCAATAAAAGTGACTGCACTGCTTCGTTAGAGGTCAAAACCTGGCATCATTTAACCTTCAGTAATGGTAGTGGTATAGCTAACACTAAAAAGAGAGTAGCAGCTTTCACCCTTATGGCTCTCGACCCTTGCCGCCGGCGCAACAACATCTCAAGCGACGTTATTGGCGACAAGAGAGCCTCCACCAGCTGACTGCCTTCACATTCTTGTTCCTACCCTGTGTCTTAGTCTCTTCATAGCCTATAGGCGTATTACTGCAGTTCTAGAGCGAAAAAAAAAAATCTCTGGAGAGAAAGCTCAGAGTAGCGCAGTAAGCTGCCAAAATACAAATTACGACCGAAAGCTTGCGCGCGGCGATGATGTGGTGGACGGCAACCCGGTGTACGCAATCTGTGTACGCAGTACCGGCATCTAAGATCTTAATATGCTTCATCACTATCATCTAGTTAGATGAAGTATTCAAAGACCTGCAATGAAAACAGGTATAAGCGTTGATGGAGAATAGAAAATTAAACTGCGATTCGGATGACATATTGCCTCGCTATGTTACACAGGGGATGAACTGCAAAGAATGATTGGTGAAAAAGCAGAAAGGTTGGGCTAAAAATCCATCCGCAGAAGTCGATAGGTATAACGTTCAACAGCCTCAGGATGGAACCGCAGTTTACAATAGATAGCGAAGCACTGGAATTGGTAGGCGAATATGTCTACTTAGGACAGGTAGTAACCGCAGATTCGGAACATGAAAGGGAGATAACAAGGAGAATAAGAGTGGGATGAAGCACATTTGCAAATCATTCGCAGATTATGACTAGCACCTTACCGGTATCACTCAAGAGGAAAGTATACAACAGTTGCATCTTACCTGTACTCACCTATGGGGCTAAAACGTGGAGGCTAACAAAGAGGGTTCTACTTAGGTTGAGAGCAAAGAAGAGAGCTACGGAACGGAAAATGGTAGGTGTAACGATAAGAGGTAGGAATCGTGCCGAGTGGGTCAGATAAATAACTCGAGTTAGTGACGTTCTAGTGAAAATCAAGAAGTGGGCATGGGTAGGGCTTGTAGTGCGAACAGTGGATAACAGATGTACGGTCCAAAAGGGGTAACAAATTCGATACAAAGGAAAAAAAGCGGAGCAGGGGGCGGCAGAAAGTCAGGTTGGCGGATGAGGTTAAGAAATTTGTAGGGGTCAAGTGAATACAGCTATCACAGGACCGGGTTAACTGGAGGAATATGGCAGAGAGCTAAAGTGAAGGAAGCTGAAAGACAATATTTACATGTGAAACAAAAGCATGCGAGCGTCGCAAACATATCAGAAACGTCAAGTCAGTGGTCACTCCGATTTTTGAACAAAGTTGACCTTTACAGTCACAGTACATGACCGAAAAGGTGATTTTCATTGGTGTATTTGTCACAAACGCACGGAACCGGAAGGCTTCGCCTTCCGGTTCCGTGTGTTAGTTTGCGTACACTCTGTTATTCGTTTGACAGTGCAAAGAGTAAACGTTATATTTCTTCTTAGGCTTCAATCTGGCCAATCTGGCAACGCTTGTAAATAAGTTAGTTATATGAGTTTTATGGCGCATAACCGACTTTGGCTATAAGGCACCAAGAACAAGGCTACATGATCTGTTAAGGGCCTAAATCTTATGATACAGGTAGAACGAAAGAAGATGGCTCACACGGTATGAAAGAGTACAGAACAAGTGTAGGGGGGGAAGCCTCAGTTCGCAGGTCGAACCAACGTTTCGACAAGTGGACGTGGATTCGTCCGGGCAGAGCGATCATCACTGGCAGGGGTTTAAATACGCTTTTGCTTCCGAAGAAGAAAAGCTGGGGGGGGGGGGGGGGGTAGAAGAAGGTAGGTCAAGGGGTGAAAAAAAAATAAAAATAAAAAATGTTTTTTTAGTACGTATTTCTAAACCTGGAAACAGTGATCCTGTGGCTTGAAAAAGAAACAACTCAGTGCCAGGAAAAACTACAATGCGGGGTGCATGATTAGTCACCACCTAAAGCAGGTTCCCTGCAGACACCCCTTTCTTAAAAAGGGACAGGCATTCCAAAGGGTTCTTATACCTACAGGGGAACAATTCTCAAAAGCTTTCTGCAAATAGGGGAAGAAGGACAAAGCAAGAAAATAATAACAGGGCAATGAACCATAAGAAGTTCAAGTTCCAACTAAAATAGGAAGTGAAACGTGTTTGGAGCAACGCCTACAGCTTATATGCTATTGCGGAGGGGGTATAGAGAGTACACGTGCTGTGAAAAAATTACAGTTAACGCTATATGGGATTGTTTTCCCGTCTAGTTAGGGTGCAGATGGAATATATTTAAGGAATTCTAACGTTCCTTTAGAGATATATATTCCTGCTGATTCCAATGTTCTAAATTTATGGATTAGATATGCCTGTCTATATTTTGTCCCTTGCAGATTTTCAACCGGGGGAATCATCATTCTGCCACCTTCTCTGTAGGTTTGATAATTAAATCAGCTGTAGAGTTGCTCTTTACGTTTTAGAGATGATTTAGGGCTTTCTAGCTAGCTTCGTATACTTATATTTGATACAAAACGTTGGTTTTCTCCAGAAACGTGCAAACAGGAGAAAACTCGCCGATTGCTTCTTCGCCCAAAAGCAATGCTGAAATGTGTTCTTTGTGCAATACAGTAAGATATATTTCCTAAATGCTTCAAGATGTAAGCGTGAGAAAAAACTGATCAACAGTGAGCTCATCGCCACGCATTTCACACACAGTTTTGTCTTTTTTTTGTCAGCAGTAAACTGGGTGATGCGTCTGTCCTATGCGTAGACAGCATAAAATGACTTCGATAGAACGTTCCTGATGGCGGCATGATTTCCATTTTCCTAATATGAAGCACGCTTTACGAAGCGATGCTTTTTGTTCGCTTCATTTTCCCAAGGAGCCTGCCATTTTCTTCTTAGTTTGCAGCGCATAGACGTAATGCAATCTCTGTGTGACATGCTTACGTGTTATTTCTATCGTTATGGATCGCGCGGCACATGCATCTGCCCTCTCATCAGCGTTGATCCCAAAGTGACTGGGAAACCAGCAGAATTGTATAATTTGGTATGTCGCATTGTCGTGATTTTTGCTATATTGCGTATGATGCTTCCTAGCGAGGAGTTGACAGCAGTTCTAGGGTTTAAAGCGGAGAGTACACTGAGGGGGTCTGTATAAACGATGCTCTTTCTGATGTTCTCATTTGCTTTTTTTTTTTTTTTTACAACAATTTTCAGTTTTTGTCTTGTATTATTGCACTTGCGACATTAGCGTCAGTTTTTGACCCATCAGTGTGAAATGCCATATAATATCTATTTTTCTTGCACCGTGAGGCATTCTTGTAGTACAGGCTCATGTGGTATGCATGTTTTCCGAAAGTGTGTTAACGTGAGGTCATTAACTGTGGGGAGACTATATCACGGCAGTATAGGTTCATGTCTTGAGGCAATACATTGCCTTTCATTCATTGACCTAACCCTTGACGTTTTTTGCTCGAACCGTAAGAGCAGTGGTTTAATCGCCTAGGGTTTGTTGTTGAAGATTACTCGGGATAGACATTTCGTGACTACACAATAACAGATGTTTAGGCCGCGAACGAATTTTGAGGATGTTTGTGCAAGTTAGTGCAGTTCTTCGATATTTTAAGGCAGGTTCATTGGTCTTCACATAAAGGCCGGCTATTGGGAATGTTTTATATGTACCGGATGATAACCGTACACCAAGAATACGAACTGGACCTAATCGTTTCAAGTAGGATGGTCTTGCTGAACCGTATACTATGCAACCATAGCCTAACTTAAAGCGTGCCAGAAAACGATAAATATCTGTGTTGTGCTTTTTTATGGCACATAGACATCTAAGGTTATCATGCGACAAACACAAAGTTGAGTGAGTTGTGATAAAATACATTTTTTTACTTAAATCATAGTTTGTGTAGGACGTTTTCTTTCAAGAAATCTAGAAACTTCAGAAAATGTTGTCCCAATATATCTGCCTGTTCCTCAATACTTGTCTGTCTACCAAAGGCTGTCAGGAAAGGGATTCTGAAAGGAGGGAACCTGTCAATTAGCTTGCCAACTAGCTCCCACATTTCTTTTGATGTGACTGGACTGTTCATGGAGGATACATAGCTCTCTGCCAGGAAGCTTTTTAAGCATCGCGACGGATGCGCCGGGCTTGGGCTCTAGCCTTTTTAAAGTTTTGGAGATTCTTGGAGGGTGTCTACGAAAAAATCCCCAGGCCTTATTTTGTGTCTTTTCTTGCTTTTCTACATTCTTTTATATACCAAATTTTTCTGTTTTGTCGTGCAACTCCAGATGACTGAGGTGTGACGAGACATGCAGCAGTTATTTCATTTAGACCATTGATACTAAGGTCCTCGGAAAAAACTTCTTCCAAACTAGCTTTTTCTCGGAAGAAAGGCCAGTCTATTAAATGCAGTTTCACCAGCGTGGTTTTTTGTGGGAATTATTTTTGGTGAATATGAGCTGATTAGCACGGGTAAATGGTCGCTGTCTGAAGGGTTATCTAAAATATCCCATTTAAGATAAGTAAAAATGGAGGGTGAACTTAGAGAAAGATCTAAACAATTCATTTTCCTTGAGCTCGGGGAGCAGTAGGTAGGCTTACAAGTGTTCAGTGAGCAAAGATTATTGTTAGATATAAGATCCTCAATGACTTACCCTCTAGTGACAGTTTTCTCACTTCCCCAGAAATGTGAATGACCATTAAAATCTCCTACCGGGAACGGCTCTGGAAGTTCATTCAAACTCTCTTCCAGATCATGGATCGTAACTAAATAGCGTGGTTCTAGATATATACAGCACAAAGCAATTGGTTTTGATTTAAGTGTGGTTGCCAGAGTGTGTGTCCTAGCTCCTGTTGCAGGGAGACATGTTTTGTTGTCTCAAGGTATGACAGGCTTTCGGGGGTTTTCAAGTGGATCGTTTCTTTTTCCGTGTTCCATATTGGACATGATCTAGAGTATGCGCCATGTGCGCGGCTGCAGTTGATGCGTTTTGATGTATGTTCGCATCTCTCGTCGGTATGTTTGTCTTTTACATATGTGACACAAGTGCGTGTGTCCTGGCAAGCTAACGCGTTGTGTCCGAAGCGCTGACGTACGCTTGAAAGATCTTTTCGTGTTCGGTATGTAAGGGCAGACTTTGTAATTAAGGTATGCAGTTTGGATGTATTCTTGTAGAGTTGTGCTATTGAATGTCAATATGTTTTGTTTGGATCTTTGTGTTATTTCTCCTGATGGTAATTGGGCGGGCAGCGACTACTCCTTGATGAGCTAGTTCTTCCAGTTCTCCATTAGTGCTTTGTAGCAATTGTTGCTTGGAATAACGCTCTTTGTGTAGCTTAGGGTGCGGTGAAGTGTCATTTGCACATTCAGTTCAAGATTTTGCAAGGATAGCAACTTAGTAGTTTGATCCTTGATGCAGATTTCGAGAAGGTTTCCGGTTCTTTTTTTTTTTTTTTTTTTTTGGATATGTAGTGTCGGCTAACGTATTCCTGGGTGGTTTTGGCAATGACAAATGCGGACAAGTTTGACAGTGACTCATCAGTCAAGGAGGTGGTAATGAGAAACTTTGGGAAGTTTTCTGGTTTCTGCGGCATCAATTGCTTTATATCGGTGCGATCAGGATCCGATCATGTCCCTTAGTAGGTTTATCCATAAGACATGTAATGTCCAAGGTTTCTTATATTATGTCGCCTCTGGCTTGCCTTCGTAGAGGAAGGTCCCGGAGCCCCTCACCTGGTAGACAGACGAGGAGCTCATCATGGTTAATTCATGATTAAATTCTTCCCTCCCCTTCTCAACCTATAGTCACGGTACGGATAGCAGCTTCATGATAAAAAAAAAACTAAAAGAGTTTAGCTAACATTCATTACGGAAGGTATTAATACAGAAAAAAAAAAAGAACGAAGGCAATCAGGGCAATCAAACAGGAAAGCCACATGTCCACATGGCAGGAGCAGGGCCGCAGCCCACCAAAATCGGCCATATGGCGCCCCCGACCACACAGGACATGTTATAGACTTTGTATTGACCGGTAAGACTACGAACCATCCGGGCGGGAAAGAACGCGATTGACAGGTGGAAGCAAGGAAGAGACGCGAACAGCAATGCGTATAAGCAGCACGCGAGAACGAGCAGAGGATAAAAATGGGAAGTCTTGAGGGGAAACAAAGTTCGGATACCCAGGTATAGCATCTTTGCTATATCCGCAGTGAGTGGATTACAGCTTACTTGTGTGAAGGCCATGCTGGTAGATGCACTTGCTTAATCGTACAAGCTGTAATTAGCAGCATAAAAACTGCTATTTAATACGCACTTGCCTTTAAGGGGTCATGATTGAAAAGGTGTCCGCAGAAAGGTGTGCACAAAATGTATCATGCTGACGTCACTCAGTATATCTCATCCGAATTCGACCAAAATCGGCGTCAACGTAATTTGAGTATTGTCAACTCAGTGATGACTCTCAAATTTATATTAGCCACCTTCAAAAAATTTGGCCTATCGGACCTCTGCAATTCGACTCCTAAATTTTACCGAAATTGGCTTCGTACGTAATTTTAACATGGAAACCTTAGTGAAATGTAAAGCGGCTAAAATATCTTCTAATAAGACTTCCAATCCTGCCAGTCAAAGAATAGGCATGGGCTTCGCTGTTTTAAACGTTAAATGAGGTATTGAAGTCTCATTACTTGAAAAGCAAATGACCTTTATATGACCCTTTTAAAACAGACATCGTTCACAAGCAGCAAGCCACAGTGTGGAATAGATTGTAAAATTTTACATCCACAGTGTCCTTAATATCTAACGTGAGAATTTAGCTATTCATGTCGAAATAAATTTTGTTCATAACAGAAACTTGACGTTTTAATTTTAACACGCTTTCAATTTACTATAATATAAAACTAAAGGCGCTCAATGGGTAAGTGCAAAAAAAAAAAAAAAAAAAAAAAAAAAACGAAGCTTCGGAACGTCCGTACGCGTTGAGGGAGCGAGAATAAACTAAGAAAACTGCGTTTCGTGCGTTGAAGTTCCTTTTAGGTCAGAGCTTCGGCTCAGACGAATGTGCTAGCCCTTGCACTATGCAACATCGCCTTCATTACATCAGTCTCCATTTTGGAAATTGTAAGCATGCCTATGCTTGAGAACATTTTGGCCATATTTGAGCCACACTAAAGCTGATTTATTTATGCACGGCATGATATTGCTTTTGTACAGTTGTGTTTGTTGTGTGTTTTGTTTTGATCTGTTACTTTCGAAAGTCTCTGTAAGTCCATCACTTGTGCGCTGCGCATCCCGCTGCAGTGCACTTAAGTTCACATCACGAAACTAAACAGATCGTCTTGCACTGCACGTCCAATTAATTTATTGTACGCCTCGATAAGCACTAGCAAAGCAACACGTATGCCTGTAGCAGTAGTTACTTGCTTACGTGCCGCAAAGCATGGCATTCCCTTTCACGGGCAGTTTTTGTGCAATAAAACTCGCAGAAACATGTTTTTGGGAAATACTTAAGAATTAGGTTGCCTTAAGAGGGAAAAAAAGCTACAGAATTTTTTCCCTCAACATTCTCATTGCTTTGGTAACGGTTTAGGAGAATGCTTTTCACCACTGAGGCTGTAAACTGTCCTAAAAAGCACGCCAGCGTTCAAAGGCGCGGCTGGCCGGCAGGCGCCAGGGTGAAAAAAGTGCCGTGTGCAGCTCGGGCGGGCAAGGAGAAACGAGGAGGAGAGCGCCGCGAAGGAGGAGAGTGTCGCTACTTTAAAACTATCAAGGGGCTTTAGGCCGTGGTTTCTCCGAAAATAACAAGCGGGCCGAGGACAGCAGCACAAGGGCGCAGATCCTTATCTTCGCGACACGGAGACGCGCCTTCGACAAGATAATTGGAAGTCGAGCGAGCTTTCGTCTGAAGCGGCCATCATCTCAATCCCCTTACCCCTCTTCTGCACAATAGACCGGGGATGGAAAGGGCGAACAGGAGCGGCTGCCGTCGCCACCGGGCTCGAACCCTAAGCACGCCATCGTGTTGTGTCAAGTGCAACCAGTTATGCCCAAGAGCTAACTCGCTCCCTTTAACGTCCCCGCACTTTTTCTCAAGTTCTGTAAATATGTTTTATCAATAAATCTTCAGTTTGCTCTTATCCTGAGTGACTCCTGCCGTCACCTGCTTCCCTCAATGTCATGCGGTGATGTCCTATGCCCTGGTATTCCGATCACATCAACTCCTGCCCTCTCCGCTATGTCACGTGGCCTCGGGACATCACACAAACAGACGGCCAATAAGTACACGGCCATGTCACCTGCTGACTACCACTTGACCCCGATTTCTCGCTCATAATGCTGACAACGGTGAGGACGGATATTGTGAAGAGGAGATCATTTAACGCTATCGCAGCTCTTAAAAAGACTGCTCGCTAGCACGGCTAAATCTATCGCCGAAAAGAAGTCGCGAAAAACACAATACGCAATCAGATCAAGAGAACGGCGAGACAGCCGCCATTCCAAACGGCCGAAGGACGTTCTACAACGTCAAGAGGATATTTGCGGACAGGGGTGGGGATCACGCTCTCCGCCCACAACAAGTGCCAAGAAACATCCTTGCTGTGTACAGCACGAATTCACTTTTTTTTTCAAGCACGCTTTGCGTGCGGTGTATGGTATCCCATTGTAATGCACGCTATGCTATATCAGAAAGACGCAGATATGCGTCAGAGTGCGAAGGTGCATGAGGTATCTATAACAAGGCACATTCAGGGACCACTTAGCTATGCAGCAAGCCAGAAAGAAGGCCTGACGAGCAAGCCCGGAACCTCTGATAGGGAATGATAAACCGCAAAGCAAAATTCAGCTTCAATCGAAGCCTGTGCGCCACCTTCAAGTGAGAAGCAGTAGCCTGAAGCATCTGCGTCAGGTGCTGATAAAAGCAAGAAGAAAGAAGACGAATGAGAAGGACTTTCATTCGCATCAAGTCATCTAATTGTAGCGTTTCTAAGCAAGAAAAGGTTCGACGAAAAGTGTCACACATGAGAGTCCAGATGTTTCGCTTTGATATCTTTTTGTGGGTTAAAATGTCTACAGGCTGCAAGCAATGCAGCCAGAGAAGTACGTGTTCAACGCGCTCATTTGCGGTACGTGACAGGAAGGGAAGCTGCGCGTTCAGAAGCTGCTAGTGCAACAGAGGAGTAGCTTAAACTGCTTTATATTTTGTAGAAAGTTTCCCTTTCGTGCGTGGAATATTGAATAAATCCTTGCGTTTCTCCTGTTTAATATGGTTTTAATGCGCTATCTTGCTTTCGCAGAATGTTCCCGGCGTTTTGATGTGAACCCCCAGGTGGAGAGGAGGCCAAATGGAGAGGAAACTCTGCCTGTACACTCCAGGTGAGATCAAGGAGAGGAAATGTGGGCGGCGCTGCGGGTTTCGCACCCCACTCATGGCCACAAAGTGACAAATTCATTACGTAGTGCGCTAATAATGCGCCCATTAAGACAAGCATCTTCTTGTACATAGTGCTCGCGCTCGCCCTACACACACACATATATATATATATATATATATATATATATATATATATATATATATATATATATATATATTCCGGCCTTTGTCAAGGAATTCCTTGACAAAGGCCGGACCCCGGCCGAAACGTCGGATTAAAGTGTTGTTTTTTCCACCGTGTGTCACCTACTTCAAGTTTATGACCTACCGGACCCATTCGAGCTTCAATCCCCTCCATATTTATATATATATATATATAATTTATATATTGTCCTGCGTTTTCCTGGTGTACCAAAAAGGAGACCCGCCCCATTCCCTTAAAATCCAAAAAGTGCAGCCTGTGCTGAAAAACATTTTATCGAATAGAAAGCACACTACGGTTGCGTTCCATAGGCCACGTCGAGGATACAGGCTTTAGGTTACTGGCGCCATGCTGTGTCCGTGTTGGTAGCGATGGATGCATAAGACAGGCATGGCATCCGTCTATGTCGTGTGCGTGCGGATATAGAACATATTATGTGCCGCCCAAAGTACAACGCGGAAAGGTGTGTGATGCTCGCTTCCTTCAAGAAGGCAGGAGTCCTTCACAGTGCACTTCAGGACATTATCTACCCGAGTGGAAGCCAGACATGCAGAAGAGAGGATTCACGCCTTCTATTACAATTTCGGCAGGACACTGAGCTTAACTCTATTGGTGACAGCTGGAATAGAGTATGTTCTACTGCGAGTGAATGTGTGTATAGAGGGTGACTTCTGGAGTGGACTATGTTATACTGTGAGTGAATGTGTGCATAGATGGTGACTTCTGGAGTGAGTTGTGTACTGTTATAAGTGACTGTGCGCATGGTGCGGCAGATGTCACAGATATTAGGACTTTTTCTTAACACAGAAGCGAAGCTACGGTGGAGCAAATGCCGGCAAAATAAGCAAGGCTGATATCACCTGTAGGATACAACAACCAACTCAACTCTACTTGGTAGCGATGGAGACAATCAGACAAGCATGCCATGGGTGGATTGCGCGTAACATGACTGTTCGTGCGGTCAAGGCAGAGTTGGAAGCCAATTAAAGATGGTCTGCTACAGCCACCCACAAAGCTGATGGTTGTCGACAAAGTTCCCACCCTCAAATGGAGAATCGTAGTCGTCTTGGGTGGCCCCAGCTGCTCGTTTAGAGTGACACGAAAGCAGCCACAAGCAATTGCCTATTGCTGAACCTGAATTGCGGACCTATCTTCACAGTTCTCATACAGCTGTTGGTCAGAGGATTTTTCAGGCAGTGTATTTTTGTGGGCAGTCAGACAATTGATACTCGCATTTATCTTCGCACTCACATAAATTTGGCATATAAAACTGATTACTGAGGGCAGTCTCAATAGCGCAAGTGAATGCATCAGCAAAAAAATCAATAGTGAAAATTATTGGCTCAATAAAAACCCGTATTTTCTGTGTTTTATTCGGGCCATGTCTGCAATTCGTATGGGACCAATGAAGGAAATCGTACAACGTAAGACTGGTGCATATTTGTCCTACAGGCAGTGGCATTGATTTTAAAAGTTTATCTGTGTGTTGTATATGAAAGGTATTAGACCGGTAGAGAAATACATCATATATTCTGGCACAAATTTGTCTAGCTGACCAATGCATATATCGGTTTACGGGTCTGATATATCAGTATGCCTTCGTTTATGACCTTACAAATAGGATCAGTCAGTGGTCACACACTCGAATACCGAAAACGCACGCTGTTCATCCAAACGTTTATCCAACCACTGCCGTAAATAACAATATTTGTCGCAATAACAATGGTGAATTATCGCCGAGGCAAAGAAAAAATGTTGCTTCACGGTCAGAAGCAAAGCAACGGCCTCTGGACAAACTACGGCTTACGCAGCAAGAGCGCATAAAACGCGATTCTGCCACCGTTGAGATAAATTACTGAAGGAAGAAGAAAGTGCGTGGTTTGTCAACTGGATTCATCTGAGGCCAATCATCACCATATGCAGAGAAGAGCGTTGAAATGGGTGTGATAGGCGCGAGTTCGGGCAACCGCGCCCTACGAAGCAATTAGGACCGCTTTAACGGCTACAACAGATCCTAGCGACCGCAGTGACAGCGGTGCTCCGCTACAGAAAGAGCTATGTGGCTTTTTCTTCCTCATTCCTTTTTTAAAGCGAACAAGAAATAAAAGGCCTGGCTATGGTTGCCCGCATGCTGGACTCTCGAAAGTAGGAGTACCGCAGGTGACCTCTGATGCCACTTTTTTGTTTTTGATGTTGATTTCAGTGCACACTTATGTATTAAACGCACAGGTAGGGACAGGAGTCCTGTCCCGAAGCACGACGTAAAGCTTCACGGCACTGTACGGGAGAAGGAATCGAACGACGGGCAGGGCCGATACTGCTTCCTATCAAGTGAAACCTGACACCCACCCTTCCCCTGTCTTCGGAGATTGCTGTCTTACGGGAGAACGCCGAGAGTCTCAGCGGCTCAAAGTGAGCGAGATCAAGATTTCCCCACTTTGGGTGGCCGGAAGGCTCCAACAAGGAACTCCGGGCAACCAGAAACGCGACGACCTGTGCCACGTTTCAGCGTACTCAACGTGAGGCACCCACAGGAAAGAAATAACGGCCAATGCCTAGTGAGAGGCTACAAAGTAATTAGATAATTATAAATAGAGCATAAGCACAGTTAGTGGCGGGAGACTTAAAAGCCTACAAGTTAAAGCCTGCTGTCTTTGCTATGTGGATAATGATAGCAGAGTCATGTTCAATACAGTAGCTATAGAAAGATTTAGGGATGCCATCGCGGAAGTGGAGGAAGGTTTCCGCATAATGTAGCCCGAGAAAAAGCTCGTAGTAGCCGATGCAGGATTTTTTTTTATGTGGACAGCTTTTTAGGGCTTCATATACGCCAGATGACTTGCCATGCACATCAGCATCAAACAGGGAAAGAAGCACCACAAGATGGAGCCAGCATGAAGACAATCCGCATGGAAACGCGATCCATGCCAGCTGGCCAGCCTGCAGCGAACTGCATTAATTGGCTCCGAATGCTGGGAACTTTCTGCTTCAACCAGTCACACAACTTTCTGATTTAACGAGGCACGCAAAAAGAAACTTTCTGGATCTAATGACTGGGCTGCAAACCCAAATTTTGCATATATGAGATGGTTTTCAGGTATAGAAGAAACAAAGGAGAGAAAATATGAAGACTAAAAGAAAACGAAGACTCCAAAGACTAAGGAAAAATCGCAGAAAGGTTTTCAACCTCAACATTTTTGGCGATCGACGTTTAGACAAACGGAAAGAGCTGTTTCACAGTCCCGAGACGCACTAACGATGCATACACGAGCCCCCTCAATGCCAGAATTATGTCTGGGAAAGCTTCCACCGTAGGGAACGTGAGAGGAAGGGAGGTGGTATAGGTTCTTTATTAGGACTGCAGCAAAATGAGCGAAAACCCAAATACCATGTGTAGAGCATATGTGGTTGATGGGCCTGATTGACTTGTAGACAGTGGCACGGAGAGTTGTGTACTAGTGGACATGGAATAATGCGTGGCAACAGAACATATTGACGATGGCTTGCCTGGAGAAAGATTCCAGGCCTAAATCTATCATTGAAGCCGACTTCAATGCACACATACCTGGATGGGCTGACTGACAGACCAGACAGGTTTGTACCTTATTTCTGCTTGATAACCGCTCGGGAAGATCGAAACCGAACAGCCTATATCGATTATATACTGCCTCAGGTTCCCTGCTCTTCTCCCTCTACTTGAAGACATGAAAATAAACCCTTCTGCAGAGAAAAGCATTGGAATCGACCACTTCAGTTTGGATCCTCATTCACACTTTGTATCAAAGTCAAGCGAACTGACAGGCTGTCACTATTCACTCTTATGCTGAAATGGACACAGTGGTGACGACATCCGAACATGAGGCGGAGGAAATAAACTGAAACATGTGGAGATTTTGTGACGTGGCTCTATAGTGACACTAAGAAAGTACAACGGCAGAGACTACCTAAAACCAGTATTAAACCGCAGAGGGCAAATACATGGTGGCACACAGATATGGAAGCTGATCTGATTCACCGCAAAATGAAAGACAGAAAGCATCGACATGTACTACTCGGCATGCTGATGAGACAACCCTAAAAAATGCCGGGATATATATCTAGACGCCAAGAGCACCATGGATGGCCTTGGGTAAAACCGCATCAGGGCCATTATTCGAACGTTTGTCGAGTAAATCAAGGAGGATGGCAAACATGAGGGAAACCATTCTGGAGGCACAGAAGAAGAACAGCTTTGCGTGACCAAATGAATGAAATAGAGAACGAGGGGGAAAGTTTCCTTCAGTTCGCAGCAGAATATGTGGCGTACAAACTGCGTTTCGAATCCGCAAAAACCGCAGTCCACACAACTACCCTTTTCATCTGACGCATGAATTTTGACAGTCACAGAGGGCCAACTCAAACGGGCGCTGAAGTGGCGCTGAAAAAAAATTTCAGAACAGAGTAGAAGTGTAAAACTGCCCTCAGCGCCTCAGCTGTGGATAAGATTCTATCACATGCGAAATTCGAATCCCCTGGCAACGCAGTGAAACAATGGAGAGATTCAAGCTCTACCTCGAAGCAACCAAGAGAGCGATTAAAGCACCACCCGACAGTAAAGTAACACTGCCATTGAGAGTCGGAGGCTCTACACGTCTTGACATTTATAACGCTTCGGACTTCGGGAAACCAATAGAATTAAGACCACACCAAAAATTTGACTAGATGCATGTGATAGCCCTTCTCGACACATACTTAACAAAGCATAGCGAACGGAACTTGCGACACGTCTTCCTCTCACGAATGCAGCACCGAGAAGAGCGATTACATTATTTTCTCACCGACGCGAAACTGAAAGCGCAAGACTGTCCGTTCGGGAACGAATGAGACAATTTGATGCGCGACCTGGTCGTCTGCGGAATTCGTAGAGAGAGTGCGAGCTAACATTCTAAAGCTCCATAACCTAATCCGAGAGAGTGGTCAGAATGTGTCCTGCCCATAAAGCTACAAAACATCAAATAAAAACATACAGGCATCAGCTGCAAGAAAAAGCAAAGTGCACTCTGTGAGGGCACTCTGTGAAAAAAAAAGCACAACCGTCACGCCTATGGCCGTAAGAGATTGGAAGACGCATAACATTTGCGTCGATGGCGAGCCCTCCAAAAAGAGAATCTGCAGAAGAAGAAACGAACGCAAAATAATAGCCTACCGAACTTGGAAGCAAGTATGCATAAAGCGCCAAAGCCGAACCACTTCGCAGCAGTTTTTAAAAGTAGTGGCTACAGTATGGAGGCCGATAGAGACGAAGAGGACATTTTGATTATCAACAGCTAAAAGCCCAACACAGTCTGCACGTTCCGGCCAACGGAAACAAAGAAAGGTTTCGGGTAGACCATGTAGCGGCAGTTGGTGGGATTACAGAGCAAAACACGTCCAGCCGCAGCAGCTGAGAGCGAACGCAACGACACCCCGGACGTGGAAAGGAAGCAAAGTTTTCACAGGGCGCCTGTCCTGTTATTTTGGTGTTCCTTCCTTGTCCTCGTCCCTTTCGCGCCGTCTTCATAATCCACTTCAACCATGAACCAACTAGCCCAAAGCAAACTAATTCTAGGTCACTACCAAAAATAGCAAAGAAACGCTTGTCATGGAATTCGTAGTTGACGAGATAGCATCCCCTAGTTAGAAGGAAAATAACAAACTATAGGTCCAATAACACGCACGTATGGTCCGGTAGCTATACATTTCAAGCTCCAGAAGGAAGCCTCACGCGCCTAGTGCAAAACATCGGTTGGTTCGTGGGGTTTAACGTCCCAAAGCGATTCAGGCTATGAGAGACGCCGTAGTGGAGGTCTCCGGAAATTTCGACCACCTGGGGTTCTTTACCGTGCACTGACATCGCACAGTACACGGACGCCACACCGTTTCGCCTCCATCGAAACGCAACCGCCGAAGCCGGGATTCGATCCCGCTTCCTTGGGCACAGTAGCCGGGCGCCTTACCGCAGCGCCACCACGGCAGGACTACTGCAAAATATTTACAGACGTCTTTAAGAAAGCCTCAGGGACACTACCGGGAAGAGCGCATCTGGTAACTAAAGAAGACGTATTCTTGAAAGCAATAAAAGATGCAGAGAGCCTATCAGCATAAAACTCCAACTGGAAGGAACTTGAAAAGCATTGGCAGCACAGTCGTAAAGAAAAACATGAGAAGGGCTAAACGCTGCTGAACCAAATGTGCAGCGAAGTCATTAACAGTCGGTGACTTAGCGTTCTTTTCTTTTTTCTTCGCCTTCCACGGTGCCACCGTGCCACGCTGACGGCTTGAAAACATAATGTAGCTTTCGCTACAAATGTCCCCAACCCAATCCCAGTGGACGCGCCTATTTCTACTGACTATGAACAAAAATAAAAACATGAGTGCATTCACTCACAAGCGCTAAATGAAGCAGTGAAAGGAGAGCATCCCACGTTGATAATTCTCGACGATGTTTGGCAGAGATTGCTAAGCCAATATCAATTCATTCACAAGCACTAAATGAAGCGCAGTGAAACAGGAGCTCTACACGTTCTTTCTCGGCGAAGTTTTGGAAGAGATTGTGAAGACGAGATCCATTCACTCACAAGCGCTAAATGAAGCGGAGTGAAACGAGAGAACCACACGTTGATATAACTCGACGACCTCTATGCAGAGATTGCGAAGTCAATATCCATTCACTCACAAGCGCTTAATGAAGCGCAGTGAAACGAGAGAACTACACTGATATTTCTCGATGATATTTTGGCAAATACTGCAAACCCAATATCAATTCACTCACAAGAGCTAAATGAAGCGCAGCGAAACGAGATAACCACACGTAGATATTTCTCGATGATGTCTTGGCAGAGATTGCGAAGCTAATATCAATTCAGTCACAAGCGCTAAAAAAAGCGCTGTGAAACGAGAGAACCATACATTGATATTTCTCGATGATGTATTGGCAGAGATTGCGAAGCCAATATCAATTCAATCACAAGCGCTAAATGAAGTGCTGTGAAACGAGAGAACCACACGCTGATATTTCTCGATGATGTCTTGGCAGAGAGTGATAGCAATTCAATCGCAAGCGCTAAATGAAGCGCTGTGAAACGAGAAAACAACACGTTGATAATTCTCGATGATGTCTTGGCAGAGACTGCGAAGCCAATATCAATTCACTCACAAGCGCTAAATGAAGCGCACTGAAACGAGAGAACCACACGTTGATATTTCTGGATGATGTCTTGTCAGAGATTCCGAAGCCAATATCACTTCACTCACAAGCGCTAAATGAAGCGCAGTGAAACGAGATAAACGTTGATATTTCTCGACCATTTTTTGGCAGAGATTGCGAAGCCAATATCAATTCACTCACACGCGCTAAATGAAGCACTGTGAAACGAGAGAACAACACGTTGATATTTCACGATGTTTTGGAAGAGATTGCGAAGCCAAGATCCATACACTCACAAGCGATAAATGAAGCGCAGTGAAACGAGAGAACCAGACGAACTTTCTCGACGATGTCTTGGTAGATTGCGAAACCAATATCGATTCACTCACAAGCGCTAAATGAAGAGCAGTGAAACGAGAGCACAACACGTTTATATATCTCGATGATGCCCTGCCAGAGATTAGGAAGCCACTATCAATACAATCACAAGCGCTAAATGAAGTGCTGTGAAACGAGAGAACCAACGTTGATATTTCTCGTTGATGTCTTGTCAGATTGCGAAGCCAATATCCAATCACACGCGCTAAATGAAGCGCTGCGAAACGAGAGAAGCACACGTTGATATTTCTCGATGATGTCTTGGCAGAGATTGGAATCAATTCAAACGCAAGCGCTAAATGAAGCGCTGTGGAACGAGAGAACCGCACGCTGATATTTCTCCATGATGTCTTGGCAGATATTAATAACAGTTCAATCAAAAGCGCTAAATGAAGCGCAGTGAAACGACAGAACCACACGCTGATATTTCGCGATGATGTCTTGACAGAGATTGAGAAGCCAATTTTAATTCAATCACGAGCGCTAAATGAAGCGCTGTGAAACGAGAAAACCACACGTTGATATTTCTCGATGATGTCTTGGCAGAGATTGAGAAGCCAATTTCAATTCAATCACGAGCGCTAAATGAAGCGCTGTGAAACGAGAGAACCACAGGTTGATATTTCTCGATGATGTCTTGGCAGATATTGCGAAGCCGATATCAATTTAATCACAAGCGATAAATGAAGCGCTGTGAAACGAGAGAACAACACGATGATATTTCTCGATGATGTCTTGGCAGAGATTGCGAAGCCAATATCAATTTTACTCACAAGCGCTAAATGAAGCGCACTGAAACAAGAGAACCACACGTTGATATTTCTCGATGATGTCTTGGCAGAGATTGCGAAGCCAATATCAATTCACTCACAAGCGCTAAATGAAGCGCACTGAAACGAGAGAACCACACGTTGATATTTCTCGATGATGGCTTGGCAGATATTGCGAAGCCGATATCAATTCAATCACAAGCGCTAAATGAAGCCCTGTGAAACGAGAGAACCACAGTTTGATATTTCTCGATGATGTCTTGGCAGAGATTAATATCAGTTCAATCAAAAGCGCTAAATGAAGCGCAGTGAAACGAGAGAACCACACGTTGATATTTCTCGACGATAACTTGGCAGAGATTGATATCAATTCAATCACAAGCGCTAAATGAAGCGCTGTGAAACGAGAGAACCACACGTTGATAGCTCTCTATGATGTCTTGGAAGAGATTAATATCAGTTCAATCAAAAGCGCTAAATGAAGCGCACTGAAACGAGAGAACCACACGTTGATATTTCTCGATGATGGCTTGGCAGATATTGCGAAGCCGATATCAATTCAATCACAAGCGCTAAATGAAGCCCTGTGAAACGAGAGAACCACACTTTGATATTTCTCGATGATGTCTTGGCAGAGATTAATATCAGTTCAATCAAAAGCGCTAAATGAAGCGCTGTGAAACGAGAAAACCACACGTTGACATTTCTCGATGATGTCTTGGCGGAGATTGGTATCAATTCAATCACAAGCGCTAAATGAAGCGCTGTGAAACGAGATCACAACACGTTATCTCTCGATGATGTCTTGGCAGAGATTGCGAAGCCAATATCAATTCAATCACACGCGCTAAATGAAGCGCTGTGAAACGAGAGAACCACACGTTGATAGTTCTCGATGATGTCTTGGAAGAAATTAATATCAGTTCAATCAAAAGCGCTAAATGAAGCGCAGTGAAACGAGAGAACAACACGTTGATATTTCTCGATGATGTCTTGGCAGAGATTGCGAAACCAATTTCAATTCAATCACGAGCGCTAAATGAAGCGCTGTGAAACGAGAGAACCACACGATATTTCTCGATGATGTCTTGGCAGAGATTGAGAAGCCAACTTCAATTCAATCACGAGCGCTAAATAAAGTGCTGTGAAACGAGAAAACCACACGTTGATATTTCTCGATGATGTCTTGGCGGAGATTATTATCAATACAATCACAAGCGCCAAATGAAGCGCAGTGAAACGAGAGAACCACACGTTGATATTTCTCCATGATGTCTTTGCAGATATTAATATCAGTTCAATCAAAAGCGCTAAATGAAGCGCAGTGAAACGAGAGAACCACACGTTGATATTTCTCGATGATGTCTTGGCAGAGATTCCGAAACCAATTTCAATTCAATCACGAGCGCTAAATGAAGCGCTGTGAAACGAGAAAACCACACGTTGATATTTCTCGATGATGTCTTGGCGGAGATTGGTATCAATTCAATCACAAGCGCTAAATGAAGCGCTGTGAAACGAGAGAACCATTGTTGATATTTCTCGATGATGTCTTGGCAGAGATTGCGGAGCCAATATCAATTCAATCACAAGCGCTAAATGAAGCGCAGTGAAACGAGAGAACCATATGTTCATATTGCTCGATGATGTCTTGGCAGAGATTGACATCAATTCAATCACAAGCGCTAAATGAAGCACTGTGAAACGAGAGAACCACACGTTGATATTTCTCGATGATGTATTGGCAGAGATTGCGAAGCCAATATCAATTCAATCACAAGCGCTAAATGAAGCGCAGTGAAACGAGAGAACCACACGTTGATATTGCTCGATGATGTCTTGGCAGAGATTGGTATGAATTCAAACACAAGCTCTAAATGAAGTGCTGTGAAACGAGAGAACCACACGTTGATATTTCTCGATGATGTCTTGGCAGAGATTGATATAAATCACAAGCGCTAAATGAAGCACTGTGAAACGAGAGAACCACACGTTGATATTGCTCGATGATGTCTTGGCAGAGATTGGTATCAATTCAAACACAAGCGCTAAATGAAGTGCTGTGAAACGAGAGAGCCACACGTTGATATTTCTCGATGATGTATTGGCAGAGATTGCGAAGCCAATATCAATTCAATCACAAGCGCTAAATGAAGCGCAGTGAAACGAGAGAACCACACGTTGATATTTCTCGACGATATCTTGCAGAGATTGACATCAATTCAATCACAAGCGCTAAATGAACCACTGTGAAACGAGAGAACCACACGTTATTTCTCGATGATGTATTGGCAGAGATTGCGAAGCCAATATCAATTCAATCACAAGCGCTAAATGAAGCGCAGTGAAACGAGAGAACCACACTTTGATATTGCTCGATGATGTCTTGGCAGAGATTGGTATGAATTCAAACACAAGCGCTAAATGAAGTGCTGTGAAGCGAGAGAACCACACGTTGATATTTCACGATGATGTCTTGGCAGAGATTGACATCAATTCAATCACAAGCGCTAAATGAAGCACTGTGAAACGAGAGAACCACACGTTGATATTTCTCGATGATGTATTTGCAGAGATTGCGAAGCCAATATCTGTTCAATCACAAGCGCTAAATGAAGCACTGTGAAACGAGAGAACCACACGTTGATACTTCTCGATGTCTTGGCAGAGATTTGGAAGCCAATATCAATTCAATCGCAAGCGGTAATTAAAGTGCTGTGAAACGAGAGAACCACACGTTGATATTTCTCGATGTATTGGCAGAGATTGCGAAGCCAATATCAATTCAATCCATACGCTAAGTGCAGATAAATGAGAACCACACGTTCATATTTCTCGATGTTGTCTTGGCAGAGATTGCGAAGCCAATATCAATTCAATCACAAGCGCTAAATGAAGCGCAGTGAAACGAGAGCAACACACGTTGCCCATTCTCGACGACCTCTTGGCAGTTTCCGCAGCCTATATTCATTTACTCACAAGCGCGAAGTGAAGCAGTGAAACGAGAGTGCCCCACGTTGCCCATTCTCGAAGACGTCTTTGCAGAAATTGCACAATGCATAACTGTCGCGAACGCTCAATGGTCGATATCGGCGCCTGCGTCCACCATTTGGACTAGCGGTCAGCAGTGAATTTTACAAGAGACTGCAAATAGCTCTTGAAAGCCTCGACGAAGTCCTGAGCATAGCAGACATCCTTTTCAATGGAGTCGGTGAAACTGGAAAAAACAGTCGTGAAGATGCCGACAGAAATCTCTAGCGCTCATCTCGTCTGCTTCTGTGCTCAGTCCTTATGTATTTGCGCTTTGTCTTCATCAACATGTCCTACAAACAGGCCCAAATCACGACGCTTCTCTAAAACCTATCCATCCAATCAATAGTACACGACTTCGTACAAGCACAACAGTTTTCCTGTGATACGTACTGAGGATGGAGTAAAACAATGAATCCAAATATAGGCAATTCAAGCAAAATGCCACATATAGATGATTTCAAGATGCGCAGCGTTTTTAAGCAATGAATAACTTCCTCTCCAGAGTACTGCCGGGAATTTCAAGAGTGTTGGAACCATTGAGAAAGCGCACAGTAAAATACACATCGTGGCATGACAGAAGCGCAAGAATAAGCGTTTAACAATGATATTGGTGCGTTGACAAGAGATCTTATGCTCGCATACTTCGAAACGTGAAAGCCAGTTTAAATACAGTGGGAGAACAGCAAAGCCGGGCATGGAGTGACTCTCATTCAAGAAGGCAAACCTGCATCTTTCGCCAGTAAAGCACTAATGCGGACAGACAATCGTACGCCCAAATCGAAAATGCAATGCTAGCGATCCTAACCAAGATGACTGCCAGGTACGTCACCTTTGTGCACAGGTCAAGCAACGAACTACTTCTAGAAGCCACGATTGCGAAGGCATATCATCCCAGTCAAGACAATTAAAATGAACTGGATGGAAAGCATCAACGTCGTAAACTACCTGGCAGTGCACAAGGATGCCTTGTAAACAATTTGTGGAGCGACAAAGATCACTTCCAGCGAAAAACAAAATCAATCATCTCGTCAGAATGGCCACTAGAAAAGCACCAAGCGCTGCGAGACATGCGCGTCTACTACCCATTCCGAGATAGATAGGGAGGAGGAGGGATCGTTGTGATCTTGTCCAGAAAGGCTTTCCGGTTGACATTTTGAGATGAACTCGCAGTGGAGAAGGATATCTTCAAACGATTGCGACTGCTTGTCTCAATGTCTCTGCGTTGTAAAACTAGAGGAACTTCACTCATCGCACTTGGGAATCATGAGCTGTCTTCGTTCTGCTCGCCAGTATGTTTTATTTGCAAGCATGAACTCAAAACTGAAGGATTACATTAAAAGATGTGAAGAGCGTCAGAAACATGTGCGTTCCCAGTAGCGCGAGACTCTCATCAGGAACCGAGTTATTCTTGATGACGAGTTCGATGCGACATCATCGAGCATAAAGGAAAAGACTTTCGTTACAGTTACTTCACCAACATTTAGGAAGAGGATAAACTCTAGTTTAGTTTATGGGGTTAAACGTCCCAAAGCAACTCGGGCTATGATAGACGCCGTTGTGAAGGGCTCCGAAAATTTCAGCCACCTGGGGTTCTCGCACAGCACACGGAAGCCTTCCTTTTTCCCTCAATCGAAAAGCGGCCGCTGCGTCTGGGATTCGATCCCACATCCTTGGGCACAGCAGTTGAGCTCCGTAACAATTTCTCCACCGGAGCGGAGCGCAGTGGATCAATTGAAAACATCTTCAAACCAGGAGATTTTCAGACAAAGCAAAAAATTTCACTCAGACTGGATGATCGCTTCACTCAATGCGGGATTTCAGGAGTGCTATTTAGCGACAACAAACCTCAATTTCCGAGTGAATAATTGGATAAGCTTGCAGAATGCATGAATTTAGAACGCAAAGCTTCATGTCCGTTTTATCAACTGTCGAATGGACTGGCCCATAATCTTCAGAAATGGCAAAATTGCTGTTGAAATAAAGAGGAAAAAAGCAGCGTCACAACCTTTTTCATTACTACACTTCCGAAACACACCGCTGCCGTGATTAAACGCACAACTGCTCATTGATCGCCGCACAAGGACGACATTTCCTATTACAAGCAGAAATAATAAACGTGACCAGTGAGGGACGGGCAAGAGGCAAAGAAGAATCTTCTACGATGACAAACATACCAAACGTTCTCAGCCCTAAACTAATGGCAAGATACTGTCCGACCTACTCTGAGCCGACCACGGTCTAAAGCAACCGGGACAAAAAAAAAAGAGTCGATGACAAATCATACGTGGTCAGCGTAGCATATAGCGTTCCGAGGAAGAACCGCGCGAATATAGAAGCGCATAAGAGAGTGCAACCGGCAACAAATAAACAGTACGAAGAAGAATACTCCAACGAAAGAAATACTGAAAAAGGAGAAACGCAAAAAATCAAACTGAAAGCCAAAAAAACCAGCAGCGCAAGGATGTGACTCACACGCCGGCACGATCGTCCCCAAAGGGCAAGAAAGGTTTTGTCTGACCATCGCATTTTCGGTTAACTGATAGAACTCGATGACCGACACACCCGAATAAAAAATTCTCATCGGTAAGCCAATTTGTCGGCACATTACCCAGCAGAAAAAACCCGCAGCGGCCACGCCGCTGCTAAGTGACGCTACCAAACGATTACCTCTGGGGCCGTGCCGAGGCACGAATCGACTGACGAATTGCTTGCAAGCTCCGTCGGTAGTAGAAACATTACTGGGATATGATCAAACGAGGATTCGGAAATTGAAATCGACGATTTTGAAGATTGCGTGGGCTTCGTCGCTGCTAACAGCAGAGAGCAAGGAGCCGGGATGATCGAAGGGGACGAAGGCCGACCAAGTCAGGTCGTGGACAGTTGGGTGCCCGCTATACGAGCGCGAGAAAACAAAAATAAAAACTCGAAACGGCCACAGTGGCCAAGCAAGCATCCGGGTATGTCAGCGCGCGGCAGCTTGGAAAAGGCTGGACCAAGGAAAGATTCGCAGTGGCAGGAAAAAGGTGGAGCAGAGGAACAATAACAGCAATTGGCCTCTACCAACGACCGACACCACAAAGGCTCCAACGCAAGGAGTAGATATTGTCGGTTCATAAATGCTCGGCGAGTTAACCACAGACATGATCAGTTTTGTCATCAATATTTTCAACAGAAATTCATATATGCTGGAACGGAATGCAAGTGAAATGACAGTTCTCTCAGGTCTGTCTGCAACCGGGACACCGTTGGGACTTATGCCAATGCTCGGGAACAAAGGTCTTTACAGAATGCGGCACCCAGAACCTCGAAATTAATGTGATCCCGAATGCACGAATGCACTTATAGCAAATGCGCAATTTTCGAAAAAGGCACCTCAAACGGACAGAGGTCGCAAACAAAGATGGAAAAAGACCAAATACCAGACGCTGCAATGTAACCAGAAAGCTACAAAAACGGTGACAGGAGACAGGGGAAGACCAAGAAAAAAAAATAATAAAAAGCCAAGAAGAGCCAAAGACAACTCTGACAAGATGAAAAGATGGCTTGGCTCCAATGGACATGAAGGCAACGAAAGCCGAACCAACGTAAGGTCGAAAGCCAGACACGGATACTAGTCAGTGACCGGAGAATACAAAAAGGGGGCAATGTAAAGGCAGCCGACTACCCGAGCCTGCAGACAGAGGGAAAAAACAAGGAGGAAAGAAGAGAACGCAACCCGCAAGAACAAGAAAAGAACAAGGTGAGCTTCTACTGCCAAAGCTTTGCCAAGTCTGTGTCGCGTTCGGATCTTATCAGCTAGAAAAAAAAAATGAAACCCCAGCGAAACTCATACACTGACAAAGAAACATCCTGTACGTGCGAGAGAAAAAGAACAACTTACAGCTTGAAAAACAAAACAAGAGCTTTACGTCAGCCCTAAAAACGGATGCAGAGCTTCCGAGGGTGGAGGAGTGAATGCCAACCGAAGAGAATGCAGGAAAAGGCCCATGGGAGCATAAAATGAAACAGATGATGCAGGATAGTACCATTGCCAGATATAAGGGCAACTCCAACAAATGCAAGCGCAATACACATGGCTTAATAACACAATTTAAAACAGCCAGAAGGCATCAATGACACCGCCAAATACAAAATATTGTCGAGGCACAGACCGGGCCTGTACAGGGCGTTCGAAAGATGTACAATAGAATGACAACCCCGACAAACGGGTAGCTTCATAAAAACTAGGCGAAAACAAAAGGTAACTCACCAAATATGGCAGTGGAATTGCAGAAAAATTCTAGGGGAAAATGCAGGTAATGTACCGCTTAAACAATCACGTAATGCTAACAGGTGTAATTGCTTTACAGGGATAAGGCCCCAGTGGAGAGTAAATATCGCGGGATACGAGAGATGCGAAGAAAGGCAAACTGGCAAAACAGCCATCATCGTAAATAATGTGCTCGACGCAATAAAGAAAACTAGCGTCAAAGCCACGGACGTCATACAGCTGCACAAATCGTGCCTCTAAAATATGAAAGGCACAGGCGGCATATTCATAGTGTCTACAGGCCTCCAAGACAAAATAAATTGAAAATAACTGAACTCTTCAAATAAGTTAGCAATATGATCAGAGAAAACCCACTCATGGTTCTGGGAGACTTCAAGCGTATGAACTCTAGCTGTGGCTATCAAAAACAAGATGTGACATTAAGACTCGTGGCAAAAGGTGCCGAAATGCTTAACCTGTACTCAATCACAAACACAGCCAACCGAACAAGAATCTCAATAATGTAACCATGAACGCCAGACCTCACCTTTGTGAACGGCTGCGCGGAAGCGCCATGGGAAAAACCATGAAAGAACTGGGAAGCGAGCTTTTCATTCTCACTATAAAAGTCGCAAAGGAGCAACGCGAGCTACCTAAAACTTCTGGGAATGGAGCCAAAAGATTCTGAAAAAGAGTCATACTAAGCCTATCAGCCGCACAATTCAGCGTTGTTAAGTAGATAACCACCTACTGTATCTTCGAGCAGCATGACTAAGTCTTAAGATGGAGAGGACAGAATATAACACAACGTTAAGACAAAAATTAACCCTAGTCACGAGAAAACCGGCTGAATATCTGGATCAGACAGCAAAGCAAGACTAGGAATATGTCACCGCGAGTCCCTGGGTGGAACATTAAGTACGGCCCGGACATAGAACATGTGAGCCATGACAGAGTAGCAAAGCCGCAGAAAAGCTGGTGCATACTTTCCCAGGAATAGAACATGAACTGATACAAGCACTAAAGAAAAAGTGCTTTGGGAACGCTCGAACATATAGATATGCAAGCGTACAAGAATTACAAGCAGCCATAGTACAAGCAGAGAAACACAGCGGCCTGTAAGGACAAAATAAGAAACGCCATCATAAGGAATATGAGGGACAAGGAAAGACCGCTAGAGGCGATGAAAACAATCGATGGATACGTTGTGGAACGTAGACTAGCATGCTCGGCGGAGAAGCCGGAGCTTGTATAGGAATAAAAAAGGAACGGGCAAAAACGATTTTTACTGGACAATGCAGGAAAAGAAATAAGAATCCTGGGGACTTCAACGCTATGGACTCTAAGTGTGGCTATCGAAAACAAGTGACAGGAAGACTCAGATTCAGAAGCGTCGAAATTTTTGTTCTGAACTCAATAACCAACCCAGCCAGCCCAACAAGAATTGGCAATAGTGTAACCACGGACGCGACGCCAGACCTCACCTTTGTAAGCGGCTACGTGGAAGCGAAATTGGAAAACGCTATGAAAAATCTGAGAAGCGATCACTTCATGCTCGCCTCAATAGTCGTGGAAAACACGGCCAGAACAGGCGTAAACAAGCAGAAATCACGGATTGGGAAACCTTCAGAGAATGAAGATAACAAAGAAGCAACGCGACCTTTTGAAAACTAGGAATGGAGCCAAGAGCTGGCGGAAGCGAAAAGCGTCATACTAATACTATCAGCTGCACGATTCAGCATCAGGCATCTCATATGACCACCTACAGCAGATGTGGGAAGCACGGTGAAGCCTGATAAGAGGAAGAAGACAGAAATGTAACACAACGCTAAAACTGAAAAAAGCCCGATATACGAGAAATACATTCGAATATAATGATCAGGCAGCAACTTAAATCTGGAAACAGTTCGCTAAGTTAGTCGAAGGAACTTGAAGTACAGCCCGAGAACGGAACATCTTGAGCTACAACCAAGACTAAGGTATCGGCCATAACATTCGCAGAGAAATACTGAAGCTGGAGAGAAGCAAACAAATGAAACTGAAGAGCAAGAAACGCAGCAGTGCCCAGATGTGATTCACACGCTGGCATGACCCTTTCAGAATTTTTTGTTAGATGACGGCGATTACAAAAATAGGGAAGATGTTACAAGGGGTTCCCACAGCTAGCGCAAACTGGAACAGCTGCAAGAGCATCAACTCTCCGTTATCGGGAGCAGCCAGCCGCGAACCACGCAAGCGGTACGGTACGCTGAGCGCACCGGCCCACCGTCTTCCTTCCCACCTTCACGTGTCCTCCTTAAATGCCTCCACGTGAATACGCGCTTATATAAGGTATTGCTCTTTGTAAGCCTGAAGCGCAACTCTAGGTGACTATACCCGCTCACGAGGATTAGAGATGCCTTACTCGCCCTGGTTTTGTATCCGTTGGTTTGAAGTCATAGTGGTGTCGAGCTCTTGAAACCTCTTATTTTGCAATTTGCAACGGGATGTTTCACTTTTTGGGTGCCTTGTGATTTAAGATACTGCATAATTAGGCCTAAATCAGCAATCTTGGAACGGAGGACTACTTACAGTAAATATTTGATGTGCCAGTATGAGTTGCCACCATGATTGTGTATTAAACTCTGTATACATGCAGCTGCTGCCCAACTCTCGATCCCCGAAATATGAAACATAGCTGCCCTCGCCCTTTAGGTATCTGGAGCAGTAAACACGTAGATACTCAATGATACCAATATATCACGTATGACCTACAAAATAAGCAATATTAAGCACAACTAACATCACTCGGCGGTGGCGCTAATCTCTAACTGTGTGTGAGCATTGAAACGAGGTGCCTTACAACGCTCATTCCTTGCTAAAATGTTGACTCGATTGCGGGAGAGGCAATGTTTTAGGTAATCATTGCTCATTATATTTAAAATATTTTTTTCCAGATTGAATTCCCTGGTGGAGTTTCGTTTGGTTTGGTTTGTGGGGTTTAACGTCCCAAAGCAACTCAGGCTATGAGAGACGCCGTAGTGGAGGACTCCGGAAATTTCGGCCACCTGGTGTTCTTTAACGTTCACTGACATCGCACAGCACACGGGCGCCTTCCTTTTCGCCTCCATCGAAAAGCGGCCGCCGAGGCCGAGATTCGATCCCGCGTCATTGGGAACAGTAGTCGAGCGCCCTAGCCACTGCGCCACCCCGGCGGGGTAGTCCCTGGTGGAGTGAGACACGTGATTGTGCGTCATGATGATTAGTGCTCCGACTGTTGATGTCCCACAAATCGGTAGTACAAACTTATCTGGCTGAAGTGCTAAATGTAACTTTCAATGTAGCACAAGCTGCAGAGTTTGAGGCAGCTCTTAGGCGCGCATTGCTGGCTCGAACGCCGTCGTCGACGTTGGCGTCAAAATAGACAGGGCTAGCGAGCCCATCGTGTGAAAGACAAAGCGATGCACAACGCAAACGAAAGTGCGCCGGTAGCGAAGATAGCACAAGTAAGAAAGACGGGGTAACTGTCACGAAATTGGTGCACATTTTCGTTCAGCGCGGAGCGAATGAAGCACGCGCGGCGTCTGCTTAGAAAGTTCCAGAACATTTGAAAAATGGCTTCTTTCCGCGCGTTGAGAGCTCGTAGCATGGAGCCCTCCTCCATGGCTCGTTCTGCAGTTAAAGTTACGTTAAACGACCACCCCCTTCTGTCACTACAGGTAGCCGACGTCGGGCTGAGCTTGCCGCAAGTCGAGAGCATCTCCTTTGAGACCGGAACAACTATCCCCGCACACTCTTATGGTGTCTGGGAGTGTGCGCACCAATAATGACACATCGTTAATAAAATATAATTATTAATGGGTGACAGTAACTCAATGGCACGAGGAGGGAAACGAAGAAAAGTATAGCGAAATCTTGGAGGAAAGCGAGAAAGTGATTACCGGGGGATAGGCGAGAGTGGCTTCACTCTTTGTACGCGAGTCTGCGGCAGCTGCTCTGAAAAGCGCCGTCGAAGTAGAGGTTCAGAGGTGAGGGCGCCAAAATGTACATTCCGCGCTTGGCCGCAGCGAAGGCGAAGTATGACTTCTATTCGGCACTGCGCGTCCCGTATGCAACCTCCTATAACTTAAGTGAATATATCGGAGGGGATCGCGAAATAGTTCGAAACGCCGATAACGATTTTTTTCATTTCGGTGACCCAGAAACGTGCATAATATGGTGTTGCTCTGGGTTTGGAAGGCTTAGATTAATTAGCTTGGGTTAGACACCGATGGTACGGGCTTGTTGGTTTAAGCATTTATGTTTATCGGCGTAGATGCCAACAGGACATTCGCATTAGGCTACATATGTGAACAAAAGTGAACTAGTTTTCTGGGTGGTGCTTGCATAAGACCAGAGGAGTCTTTGAAGAACCTGAGCCGAGCGTTATTACTCTATTCCTTCTCAGTGCCTTGATTTGTGATCCATGAATGTTCACGATGGTTCAAGGACCTGTATCACAGTACGGAGTTAATTTGGGATGGTTGTCTTGCTAGCACGGGACTCTTTCGCCTACATGGAAGCGATGAAATTGAGGATGCCTGCATGCATCAGCGTGACGTTTGTGTGTCTCCTTCTCGAGTACGGTTGCTTTCAATCTTGTTTGGTGTTTCGTTTGGGATGTAGTTTTAGTGTAGTAGAGCCGAAGATTTAATTGGTCTACCGAAATGCAGTTCTTATGATGATCTTCATTTTGTCAAGTGTGCTGCAGATGTTTTAACAGACACATACGAGATCAGAAAAGTGTCGAAATCAAACTCAAGCTGACTCGTGCGAAGATGCTTCTTCGGGGTTCTCATGAATCGCTCAGCTTCACCATTAACCTACAGCAATAAATGTGTGATCCAACGGTGCCTAAATCGCAACCCTTTAAAGAATGAAACAAACTCTGCCTTGGGCGGTGACCCGTTGTCAGCCGTCACCTGTGCAGGGATTCCGAATTGGCAAAACAGGTTTCGGAAGAACAGAACAACAATTTTTGCACTTGTGGGGTACATGAATTGTAGAGCTGCATACCGTTTCGAAATTATCTGTTACCTCCATAGCGCATTTTCCATCTGGGAAAGGATCACAGAAGTCAACTGACACTTCCTCCCAGGGACCATTGAGTGGTTCGGTGATGGAACATTGCCCTCGTATTGTTTTGAAAACAGCTCCTTGACATGGCAGGCAGCGTTTAATCAAATCACTGTAGTTTCGTCTTGACGACGATCCCTAGGTGACCCTTGAGGTCGAGCAACGTGTTTCTCCAGTCTATAGAAAAAAACGAGCCGAGTTCCTCGAAGAACACTGCTCGCGGGTGTTGTCGTTCGTTCTGGCTTTATCGATGCAAATGGCTTCATTTCAGCTGACGTCCACCTATTGAGGGTGTGGTTCTAAATATCGGCTATAAGTAGTTGTAGCTGTTGGTTGACTTTATGGTGGAGTTTCAAACATGGCATTGCTTCAAGCTTTTAAGCCTATTCTGCTGTCGTTCTGTCCATTCCCATGCAGTATTCAATGTCCCTTGAGTGCGGTTAGCAAAATTATTTTAGAAATCTGCCCTAATAGTTGATTATGCCTAGCAGCCACTTCACTTGCTGCTGAGACTGAAGTCGACTTGTAGGAAGGCTGCGATTTTCTTGGGATTAGTACTACCGCCATTAGCAGAAAACGTTAGCCCAAAAAATTCAGTTCTCACTAAATATAGTGACACTTCTTGTATGTCAATCCAGCTTCTCGGAGTCACAGCAGAACTGCTTCCAGGGAGGCTTCATGCTCCTGTTTTGTTTTACCAAGGACAAAGATGTCATTAACATTCAGGACATTACAGATGCCATTGAGCACTTGTCGGACGTCTACTGAAATATATCGGCTGCACTGCTGATGTCGAACTTAAGCGTTTGTAGCGAAACAAGCCAACATGTGTCAAGAAAGTTGTCAGCTGTCTCGAAGCAGTGTCAAGTTCCAACTGGTAACATTCAGTGTTCAGGTCAAGGTAGGAGAATACTGTTGCTCTTGTTAAGACAACAATGATGTCATCTAATCTCGGACAAAAATGTCGTTTACGTTGAATGGTACGGTTCACAACACGCGTGTCAATCCACATTCGAATTTCATCAGGGTTGGCGTAGTTTAGGCACGATAACCGCAGGGGACACCCACGGTCTATGTCCGATAACGGGCTCAATTGTGGCTTGGTACAGGAGTCGAGTCGCTCAAGATTTTTTTTTCTGTGGTGACACGTCAAGTAAACGGTATATGTCTGCGTGGTTGGGCAACAAGTGAAACAGTGTTGTCCACAAAAATATGGATCTACTGATCTTGTGTTCAAACTCCACTGAAAAACTCGGGGAAATGGTTCCATGATTGACGTGCCAGTTGGCTGCTCATCAACTTGGTATGTGATTTGGACAAGCCTCAGATAGGATGCTGCTGTGAAGCTGAGGAGTGGTGCAGTTTCCCGGAATGACAAAGATGTCCTCCTAAATAAATTTCTCTTTGTATTTCATTGAGACAAAGACTTTGCCTGGATGTTGAAGTGGAGACATTGCTTTTGGAGCTCACTGATGGATATTTTCTGGAGACTCACATTTAGACGAAGGCTCTTTAAGTCATCTTCACAAACACTGAACACTGCTGAACCTGTTTGTATTACGAAGTTTCAGGCACGTTGCTGACAATGAAAACATATCTTGGGCATATATATTTGTTTGATGGACGTACTGCGAGCACTGGTGCGTCGCTGTCAATGTTTTTTTTTTTTTTTTTCAATTTCGGACGCATCACGTTCGACCTCCTCGAGCATTCTTTCTTGAAAGTCCGGCAAAGAATAGGAATGAGGCAGGCATATTTTCGGAGGCAAGAAAATGTGGTCGAGACAATTTATTTTCCGACTTCAAGGTCCACGTTTTCAAAGTTGCACCATCAAGATAGTTGCCGGAGGCGCGCGTAGAAGGCTTACAGTGACTAACAACATTTTGCAAAGCTTGATGAAATTTGTAGATTCCAAATATTCACTCGCGGAGCAAAACATGCGTCTTTCTCACGCGGTGACGTATAACGGCGTCGATGTGCGGCACTCTGGATTGTGCTTGTGGCCGTTGCAGCTCCGAATCGTGTAAAGTTGTCGGGGACGGAGCGAAACATATTGTAGACTTCATCAACGTAAGGCAGAAGAAGCGCTTTCTTTCGTGCGTCTACCGCAATACCATCGCCAAAAAAAAAAAAAAAAAAGAATGCTCTCGAACCTTCTCATCTACTTGGTCCATTCGTGCTCAATATTACTGTCGTCGTTAGCGCCAATATATCAGAACTGGGAAATAGCAGAATCACGTGCTATGCTTGATTGCTGGTTTTAAGGACAATACGGCCGATTAACTGCTTGCTTGCTCCTCAAAGAAGATAAAAAACACTTCTAACACCATTGTGGTGTTGTTGTGGGTCCGGATGGGTTACGATGTTGTTATATCGTGTGTGCTTATATGAAGCCTTCTCCCACGTCGTCACCCATCATGATCTTCTTTCTTCTTTCCTTCCCCTTCCCCAGTGCAGAGTAGCAGGCCAGATTTTAATCATTTCGACCAACCTCTCTGCCTTTCCTTACAATAAATTCCTCTATCAAATTTGGTTTTGTCCAGTTCCGGTTTCCGTCTTGTTGATTGTACTGGTACTTCTCTGTGTCTGTACTTGGCTTCTAATCGCGTGAACCAAGCGTATATAAAGGGCGTTCACGTAATGAACGCGATCTTTCGAATCTTTAAACTCTCGGCTCCCTTTCTTCACGGCTGTCTGTGCCGACACAACATTGACGCACGAGTACGGGATATGAACAACGAAATAGGGGAACCCCTATATTGTACTTGAACGATTCGATGGCATGCATCATCTCGTAATCCTCAGTGCATCCCTCGCAGCAAAACCGCAGAATAATTTCGGTCGGCGTCGGTACTGCATATTTTTCAGTTCCAATCCATTTTCGGCAAATTTCTTCAAGTCAGCAAGGCTGTTTCTTGAGCCAGTTGATGAAGTTTGCTCATTTTCTATTTCTCTTTATTGGAGCGCTTTCTTCAGTATATATGCTTCCGTGCTCCAAATAAAATCCATTTGCAAGATAGCACTTTGTTTCGTCTATCTCTCATGCCCCTGTCTTTTCTGCGCTTCAGGCTTCACCAAAATGAGTTCGAGTCGTCCAGCGAGATCGTCTCATGAGCCACGCCTGCTGGCATGCCGCGTCGGGCTATGTTCACCGCTAAAGTGAGCGCATCCTTTTCATTTTGTGACGTTTTCTACAAGAAGTTGCAAGTATTTCAGGAACCGAATAGTCAAGTTGTTATATTTGCTGTTAGCTTCACTCGCGGAAAGACAAACGTCTGTATGAACGACGGAGCGAAAATATTGCTGCTACGTCTTTTCACGTCTGCCATAATGGATATTGCATTCTACTGCGTCACCTTCGTCGCGTGTCAAGGATGCTCGTGGCAATAAAAGTCTGAAACTGTTTCAGAATTTCTTCAATATCAGGTCCAAGTACCTACCGCTAGCCCTAACTTCAACGAAATGGAGATACTGCTCGGCCATTTTAGGATCCTTCCTCGGGAGGCTTCTCCGCTGCTCGATATCACCAGATATCACCACCAGAAAGCGCCAGATATCACCACTGCAGTAACATTGGGCATTATTCGAGTTGTCCATATTAACCGCGATTATAACAATCGAACATAATTCTTTCAAACAGCTGATGACTAATTACAGTAGATACTTAAGGTCGCTCTCAAGCTGGAACCGGTGGCACTTTGTCCACAGTGCCACTTGCGCACTCATGACGTTTAATTTTTGTTGCACAGCTGACAAGTTTTGAATGCAATTTAGAATACTGTGCAGATGACAACCCTAAATTCAGGAACGTTTACTTTGCTAGGTCTGCTTTATTTGGCAACATGCAAAGTTGTTCGGTAGTAAATGCACTAGAGGGAAGTTACTAAGACCCCGCTATGGGACCTTTTAAGGGCACGCAGCTTGTACTTTGTCAAGGATGCACTGCGTCCAGAGGCGCTGAATGCGAGCCCGCGTTACTTTGACGGGAATAAGCTGCGTGAAAGTCTGTGATGGATATTACCGCCGCCTCGGGGAGCCGGCAAGGCAGGTCGCCATGTTTATACCACCGACGGATGGGGCCTTCGGTGTAGAAATGTCACTCGTTTATCTCTTTTCTCCTCATCGTTATCGTATACATCATGAATGTGATCTTGCGCTTTCACTACCTGTCTTCCGCCATACCCTAACCTGATAGATCAATCTTGAGGTATAACTGACGACGGAAAAAAGCGCAGCCAATATCTATACTGGAGCTCAGTACAGTAAAATCAGAAGTGAAATTGCACATACATGTTAAAAAAAAACTGAAAAAGAAATGATAGCACAGAAGCGGAGTTGACAAATAACGACAACAGTGTATTGACGTGGAAAACAGCCTTGCGCACTACAAAAGAGTTAAACTGACGTTCACATTTCTTGGCCAAGAACCACTCTTGATAGTGTGTAAGCCTGACTAATCATTACGCAGTATACAGATGATCACAGATGACTGCGTTGATGAGGGCTCTCCAATGTATAATTAAACAGACAAGGGAGTCTAGCATTCGAAATAACTGAATAACTGAGTTACTTTAATGACATTGATACACTGCGTTTTAAGGAATTGCGAACTTCCAGATAAGTTGATCATGCAGAAAAAAAAAAAAAAAAAAAGGCTGAAACGCGAAACGTATAATAGCTGAAAGGGCCTTGTTTGTGTGTTTAGTTGGGAGTTTAATGGCGCAAGGGCAACAAAGAACAAATATATCCAAAATGATGTTTAACTAGAGCGTGATGTGCTAGATGTGATGGAAGATTGATTCGCTGTGTGTCAATACCGACAATAAAAATCCAGTGTAAATAACTGGCAGCAATTGACATTATAAACTTCAAATGGAAGCTAGCAGATGTAATTTGGCACGAACAAGACGGCGAGGAGTTTCCTCCTATACCGTGCTTGGTTACGACGCGCTCTTGTCAGTGCCAGGTTACCCTTTTCAATTACCCAGAATGAAAGTATTAAAACGTTATATACTCATTAAAATTCCGGTTTCATGTAAATTACGCAAGCCGTCATCAAATGGTGTCACCCTAAAAAAAACGTGGTGATGATATAGTGTGTGATAGCCATATAAAATTTTCTGAAATGAGTGCGACCATGATTTTTTATAAAATAGGCATGTTCAGCGAATATGGTCCCCTGAAAATAGGACGCTACAGTGCTCGCAGTGCGATGTCTGTGTCCCTGAAAGCAAGTAGGTGTGTGTTAGACGTGTGTGCCCACTTCGTGATCGTGACTGTATACGGCTTCATAAAATCGCTTTTGTGATGGAAATACTAGCATTATCTTGTTTGCGGTTCTGTTCAAGCCTTCATATGGAAGTCACGTTTCTTTTATTGTTTTCTATAGCCTTGATGGCTATAGACTTTCTATAGACTTATGAGTGAAGAGTATGCACGTGGCATGCAACACGATGCATATGGGATTTTTCTGTAGTATAAACAAACTGATGCATGTAGCTGTATGCAAGCGCACTAGCTACACACAAGTCGACAGGATCACTCCACAAGTGCCGATAATGTCGTGTAAAGCAAAACATTAAATATGTGCTTGAAAGAGTAGCAAGTCTTTTCCCATGCTAATTGTCTGGGTATCTGTTTTATTCTAACGAAGACCATGCAGGAATTAATGGTGAAGTGTAGTTTTAGGTGTGGAGGAAATGTACCTTGAAGGTCTTAAATAAGTTGCAAGCTCTCCAAAAACGTTCAAGTTGCATGCTGGAATAATAACCGCAGCTGTCTAGCAGGATTCTTTGGCACGAGCCAAATTAAAAAAAAAAAAAAAAAAAAAAAAAGGCTACTGGCGAACTTTAGAAACTATTGCGAATTGAAAGAAATTTATTCCTCAAGAAAAAAAGGTGTGTAGGCCAGGTAAAAAGCTATAAAAGCAGTGTGAGGTGCTCTGGCTTCCTTTCACACAGAGTAGCAGAACGTCGGAGAGCAAATAAAAAAAAAAAGCAATGACGAAAAAGAATACCAACATACATTATCTCTCAAGCATGGTGCGTAATTTGATTGATGAAACTGGATATGTAATTGTGTCCGTAAATGTCTCATTTCAAACCGTCGGTGATGAGTATTTAAGCACCTGCTATGCGCAGATTGTACCGCTTGTGACTAATTTTCAGTGTTCCGATTATTGGAAGTGAAATTAGCATCGCTAAATAGCGGCAAAATGTTTAGTAATGAAGAGATGAGGAGCGTGGAAGAAAGCACACATTTATACTTGAGTGAAGACTGAGCTGTGTTTGGTCCCGCTGTACACTTGCAGCACTGTCGGAAGCAAATGCGGCGTTTGCCACGTCTTCGACCAAGCTACATCCTCCACCCCACTACAGCCACACTTAGTGACAAGTTAGGGTTACGGCAGCCGTGTCAAGTCTTCTCGTTTCGATAAGTCTATCGAAAACGCAGAAAACTTGACGCTGCGATGCAGCGCAGTCGAAACTTCCGACAGTTTGGCTGACGAAATATATGCGGTGTGCAAGAACGACATTTTGCACGACCTTTAACTGACATCATTCCAGATGTCATCGCCAGCCGAGTGAACTACTGCAAGTGCAAGCACACCTGCAAAGAGAGAGAGAAAAAAAAAAGAATATAGGCAACCTGCTGCAGACACACAAGAGTACCGCATTCTTGCATACTCACCGTGGCAGGAAAGTAAGCTCGCCGGACTCCCGAGAAGCTCGGGAGACAAGCCTTACGCAGCTAAGTTGGAAAAGAAAACGTGTCTACCCACCTTGGCTGCGGCGGAAACACGCTGTGCCGCAGACCGCAGGCAGCGTCCGTTCTTCGGAGTTGCTGGACGGGGTGGCGAGAATTTCCGCGCGCCGTGTGCAGCCGCAAACCATATGCAACGGCGTTCGGAACGAGTTTTTTTTGCTCAGTGACGCAAGCGGCAGCGGGCTCGCATAACCCCCCTTTGAGGCAGCTAGCAAAGCTGGGTATAGGCCCTGTAGTGTTTTGCGCCAATCGTACAAATGACACGACACAACGCCCGGCGACGTTCGACCTCCAAAGATGCCCTGAGCCGCTCCACCTAAAACCCGAAGCCCGGGAGTTTGTAAACACAAAGGAGTGGCCAGCCGGAGGAAGATAAAAAGGAAGAGCTGGATGCGCGACGCGAGTGGAGTCTTTGTAAATGCGGATTTCAGAGAATATAACAGCTCGGATTTAACAGAGTGTCGTCTTTATGGATTAACTCTGAAGACGACACAAACTTGGAACAAATATGGGATACCCAAAGTGAACCAATAACGACGCAGCACAGCAACGTCAGCACCACACTTGAAGAAGACAGAGGTCTCGGCGTTGTGACGCATCCGACATGGAACAAAGCTCCTGCTTCTCAGGTCAGACCAATATAGGCATGGAGGTGCATTACTGCTTTTGATCCGCACACAGGCTCCGCGTCACTGACCCAGTGTTGGAAGATGGTGTCATTCGAGATTCGAGAATCACCCCACTGCTGTCAATAGGAGGAGGGCGATGGGGCTGCTTCTTGCCGGGAAGGTTTTCTTCAACATCTTTCTGCCGCTCTAAGACACGAGTCTTTTGTACGAAACCACCGTTCAATACCTAAACGATCATTTTTCGCCAGAGAAGAACACAGAATTCAAGCGTCTAGTGTTCCACTAAGCGAAGCAGGAGGAAAACGAAACAATCGATCAGCTTCACGTACGCGTAGAACAGCTGGCAGCCACGTGCTGTTTCTTTGAGCAGGATGTAGAAACTTTGTCAGAAATTAGATTTGGCACAGCATGATCGAGGCTGAGGAGAATCACCCTTCGAGAGCAAGAGACTCACACTGAACCGCTTTGCTTAGCGAGAGACACAGCCTAGAGAATGCCAAAAGAAAAGCTACCGGTACAGAGAAACATACGCCATTAACGTAAAGGTAGGTAGTACCAAATAAGAAGCAACTGGCACAACCTCCAGCAGAAAAAGAAAATGCACAGAACAAACCCTGATCATGACATAAAAGACAGAGATCACATGCTGGAGTAAAATATAAATGTCCAGCATGGGAAACCGCCTACCAACACAGGAAGAAAAATCATTGTGCTCAATTGAGTAGATCGCAGAGGTTATAGAGCGAAGACTCCAATAACTGGAGCAGACCACAGACCTCCTGAAAACGAGATCCACTGCATAAAGGGCAAGGAGTGCAAGTTTCCTACAACTGTACTACATAGGACTCCATGGAGTCTAGGTGGAACTCTGCCTATACTCGGGAGCCGAAATTAGTGTGATTGGCGGAAATGCTTCGAGGGACCTCCTGAAAGCACCCTTGCAAGATACGAGCATGCACCTCGTGTCATACGGAGTGCGTGCAGTCCTTACGGTGTTAGAAGTCTTCAGCACAAAATTTGAAAACCAGAGAAAAGCAGGTTGAAATAATCCTTTACGTCATCCAAAGGCAGCAAGCAGTGAGCTGCGAAACTTCATAGAACCAGTTTCATACAAGTCCTAAACGGAGTTGTCAACAACTCTCGTGTGAACTCTGAGAAAGAATTCCCAAACCTCTTCAAGGTATCGGAAAAACTGAAAACATGCATTAAGCTCGAAATCAAGGCAGGCTTGAAACAAGTAGCCCGCCCACACAGGAGCATCCATTTCAAAATGCGAAATTGAGTGAAGAAAGGTATAGAGGCTGGAACAATACATAATGCAGCAACGTGACCGACCACGTGAGTTTCTCCAATAGTGGTAGTCTCAAAACAAAGTGATCCGGGTGCAGTTAGGATTGGCATGGACATGCTGGAGCCAAAAGTTGCCATAAAACGAGAAAGACGCGTCACGCCGACGGCGGAAGGCATCATAAACCTCTATGATGCAAAGTGTCTCTCGAAGTCACGGCCGAATGGGGGCAACCACCAGCTAGAGCTTCACGAGACATCGCGACACATTACAGCATTCGGAACTCACAGCAAACTGAGAAGATGCAACAGTTTCCTTTGAAGTAAACGCAGCAGCAGAAATTTTCGAAGACGCCGTACGACAGATTCCACCTGGCGAAGAGGGAATCAACAATATAAGCGATGATACTTTAGTGTCCGGACGTTCTATCGAAGAGTACTTGTGCTAATATCATTGAAAGAAGCCGGACTGACTTTGGACAAATGGGTGATCGCGACAACTACAGTAAAGTGTTTCGAACACACATTCTTCGAGTGAGGCAGCTGGCCTTGACTAGCCTGAAGTTCGAAGCTTGAGGATGGTGAACTACTGTGGCCAATTCATCCCACAATTGTATAAAATCGTGGAACCACTTCGGGAGCCCACTCGAAAAAAGAATACATTTCAATGGACCAGCAAAGAGGATGAGGCTTTGAATAATGTCAAGCAAGAATTGGCTGCCAGCCATTCTCTCAACTACTGCGATAAGAAACCTGCCTCACTACAGATGCAGACCCAGAGGAATGGGTTCAGTGCTATTTCAAAAGAAAAAGAAAACCCGCAGTATACTGTTTTGTTACAGTACAGCGTTGGCACCTACAGAAAGGTGCTATCCTCAAATGTATAAATGCTGGCCGTGGTATTGGCGCCGAAGCATTTTTTTTTTTTTACTGTACCCAGCTGGAGGAGCTATTACATTTTAGATGGACCGCAGAACGCTCGTCTCCACCCTCCAAAACCCTAGTGAAAAACTATCAGCCAGACCACCTACAAAGTGGACCTCATACCAGGATAAGACACCCGGCAGTATATTTTTCAAGACATGTAAAATATGCCAGCCCCAAAAAAACAGGCTGCAAATCCACTCGAGAGTATGCACTGTTTTCAACATGTCAGCTGTACCCAAAGTCATGCCAATGAAGTAGAAAAGGCCTACGAGGATGACGCGCTGATGCAGCAGCTAAAATAAAAAGTGCCGCCCAGGAGGAAGACAAGAAGACACCAGACAAAATATAACAAACACCTACTCTGAAGCCTTTCCCCAGATTCGTCAAGAGCTGACGGTAACCGACAACAATGCCACTTTTGGAGGAACTCGATTAGTCCTCCCATCTAGGCAGGGTACTTGAGTGTTTCACAGCGTTCGCGTCATGAAACGTCGACTCTCGAAATTGTGTCAAGTTTTATGAACAACTCAACGACCGGCACACCTGTGTGCTATACAATCTCCAACGATAGGCCAATTCTTCGACCTGTTACGGAGTTAGAAATTACCGGAGCAACCACGCCGCTGCGAAGTGGGTAGACCAAAGGGCGGCCATGAAAGCCATGAAGAGCCATGAACGCGAATGCATCGGCTGCCAGGCCGAGACCAAATCGACTGATAAATTGCTCGCAAGTCCTAACAGGTGTGGAACAATATCCAAGCGGAATCAAACAAGGGTGGAGACTGTGACGACTTCGTCGCCGCAAATGGCAGCTGGAAGCAAGGATCTGGCCCGATAGAAAGAGACAAAGTTCTAGGCAGTCGAAACGTTGACAACCGAATACCCGTTATGCAAGAGACACGAGTAAAAGAGTAAAAACGAAAAAATACAAAAGGCCAGAATGGATAAGCTGACAGCCGGAGAAGCAAGAGGGGTGACAGCTTGGAAAAGGTCACACCGTGGACGGGGACCGAGAATACAGCAGGAAGGCCGAGCAAAAAAAAAAAAAAAACCCTCTACAGAAGAGCGACATCAAATTCATTATGAAGTCCAAGCAGGGTTCACAGCTAAGCCAATACTCAATGGTAGTAATAGCGAAAGCCATCCAACAAGCAGAAGAGATGGGCTCTAACCCTAATCAGATACAGCGATGGTCTTGAAGCAAATACGAAAATTGACAGAGGAGGCAGTTTCGAATCAACACACATGAGGCGCACCTGAGGACGTCATTCGGGGAGTCGTGCACGGAGAAAATAAGCTAGTTCAGCTCAGCTTTAACAGAATTTCGCACTTTTGTATTGATCCCAAAGTCACTACCGGTCTCATTTTGCTAGCTGGCTCAATACCTACACTTTCCTGCCTACAGTGCGAGCTAAGCCTAAAGCTATTGCGCACCAAATATGCTTGCTCACCGCGCTTCCATCACGGAGAAAAAAACCCGATGGCGCTGGTCCAGGAAACCTCAGTGTGTTGTTACTTGTTCACTTTTATGCAATGCTCGCGTAAATTGAGCTAAATTTGCACCAATAGCCGAAAAGAGGTTTCCACGAACACAAGTCGCCCTCGCCCGCGCTCACCTTAGATGCCGACGAGCCTGGCTAGCAGATATTCCTCGGTAGTCGCAGGCCAGTCCGTCGGTCAGGGTTGAAAGGCATTGAGGCGACTCGGGAGCACGGCCACAAAGTTAGGTTCACCACCACGTTAAGCACTACACTACAAAGTTTGGCACACCACCACCACAAGGTGCAGACGCAGTCACCGGTCGAAAACTTCCGCATATATAGCCGCTGCCCAGTCAATTCAAACGGCAGTGCAAAGTTCTCGCATGCCGACTGGAGCTCATTGTTTTCAGGGCAGCGGTATCCAACAGGGAAGAAAAATATTTCAGCTTTAAACTAAGTCGATCCAACTGCTGCGAAAACAGTGCAGCGTCGTTTCCTGATCTCTCCGGCAATTCGAAAACCTCCGCAGTGTCTGGCACTGCATATATAAGCACAGGAAATACTTATTCCTGAATATCAGTTCCCCTTAAGTCCAAATGCGCAGTAGCCTACTTCCGACGCACTGCCGCTAGCATAATGGCGACGATCAGTCCTCCCGACTCTTCGTCCACCCCAGCAACAATCAGCGCGGCTTCTGAGCGGAAATGCTGTCTTTCCCGCCAAGCCCGACCACTTGCGCATGCGTGTTGCTGTAACAGACAGATTCAGACATGTCTTTTTTATTTTTTAAGGATGGCTGTCTCTTCTGTGTTATCAGCAGCCGACATTGGCGCTGGCCGCGACAGTGACAGTGCACATCGCCATCCGCTGCTCCTGTGAACAGACGGCCGCAGTCGCGTTTCCAAGGGCCAGATGATGCTTTATATGTCTGTTTCTTGCATGGCGCGACTAAGCAATATCACGATCTTGCTTTCGATACGCGCTCAAATTCGTCGTGCGTTTCATGCGGGTGCGCGCGTTTATCGTTCTTGCCTCCAGCAGTCGCATGCAAGCTAAATAGGGCTAGCCGACGTAAGATGTTTGAAGCTGTCTCCGAACCCTCGAAGTTTTGCGCATTAAATTTTTCGGTTTCGTGACGCAAGAATGCACCTTTTAGTGAGTTTTAATCGCAAGCATTAAGTGGAACATTATTTAATATGATCTTGAATGTTGTATAGGATATGCATCAGCACCGAGCGATGTCAAGGCGCGAGGAACTGAAATCAGGGAGGCATATATATTTCCACGAACCTTCTAATCTTTATTATTGCTACTGGCAGCAGCCTGCGTGCATCCTTACCGCTTTGCATGTACAGCGCATAAAGATGGGGAATATTTGTTCGTTTACATTCAGTGCCGCCGAGATGTGACTTATATATATATATATATATATATATATATATATATATATATATATATATATATATATATATATATATATATATATATATATATATATATATATATATATATATATATATATATATTGTCACGCACGATGCGCCGAGATATGTATCCCGAATGGTTTCCCTAGCAAAAAAAAAAGCCTATGAGTCACAATAACCTCATACAAATTTCTCATACTAAACTCGTATAAATCTCGTATAATCTCATACAAATGTCATTTAACGTATGAAAATTATATGAGAGTGTATGTGACTTGTATGAGTTTAGTACGAGTTATAGTATGAGAAATCTGTATGGAGGTAATTGTGACTCATACAGTTGTTTCGCTAGGGTTAAGCCACTCGCGTTTGTTTCTACAATGTTCTAGGCTGTGCTCGTCCTCTATTACGTCTTTATCCAGATGTTTCTGCGACGACGTTAAAATTGAGTACTGACAAGTGCAACGGGCATTCGTGCTTGTCGGATATTTAGTGGAATCCTCCAAGATAGAGTAGATTTGTAATAAGGAAGTCACTGTCACTACCACGTGACAGTATGATGTTGACTGACTGCACTCTAATGTATGCAGCAGTCAAACGTAAGCAGGGACGGCGCGAAGGGCGTGCTGGGGAAAGCAAATCGAAGGAGGCTTGACGGACATTTCTCTGTTGAGCACATTTATCAATGTTGGTGTAGCTTCACCGAACAGCGTATGTGCGCCCTATAAAATTTCCAAAGCGCACCGATTTCCTACCACTCAATGATTTACATATCTGCCTGCAGATAGTGTGCGCCTTCGCCGCTTCAGTTAGTACAACTATTAACTTTCAGAAAAGCTCCACCGCGGTGATGAAGAGGTTAGAGTACTCGCCTCCTGTGCCCAAGGAATCAGGATCGAATCCCGCCTGCGGCGGCTGCGTTTCGATGGAGGCGGAAATCAAGGTGCGCCTGTGTGCTGTGATGTCAGTGCGCGTTGAAGAAGAACCCCAGGCGATCGAAATTTCTGGAGCCCTTATAGTTTGAGTCGCTTTGGGACGTTAAACCCGATGAATCAACCAAACGAAACTTCGAGTATTGAGATGAATTCTGGTTCATGACCCAGTAGATTGCAACCCTTGCCAAAGGGACCACACGTTAACGGATATATCAGTGACAGCGCCTGCTGTTCCGAGAACCTTGAGCAAAAAATATATACTGCTCCAGAACCATCAAAATACCACGAAGCATAAGTCAGGCGCAGAACACAGTAAATAGTGCAATAAATAAACTCACTGTAAAGCTGCCTACGCACTCAGAGTCACGAATTTAAGAGCGGAGTACTAATATATATCGGGTGTTCTGTTTTTACCTCTACCAAATTTCAATCAAAATATGGCTCGCGTTAGGTATTTCAAAATTCGTGCTTAGCTAAAAACTTCAAAAAAAAAAAACTTCAAACACGCGTGACTTCTCCCTGAGAGTGCTAATTGACAAACATAGTTTTATTGCTTTTTAAATAATTCGCAATGAAGTACATGCCAGCGAAATTGGGAGGGGCGAAGGTGTGCGACGCACCATTGCATGAGACAAAGATACGGTTGCTTGTTCTAAACACGATAAATTATTCCACCTCTGCAGCCGTTTTCAAACCAAAACTGTTCGGCAAAAAGGTAGCGGTGTCAGAGATTTAGCTTACCGTAATCTGCGATCCGCCACCGCACAAGCTGATTGGTCCCGACGCGGCAGGTCTATGTGCCGACATCAAGTATGTGGCGCCATCTATCGGCGTCAAAGGGGATCTGGGCATGCGCAGTGGAACGCGCGGTGGCGGATCACGGTAGCGGATCGCGGTAAGCTAAATCTCTCTAATAACGCAGCACTGCCGGCTTTGGCACCCGTGACGCAATCATCATCGGCGGAGCGATCATCGTGTGCCCCTCCCCTTTTCTTTTTTATTTCGGCGATAGCCTTCGGTCTCGGAGTCTGCGGTCTTCGCAAGCCATACGCAAAATGTTGCTTGTCTGCCGTGGTAAAGTGCCGTGTATTGTTGACAATACACGCTGTTATCTACAGCTTCTTTGCTGGAAGGCGCGGAATCACCCAAATTTATGCGTAGGGTTTGAAAAAAAAATCTAGTGAATGCGCGTGGTAGAGGAGGCTTAGCGGAGGCCCGAATTCTGCTAATGACGTGCTACATTGTTTCTATATGGTGTCCAATTAGAAATGGCTGAACTATTTTGCCACGTCGCGTTCAGTCTTTTGCCTTGTAGCTTATAGCATAAGGAAACCAGCATCAGCAGCATGCTTATCTGTCATGGCCCGCACTTTTAAAGAATTCCGCAAATGTATGGTACGGGAAAAGCTGAACGTAACCCGTTCTGTAAGACGGCACACCGGCCAATGCACGGTTCGTGTTTCGAAAGCGGAACTGCACATGTGAAACTAAAGCGCATTAGCGCTGGTATTTCCTTACGGGTGTGCTTGGTTATACACAGAGCGATTACATACATATATTACGGGGGTTATATCCGCTCAGTCTGTATACGGAAGCGCAAACGGCGTTCATATATGCGGAACATTATTGTCTTGCAACCATGTTTAAACCTTCGTGTAAAGTTAAAACTCAGCTACTTTGGTCATCTGATGAGAAGAGAGGAGTCGCTGGAGAAAGATTTGATGTTGGGAAAGGTTGAGGGTCGCCGGAGAAGGGGTAGGCAGCGAACGCGATGGTTAGATGGCATCCTCGAGGCACTGCAGATGAAATTATGTGATGTTAGGAAGATAGTGAGAGACCGGAAAGCGTGGCGTGACATGGTCAATAGGGTCACGAAGAGTCGGACACGACTGAACGACTGAACTGAACTGAACTGCTCCTTAGCATCATTAGCCACATGATCGACCGCCTATAGATCATCGTACGTCACTCAACAAACTCAACCGCCTAATCCGAGGTTCATGCAAGAGATGCACATCAACGGAAACACTCTTAGCTCTGCAGGCATCCACAACACGATTGAAGAAATGACCGAGGCTTGCCCTAATTAACATATACACGGGTTACCGCCACCTCTACCCGCAAATGGATTCCGTATCTAAATACTACCTACAGCAAAAGATGACGGTGCTGCACTTTAGCTCACTCAAGGCTTCGGATGTGGCTTGCTCAGCTGTTCTACGGACTAGATTTTTTGGTTCTTCAGTATCGCTTTCCCCGATGCTCTGTGCTCTCAGGAAAGCTCAGGACTTTGTACTAATTCCGAAATCGAGGCCCACAAAGTGTAAAAGATACCACGTGACAACGCGCTCCGTGCGCCTTCATGCGCTGTGACACCGACCATGCGCGGCCACTCGATGGAAGTGTGGCTACCAATCTCTTTTTCTATGGTGTGGCCGTGATTACAGCGCTCTAACACGCGACTGCGTGAAACGCTGCCAGATTGCCGCCTTTTGCGATGGCCATAGCAGAGCTCTGCATTGCGGATGGACCGGGAAAGCGCGCTGTCGGGAGTCTTTGCAGGAAACCTCCGCTTTGGGGTGAACTCGTAGGGACGAATTCGGCAGCGTGTTACCAAGTTGTGGATGAGAGCGCTTTAATCGCGGCGCATACGGGCACACCTTGCCGACTGTCACGTCGGTTTCTTTCTTTTTTTTAATTACACGGGCGTGCATTCTGACAGAATAGAAAGGGCCACTCTAAGGCTACTACGTCGAAAACACCTGGGTCGGACTATTCTCGTGGCGTTCGACAACTTGCCTATATTCACACCTGAGCGTCTAGAGTGATATTTAAAAAGTTATAATTAGTTTATGTCGACTATTCAAGCAAGCGGAATAAAAAAAAATACTACTGGGTAGTTTACGTATGGCTGCTAGCAACGCTCGCATTATTGCATTTTGGAGGAACACTTATGTTTTGTTCTCTTTCTTTTTTTTTAAATCTTGGTTCATCTTAGCTGGGTTCTTTCCTCACTACGTTTTGGGCAGTCTACAACATCAGCCGAATGCATGGTTATTATCTGCTTAGGCAACAATGGGATTGTTCTGAAGTGCAGTTCTACTGTAGTGTACTACTAGTACACCTTCAATAAAATTTCGGTTGGGCCTAGTTGGTTCTTGATTTTCTACGGTCCTTGTCTTTTCTCCGTCTTCTCTGTGGATTGTCTATGTGCGCTCTCCAGTTCCATAGCATTTTTGTATACGTCAACTGAAATGATTTGTGCACACGGCAGCGTGTCACTGGCTAATTACATATGCTTGTTCCGCTAGCACTTCGTGCATTGCAGAGAGTTCATGTGTAGATGCAGAACGCCCACGCGGTATACAGTCGACCAAATAATTTAGTTCATCAGGATTGAAGAAGCCAGTAGAAGTGGCTATTACTGACTCAGTAACAACTCACGAGCCGTTCCTCACTCTACTGCATCGATAGACGGAAAGCACCCAAACTCCTGCATCCTGGAATTCTTCTAGAATTTTCTGCAGGGAAGACGCTGAGCCGACACCACGCACAATGCACATGTGACACATGCAAGCTGTTTAGGAACGAATGCTTCCACCGGCATTGCGTTGAAAATTTCGCACTGTAGTTAGTCTGCGGCTCAAGCGATGTCTGAAGACTAGCAAACAATGCGCCCTCTACGAACTAACGGGCGCACTTCAGAGATCTGCAAATAGTGGGCTGTAAAAGATCTTCCTGTTGGGTTATTGCTGGGGTTTTCTTTTTGCTCATACCGCCACCGATCGGGACGAGAGCCACGTGAAAACATATACTAAATTTTTTGGAAGGACACAAGCAGCAGGCTTTGGGCCGGCAAGCGGCGAACTAAGCTGCCGGCGTACCCTCTGCCTGGGGACGTAAAAACGTATATCTGCACAAATGGCCCGCGCACCTTCTTCTCCCTTCACGCCATTCACCTGCACTTCTTTCCTCACTTGCATACCGGCACACAACACACCGGTATGACAATGAAGTGAAGAAAGAAGTCAGCTGCAGGCGGATGAATTAAGTGGAGGATTAAGGTGCGCGTGCCAAAAGTAATTCAGTTGTAAGTGCAGCCTCAACCTTGCGTTTTTCTATTGTGTCGTCGTCCCCTGCTGCGTCTTTCTCCATCAAGTTAAAGCTTGCCAACTAGCAGGCCTGTTAACTAATTCTGAATAAGTAACGCTTTAGCTATTACTATTAGGCTCCTTGGAGCACCACTGTGGAACGCGCTTTCGTAGGCGTGGTATTGCTACCTCCGACCACTCAATACCATCTTAGCCCGATTGGGACCCCAAAAATTTATCGCGGGGTAGAGGTGATGACAATTAACGGCATTTTCGAAATTCTACAAACTGACGTTGACGTTTTTTAATGTGGCCCATAAGCCTTTAAAAAATAAGAAGCTTAACGGTAACATCTGAAAGGGTAACTATACAGTATTAGCTAGCACACCCTACCTGTATTGTGATGCGCTATGACTATATCATTGACAATGCTGTGCTGAGGAATGTGCTCTTACCAAAAACAAACAAACAAAAACATTTTATGCAATCCGCAAATAGCCAAAATAGCCGCTCTTTTCTAGTCATGGAGAACTGCTCCGAAGAAGTCAGCGCCACATTTTGCAGTTGCCCAGCTCTGCTCTTAGACTTTTCCCCTTTAAAGCGTGCATCACCGCTTAGTGACTTGTACTGCCGGCAAGCTATTGTAAAGGAGACTCAAGCAGCCTGAACTACTGAGAAGAGGAATTCGCCGCGAGATCGACCTAGAGGTGGCGCCACCATCACTCCGGTAGTGTGGATCGGCAGCCGGCGGCGCTCGCAGAAACGCACGCTGCGTAGGTCTGCTTCCGAGTTTACGGCGGGTTTGTTGGCGATGAAAACGTGTCTTCTGCAGTATTTCTGCAATATTGCAGAAAAAGATCCAAGGATTTCGCCAATGCAGCAGAAGAAGAGCGGATTTTAGGAAAACAAAGCACGCAACCACCAGTCTTCTAGATTTACTTTGCACGTTTCTTGCGCTGTAGCACGCTCACGCGCCTAATGCTTGGACCTGCCTAATGACAGCTTTGTTTTTCCGTGTACGTTACTTTGCTGAAGGGTAGACAGAATAAGTCAAGACCCGCGTAATTACTTTCCCACTTCACTTACTTCTGTCCCATGTAAAGTTCTTGAGCACATTATATTTAATTCAGTTTGCACGCGTCTCATGCGAGTGAGACCAGCGAATTTAGTGTCAAGCCCACGCAGATAGATACCTGCAGTACTTTAGATTGAATTGAGGCAGTCTGGTTCACTATATCGTACTTGACTCGATGATTAAGCAGGTTAAATGTAGCATTGGTAGCGCACTGCATGGTGAGTTGCTTTAGACTGAGTGCGCATCAACTCTGGCCCAGACAACCACGCACAAGTATTCCCCAAAAATGAGATCACGCCGACACTATACAGGAAACCTCGCCGCACAGGAAAGCTGATTGTTCACGTGTACAGCGCTGAGTGGATTGCATTTGCCGAGATGCTTTTTGCGGCCACTGTCATAGAATGTGATATTGTATTACTGCATGCACCACTAACTGTAAATGATTTCCTGAAACCGAGGAAAGTATAAGGGATTTCTGATGTGTGTGATGTTAATATATAACGGTAAATTAGTAGTGTAATTATTTTGTTTTGCAATGCCAATAAATTTCACCGTGTGAGAGAACTTTTACACACTTGACAGAATTTACAATAATCAGCAATTAATTTTCAGTAACGTTAAAGTGCAAGCTACGATTTACTCGCTGCGAAGACATCGTTATAAACTGCGCATGGGCACTGTCATGCTCTGGGAAGCAATTTTACAGGCTGAAAATTTCTTTATCACTAATTATTTAGCAGTGACTAAATCTTATGCGAAGTAAAATATTAGGGTTGCTTTCAAAACAGATGCCGGATATAAAACTATTCCGAAAGAAATGGAGGTCATCTTATCATGCGACTATAAAAATGTATTTATTCCCGAACTAAGCACTGATATTTAAGCCCGCATGAAGCTGTTTTACTCCCCTTGTCAGAAATGACTAGTTTTGTTGGAAGACAGCACTTGGACGAAAATGGATTATAATGATTATAATAGGCTACTAGTAAATTACATTGATCTAGGTGTATTATGTAATATTTAGGGTAACAATTAGGTGCAGGGAATATGTTTCCCAAACATTGGAGCATTTCTCTAAAGCAAAATGCGCTCACTAAAACTTTTACGGATGCGCAGAAGCCTTCAACAACAAAAGAAAAGAAATGCATATTGGCCCGGGTTTAACGCATGAAAGCGGCAGCAGCTATGACGGATTATTGCAGAGGCTGGTTTTTGGGTCGTTTTTCTTTTTTTTTTTTTTTTTTCATTATTAACACCACATTTACCACGTGGGATTGTTTATTATGCAGTCAAATCCCACAGCAGAGGAGCGCCTTTCGAAACGGTTGTAATTGAATCCCCCGTTCTCGAAATCAGCAGTCGAGCGCCCTTACCATTGAGAAAACGCGACAGAGGTTTAAAAGCAAAAGAAAAAAAAGTACTCACACAACTCTATCGTACATACAGACGGCATAGCAGGCATAGAGTGGTCTGTTCAAACTGCATTTTGCTATATGAAGCAGTCTGCGGTGGCATATGTTTTAGTAGCTGCGGTATTCCGAACAGAAACGGGAATATGCGATTTCTGAGCGTTTGCATTAACTTTTATTGACGGCAACGACGTGTTTTGCTTTGACACGGCGGTAACGACAGTACCACTTCGTTTGAGACATTGCATGTTAAATGATCTCAAGCGCCGAAGACCGCGATGGATGATGTCCTTATCCAAGCATGACATGCTCGATACGGACAAGTATATATATTTTTTTAAATACGCCTGGGGTTATAGACTGTTCATATTTCTTTTGAGAGAGGCATACAGGTAAGCAAAAGCTCACAGGAACTGCGAAAGAAACAATAACACTACTGTACACGCCGCATGCGCGCGCGTAAATCACTGCGGGCTGGCACGCGACGCGAAAACGCATCCACACTGAGTAGGTTTCGCCGCTGAGCCGCAAGGTGGCGACTCTGCTCGATCTCTGAGTGAGTGAGTGAGTGAGTGAGTGAGTGAGTGAGTGAGTGAGTGAGTGAGTGAGTGAGTGAGTGAGTGAGTGAGTGAGTGAGTGAGTGAGTGAGTGAGTGAGTGAGTGAGTGAGTGAGTGAGTGAGTGAGTGAGTGAGTGAGTGAGTGAGTGAGTGAGTGAGTGAGTGAGTGAGTGAGTGAGTGAGTGAGTGAGTGAGTGAGTGAGTGAGTGAGTGAGTGAGTGAGTGAGTGAGTGAGTGAGTGAGTGAGTGAGTGAGTGAGTGAGTGAGTGAGTGAGTGAGTGAGTGAGTGAGTGAGTGAGTGAGTGAGTGAGTGAGTGAGTGAGTGAGTGAGTGAGTGAGTGAGTGAGTGAGTGAGTGAGTGAGTGAGTGAGTGAGTGAGTGAGTGAGTGAGTGAGTGAGTGAGTGAGTGAGTGAGTGAGTGAGTGAGTGAGTGAGTGAGTGAGTGAGTGAGTGAGTGAGTGAGTGAGTGAGTGAGTGAGTGAGTGAGTGAGTGAGTGAGTGAGTGAGTGAGTGAGTGAGTGAGTGAGTGAGTGAGTGAGTGAGTGAGTGAGTGAGAACTTCATTATGACCATAAGGCAGCAAGGAATGTTCTTGAGCTTGGTGGGTGGCTTCCTCAGTCCAGGTTTGCACACCTGTTGGATGAGGGCTTGTTGGACCTCCAGGATATGTAGCTAGTAAGTGTCAATGAAATGCCATGAGCAGGTGCTAGCAGCAATGTCGCTCGGGAGGCATTTCCAGTCTGCAGTTGTTGGTGGCAAAAAAAATTGAAATGGTGACAGTACACAAGAGCGTACAGGCAATATATGTAGTTGACTGGTGCGCGCTGTTATGCGTGTTAGATGGCGCGTGGGACAATTATAGATTTTTTGGAATAAATATAGGCTAAAAGTGCGACGATGGAGACATAAGGGCGATAAACCGGATCCATTTAAGGCAGAAACGCTGATAAGAATACGACTCATAAATGAACGGGCTCAACAGAATTAATGACCATGGGGTAAGCTTGATTAGAATTCTAAACGGGTATCCCGTGATTTACCTTTTCTGCACAATTTTTTTTTTTTTTTCAAATCGTCTCCCCAACACAGAGTACCTTTAAGCACTTTTCACGGGACAGCTCAAATCTTTGTTCTCCATTGAAGACCATCTGTACAAGTGCTCATCGCCGGTGGTAAATACATGCACTCGCATATGGTCGATATACGTCGCATAGGGGAGCCGAAATAGGGAAATAAATTAAGTTAGCATCCCGCGCCCCATCGTGCGCGCTGCCGGTTCCAATCCGACGCTTCCAAGTGCAATGTAGTACATATGGCGGCAGCAAGGCCGCGGTGGTCCTCTTTCAACTCTAGGCGTGCCCACCGTAGAAAGCAGTGCAAGTGGAACCATCGAGAGGCATCCAGAAGGAAGCGCGGCCGATTAAGCCATTTCGGCCGCGGTTGTGACGTCTGCGGTTTGTGGGCAACGCATCGCTGAAAACTTTTTGAGGCTTGAGCCCGACAGACAATCGTGACGTAGGCGAAGCGTGGGCCACGCGTTACCGCAAAATGCTCGTGATATGCGCACATACAGCGCGGCTGGCGATCGCGAATTCAACATGTGCGGCAGTGCGTAGTTCTCAAGGTTGCGGTCGCAGTTCGCGCGTTTATATCATCCGCAGAAGGGCGGGACAGTGTTCAGAACATTCAAAATTTTGCAGATTGTATACAATGCACTCTGGCCAGGGAATTTCGTAGGTTCGTATCATTCCGAAATTCGTATCAACCGGATTCGTTTCACCGAAATTTTACTACATCGCAAGACAAGCGATTGGTCTGTAATTTTTCAAGTCCTTAGCGTCCCCATACCATCCATACCATCAACCAGGCGATAGAAAAATGCTCGGAATATAACCAGCACTTATACATAGCATTCATTGATTACGAAAAAGCATTTGACTCAGTAGAAACCTCGGCAGTTATGCAGGCATTGCGAAATCGGGGTGTAGACGAGCCACATGTGAAAGTGCTTGAAGATATATATAGGGGCTGCACATCAACCATAGTTCTGCATTAAGAAGCAAAATTCCTATAAAGAAAGTTGTTAGACAAGGAGACACGATCTCCCCAGTACTATTCAAAGCTTGCTTAGAAGTATTCAGAAACTTGGAATGGGAGCAGTTAGGAATAAGGGTAGATGGAGAATACGTCAGTAATCTGCAATTTGTTGATGGCATTGCCTTGCTAAGCAACTCAGGGGATGAACTGGAAATAATGATTGATGACCTAGACAACAAAAGTAGAAAGGTTGGCTTGAAAATCAATATGCAGAAGACTAAGGTAATGTTCAACAGCCTCGGGAAGGAACAGCAGTTTACGTCAGGCAGCGAAACACGAAGTAGTAGACGAATGTCTACTTAAACAGGTAGTAACCGCAGATACGGACCATGAGAGGGAAATAAGGAGAATAAGATTGGGATGGAGCCCATTTAGCAAGCACTTCCAGATTGTGACTACCAACTTACCGGTATCACTCAAGAGGAAAGTATACAACAGTTGCATCTTGCCTGCACTCACCTATGGGGCTGAAACGTGGAGGCTAAAAAAAGAGGTTCTACTTAATTTGAGGACAACTCAGAGGGCTATGGAAAGAAAAATGGTAGGGATAACGTTAAGAGATAGGAAACGTGCAGAGTGGGTCAGAGAATTAACTCTGATATTCTAGCGGAAGTTAGGAAGACGAAATGGGTATGGGCAGGAGATGTGGTACAAAGAAAGGATAACCGATGGTCACCTAGAGTAACAACTGGATTCCAAGGGAAGAAAAGCGTAGCAGGGCGCAGCAGAAAGTTAGGTGGGCAGATGAGGTCAAGAAGTTTGCAGGTGTCAAATGGATGTAGCTAGCAGAGGACCGGGTTAATTGGAGAAATATGGGAGAGGCCTTCACCCTGCAGTGATAGTCAGGCTGATGATGTCAAGCTATGCGAATTCATCCACTAGCATGCACATGATTTCATAGTTGTTCTTTACCACAGATCAAATTCTGGAAGCACTCCCATGACCAGAAACTGTGAAAGGTCAAAATGAACTACACAACAAAGATGTGAAGGCTCAAGTTTTATTCTTAAAGGCAAATGTCATGCAGATTCTTCCCACGGAACAGCAGCACAAAGGTAGTATCAAAAAAAGCTCATTAAAGTAAAATGATAAACTTTTGAAAATGAATACAGAAAAATTCTGACTAATGTGCCATATAATATGAACCTTGTATATGCTGAAACTGCATCTCAGTATTCTTATATTATTTCGAAAGTCATATCAAGTTGCCTGAAGAAAGCCTGCCACCTTTGATCATAGAGGCAAACATTGTGCAACAAACAAAAAAGTGCCAAACTGGTAAGGCTGACACACACATATATACTGCAAGATATGGCAACAGCTGTAGTTGAAGATAAAAACAGTATACACTGCACAAAAAGTATGACCTTAGAAGAAGGGAACAGCACTAAGGTTACAGATTTTAGGTCGCTTCTGATTTTTTTCCCTTTAGTCCCAGAAGGTGGTATAATATGATACGGACGTGCAAAAAAAAAAAAAAAAAAAAAAAAAAAGGAAAGTCAAACGTTAACATTTCATAAGCACACAGGTTTCAATTTCAATTTCTTAGTGCTCCATAGTTTTCTCTCATTTTCGTATAGACAACAACTCCCATTTTCAAGAAAACCCAGCCCCCAAAATTAAGGCATCTACCTGAAACTAGAAATCCTGTTTCTAAGTAATCTGTCATTAGATGTCAAGTGGCTACCAAATGCATTAGATACCTTGATATGCCATTTATAAGCAGCACTCACCCAATAGATGTCAACGTCTTCCGATAACATCAAATTTCAACTTTGTACTCACAGCCTGATAGTAATACACAGTATTACATAGTATGCATAGTAATACATGCAAATCATTAACCACGTGCCAATCAAAGAGGACACACTCACTGTTAGAGCAGAGTCTAAGTGCGCCACAAATATTTCCAGTTTAGCAACAGTTACTACTACCTCAATGCAGAACACAGGTTAAACTGCTATTGTCCAAAAACAACAAATAAAAAGAGTCAATTATACATGAGAGAAAAAAGGGACAGACGGGAAAAAGAAAAAGGCCTTCTCTTTGCTTTTCGTACAAACGACATTGTAAAAACAAAAAGGGAATGCATGTTAAATCATCCGGCACATGCAAGACCCCCGGTTTCTGTCCCGTACAACAGCAGACGACATGTCCCCTATTCTGCTATCCTGATGACCTTCGTGCGATTGTGGGCATTATAAAACAAACTATCTCGTCGAGCAATCAAGCTCACAGATCTGGCGAGACGTGAAGGACCACGCTTGTGCTAGACGAACATTCTAATGTGGGGGAAAAAAAAAAAGCACGAGTATAATACCAAGAACATCATATTGTCAACCTGTAAAGCATGTTGTATGCAAAATTCATGTGGCAAAACAAAGGTGCCAGGCACAAAAAAAAGTGCGCCCATTGTATTTTGCTGCAGCTGCCAGTCATGTTTAACAGCAAACAAAAATCCAACTTTTTTTGCTGGCCACACAACATGGGTGTTGGTCTGAAAAAAATAATAAAAATATAGGGAAGGTGTACTCAGAGAGACTTTCGTAAACAAACGCAGCTTTCAGCAATCGCATGTGCATAAACATAGTCGATTTCCAAGCACCAAATTTAACTATGGCGCGTCGCTTCTTCGCACAATGAAGCAAGCGACAAACTGCGCTTGGGTAAGTTCTCAAAACGACACCAGTCTGGCCCAGCTCCTCACGTTACACGCTTCCTACGCTAGGCTCGACAAGTGCCCTCCGTTTCACACCGTGCACATAACAAACTTCTGTACAGCACATGACTAAGCTTGGCCCCGGCTCGCTTCTTAGAGCCACCAAGAAAAAGAAATAAAAAAGGGGTAAAGAAGTAATAAAGCCAGCGACAACTCGCACGAATAAGGAGAACAGTCATGGACTTTGGCCTCGATGACGGCAGTTGTGTCGCTCTCTCAAAAAGCGACCAGGAGCTGTCGATGCCGATGCCAATGCAGCCCGTTGTCATTCCATGCACGACCATGCGTAGAAAAACTGACGGTTCCTCGGACAAGCACGAATGTACACACCCAACTGGGAACACGCACACCACACACACATATGCCCCCCTCTGTCACTAAGCGCAAAGTCCACTCTAGAGATGGCGCCACAGTTAAAAGATGAATGGTCAGGGGTCACGCAGCACCAATGGAGACAGGCGTAGCTCCTGGGCTGGGAATGCCCGGAATGTGGCTGCGACTTAGAGTGTCCTGGATCAGAACCTCCACCATGTTTCGGTCATCCTGCACAGAGGTGCGAAAGGAAATAACAAGGACACATTTGTGCTGGCTGATTCACAAAGGCGTCGCACAACTGGCTTTGATAGAAGCTTAGAGTTAGATGTGGATGAAAAAAATAAATAAAATGCGAGCTAGTTTTGAGTTTGCATTCACAGCTTGACCTTTGGGAAAACCTCCTCCGCAAATAAGTGGCAGCATGCAAAATGATAGAATCAACAAAGCAGATTTATTTATGTCCAGCTTCCTGTAATGACGAATACCACTATAGTAAACTTGGATATAGTAAAGTGAAACTGAAGCCCAAGTCCACCTCCCATAGACGACTGTGCATTTTTTTGTTTGCTTAAAGTGAGAACAGTCTTAGTAAAAAAACTGGTTACAGTATAGCAGGTCTGGCCATGTCGACATACTTTCAAAGAAACCACAAATTGACATTGTGGCACATGCCCAATCTGGGGTGGGGAGGCGATTTTTTTTCTTTTTTCTTTGTTAAATCATAAAACGATAACAGAAGGTCTCTTGAGGTGGCTTTGCCACTAAGCTTAGCAGCTTTGAGGAGCCAGCTTTGTGAGGGACCTGGAACTGCAAGGCAAAGCATGTGGTACATAGGGGAAAAGAAGTAAAGCTGTCTACGAATGTGGAAAGAAGGTGGGGCTTGGTCTGTTGAGAAAGTAAAAGAGTGTAAAAGAGAAGTGCAGCAAGAAACAGCCAAAAGTTTTCAGCTCTGGGCAGCGCGAAACACGAGGTAGGGGTAGAGAGTAGTGGAGGCATGACGTGCGCAGTTTTGCCGCGACTGCCTGCGTTGCAAGCATTTCTCAACTACTGCCATTTCGGTGACAGGAATAGCAGCAGACGAAGCCGTGTTAAAGCAGAGCTTTGATTTTCACATGAAATCAAACTTGTTTTATTCGCGTGGCCATGTTGTATTCATTAAAACGGTACTTCCAGGATCTAGCTAAAAAAAAAAAAAAAAAAAAAAAGATTGCATAAGGAGACAACAAGAGAAGGCCTGAAAGCACTCTGGCTGTTTCTCTTATAAACCAACAAAATGTTCTAAGTAGCCATTTATTACGAGACAGCATCTTCAAATTATTTCATCGCCAACAGCTGATATAGTAAATATTTTTGCTGGTCCGAGTGACTTTGCTATAGAAGGGTTCTACTTTTAAACACATGCCCCAAACATGACTTTGCTGAGAAGACTATTTACTTTATGCACTATCAGCATGTTCACCGCCAATGAATGGGGCATAGGAGTTTCACTTTGTCTGATCTTACCAATAACAATATGTTTGCTTTGCTTTTCATATAGAGAAACGATTCTGCTGCTCCTGGGCTTGAAGAGGAAAGGCAGTATTGTTGATCAAAAGAGTTTACGTTCTAAATGTCAGAGAAAGAAAGTCAGATGATACTACTAGGCTGAAAGCATTGTTGAGTCTCCACACCACGAGGAAAGGAACGAGGCCAGTAGCACAGATGTGGAACGCACTAACCTTGTTGATGAAACCATAGTGGACAAGCTCCGTAGCCAGCACAGAGGGCGTGTCCTTTATGGAGAGTTCGCAGGTTAATTGCCGATTCATTTTGTCATCCATTCGCAGCAGGAGTGTCATCTGCGACAATCAAGACCACACTGTCACCACCGCAGTGTCACATCATCAAACAAAGCAGTTCTGTAGAACCACGATCGCAGACAAAGTCAGACTCACCGCTTTCTGCTCTTCGACCAACGTTTCAAGGGATACCTAAGTGCACCTTTTCCTGTTGTCAAAATGCTTTGTTTCTTTTTTTTCCCCCGTCACAACCAAACAATGTGAACTTATGTAGTAAAAGCACAGAGCGAATCTGTGGTACAGATTCTCAGCTTAGTGAGCTTGGCTTAAAACTAAAAATTTTCAGATTAAAAAAAAATAATAAAGCTCGCACTTTTTTTTTTTCCCCGCTCAGAACAAACTAGCCCAGTGCCCTGTAGCACAGTACCCAACCTTAAGTCTGAAGGCACGCATGGTCATTGTGTTGACTATGTGCTGGCAACAATGTTTAGAAATAAAACAACTGTCTCCTAATCAGTTATTATTACCAAGAACAACAATGGCAAGTACATTTCCTTTCTACTTTTAAGGTGCCCTCTGTGAAATGGTATTTGCATATCTCAGTAGTGCAGAACTTCTTCTCACCCTCTGCAAATGCCAATAAGAGAGAGCAGCGAGTTAATGATTATAAATGCGGGTACCGTACTCACTGCGTCAAAATAAGAAACAAAATATTTTTGCAAACCGAGACTCACGACGAAGTTTTGAGATTCCTCCTGCTGCTTGATGTTACACATCATGTTTATGATGCGGCGTGTCTCGGCATCGAACGGCTCCGGTGACGCAGACTGGACCGACTCGGACACCTCTGGTGACGATGCCCGGGGCCTCACGATTGGCTGGTGTGACATCACGAACGCTGTCAGAGGATAGATGCCATTCCTGGGAAAGTAAGTGAGCAGCAAGCTTAAAAAAGAAGCAGCTGGGTGCTGGTAGCACAGAATACGACTTCAGAGCTTTAGAGATAAGATAAGCTGCACATATGCTCTTTCTTTTTGAAAGTACCTTCCGTACAACGGAGCAAGATTTGCTAAGACTGCAAGAAAGTAAAATAAAAAGTGTTCAGAAAGAAAGCTTAAATTGTCAGATTCTTCAAATATTTAGGCTCATATGGAAATTTTGAAGGCTAATACTGAATATATGGAGAGTTTATCATTTCTGTTTTTCTTCACGCCCATAACAACCCTTTGAAAGGAACAGAACAGGTCATGGTAGATTTGACCATTTTGTAGGATGCCCTGTTTATAATAAATGTTAAAATTTCACGCTAAATACTGCGGTAAACCATATACTAAACCAGAATAAAGAAAGGAATTGGCATGAAAATGTGAACCACTATAAAAGCAATCAGCATTTGGGAACCACGCACCCCACCCACAGTCGCCAGTACTTTCAAAATTTTCAAAAAGAGCGGCTTTTTTTTAAATTTTGCACAAAAGAGCTCTGTCCCATAACAAAACTATTCCTGTGGCTAATGATAGCAACCATTTGGCCACTTTGTCCTCTGGAACGTTAGTCAGCAACCCATAACAAAATTCATACTAATTCACCCAAGTTAAGTGGCTGCACTAAATCAACTTTTCTCGCTTTTTAATGCTCCCTACGAGAAAGGGTCCAAATGTCCCCAAACTGAATTCTTGTCACAAAATGCAGTGTGAACACTCTGTCCAATGGCTTTCAAAATGGTTACCACACACACCTAACATCTTCAAGCAATTTTTCCAGCTCCAGCTTGGGCACCTCATTCTTTCGTAGCTCGACGCCAACACGGCCGTCTCGATGCGAAATCTCGGCCACAATGTCTGCCTGGCTGTACCTTGAAAGCACCGCTTCGTCTGTCAACTGGTCTGGATGATAGGCTGGAGAAAAAAAAACGGGCTCAATTAAGCCTGGACAGGCCGCAGAGTGGAACCATGACACAGTTGATTTATTTATTACTTCTTTTCTGTAACACCACAGGAATGTCAGGCTGACGTAACATGGAGACCTTTACCTCTGCTGAAACTTCTCACTAATCAACTACTAAAATTATTTCACAATGATCTCGCTATGGTATCTTTCATTATGCATGCACTATATACTCTGTTCGACTGCATACATGTAAAGCCGACCAATGTTTCCTCACTAAGCATTTAATGCTCTGCTTATTAAATCCAGAACAAGTCTTCATATTTCCTCACCTTTTCATGAGCTGTTTTTGTTGTTTTTGTAACTACGCACTAAAATTAAAACTGCTGTCTTTAGCCAAACTGGCACTAGTGAAATCCGGATTCTTCACTGCAAGATGCTCTGTTAGTGAGTAGGGCAAGCCTCATGGCAACTAGCCAGGCATTTATAGACATTACAGTCGTAATTGTTCATGAATAAAATCAGTGTCAATACAAAGGGTCAACCGAGCATAGCTTCACTAGCAGCTCGGGTGTGTAGCCATGACACGGTGCTGCTAGTGTCTTCAAAGGTGACATTGCTTTTCCAAAAAAAGGAAAAAAAAAAAAAAGGAAAAAAGAAACCATTTATGCAGTAAGTTACACTCAGAATGCGCTACTTCTCATCAGCAATCCATTTCTATTGCAATTTACAAGCCCTTCACTCCACTGAGGCACTAAAGTACAGTCTAGCACGATTTGAAGGTTATTACATTTGTTCCGGTAAAACGAATCAAAATACTTTTTTTTTTCTGTCGTGATGGTTGCTTAGTCTAAAATAAACATGATGGCCCAAGACAGAAGTCTTTTGGCTAGCTAAGCATGTGGATTTGTTGCTGCGTTCTGGCTAAATAAACAGCGTTCAAGCAGTTTCTTTCGAGCAGCTTAGTCCTGATGTGATCACCTTCAAATAGTGCTAGATTGTAGAAGCAGCGACCTGCACGACTCACTTCTCGTGATTCCTTTAAAACTATGGCCACCAAACCTGTGTCAGGCTGCCTAATACCCAAAGCAGTGAAGGCAATTACAGAACAAAACGAGCGTTTTTTCCCAACACGAAGGCCAAGCCACAACCGTGCTTATGATAGACGCAAGATCTTTTCACGCGGGTAGGGGGCACCGAAGACTCACAGGCACTTTGGACAATGACGTGTGCGGCAAGGACCTGCAACGAGTGCACCTCGAAAATGACGGGGTGAAAGAGGAGCTCTCTGGCCGTGGGCCTCTCCTGGGGGTTCTTCCGCAAGCACTTGCGGATGAAGTCCTGAAAAAAAATATATATATATATATAAACACAGCCTCATGTAGTCTCCACTATTTTCAGGCCATGTATGTCATTTTAGTTTTCGAAAGTCCGACATCTTCTTGCACAATGCAGAGATCACAAGCAATGTGCATAGCTGGTCTACTCAGATGCTAGGAATTGCTTCCTTATTATTATAAACCTGCTCCAACTAGCAGTCATGTCTCATCAGATAAAAGAAAAATACCTTACCTTTTGCTGGGGATTTTCTAATGACTCGATTGTCTTGTTGACGACCTCCTCGGTGATTTGCGTGCCAGAATCACCATTTCCCGGAATCTCCAAAGCTGCCATCTAAGAAAAACAGTGAATGGCTGTAACTTTCGAGTGCACGCTACTAAAGCTCGAAAGGATTTGGCAGACGAAAACGAAAGGAAAAGGAGACTTACCACATTGTGACAGAAGCCCTCAACCAGCATGCGACACTTTATTTAGGCAGAGCCTTCAATCTCTCACACAACAAAAGAAGCCAGAAAATTTGTTTAAGAATGCTGCATTTCTTACTATCAACCTGCCTCGGAGAAAAAAACTACTACCGAATGTTGGGAACACCTGCATCCTAATAGACACCCCAGCCTGTCCTCTCCATAGAATATGCTGCAACCCGCCGCGGTGGTGCAGTGGTTAGGGTGCTTGACTGCTGTGCCCAAGGAGGCGGGATCGAATCCCGGCCACAGTGGCCGGCTTTCGATGGAGGTGAAAAGCAAGGTGTCCTGTGCTGTGTGATGTCTGTGCACTTTAAAGAACCACAGGTGGTTGAAATTTCCGGAGCCCTCCACTACAGCATCTCTCATAGCCTGAGTCGCTTTCGGACGTTAAACCCCATAAACCAAACCAAACCAGAATACGCTGTACTTTAGCAACTGGTAATAGACTATTGCCTGCATCTTGTTGCATAAGAATAATAACTGTGTAAGAACACAGAATCGTGCCACATGCAATAAGGCCACCTAACAATTTAGAAAGCTTTCATGTAGTATGAATTGTCCTCAGACTAGCTAAAGCTTTAGTACCTTTGTTTACCTCGTGGATCAATTACCACCTTTTGCCGTATTTGTAGAGTGATCAACAGAATGCAGCCAGAGCTACAGATGAATTCCGCAAGTGACTAAGTTATCATGGTGCGGTACTCACCTCAAGGGCACACATCCCGAAAGAGTAGATGTCGGCAGCAGGTGTTACGACAGAAGCAGCTGCAAAGAAACATGAATGCTCAAAAAAAGAAAAAAAGGAAAGGCCAGTACAAGAGTAAAACAAATTAAGAGGTTTAATCAATCTATTCAAGCTGCTTAAGAAAAAAAAGATAATAAAGGCAGTTAGAAAGCACGGTCACATAACAGGGGCCATTTCAGATGAATTCGGGTCTCGAACTAAAAACTCGGACGGCTACACCTGAACACCTCACACCATCACGTGAACCTGCTTATTCATAGAAACATGTCTGCATCACCCGTGCTTTTTTCTCCTAAAGTGTAAGTTTTGTGCAAGCAAAGAAATGCGTACTATTCAGAGCCAAGAGAATCTAGCAAAACTACACGAGAGTTCTATGTTTCTTTGCATAAATTAGTTACACCAAGGTGAGATTCATGCCTGAACTAGCCATCAAAATTATGTCATACAACATAACACTAGGAATAATAACGCATCTAATGCCAATCCCGATCTCATAAGCTGACACATTTGCCTTATTTCTAATTTCTGATGAAACTCAACCGTCACTGGGGGAAAGGGAGCTGATAGCAGTCTGCGGTGCAAACTACACAACAATAACTGATGTCAAATAATAAATAAATAACAATGGGTCAATGGCAGCTGAAAATAACTTGGACTATAACGGCAGAAGGAAAAAAGAAAAGACAACACTCATGGAGAAGTGGAAAAGAGTGAGAAGATGGAAGAGAACAAGTGGAGGAAAAGGGTAAAAAAATGTGCAAGTCACAAATGGAGGACAGCAAAAAGACAGGAAGGAGAGAAAGAGGCAGAAAGCGGCCCAGTGCCAGACACGTACTCGACTTACTTCCATACTCAGGTGCCACAAAATGGACATTTTTGATGTTTTCTCGAAATGTCTTAACATGATGGTTGATTGCATCAGGTGCCACTAGAAGAGAAACACAGAAGAAGTTATTAAAGGGGAGCTTGGCCAATGCACAAAGCCTCTGGTCCCCACACAAATTTTTTTTTTTAAGTGATGCAATGCTAAGACCAGTGCTTCCGAATTAAAAATGACCTACTCACTGCTTTTTGGCATGTACTCCTAAAATTCATTAACCCAAGAAACTATGGCATGCATTTTATTTGTGACAGAACTAACGTGAAATTCCAAGTGCAATATTATTCCCATGGCGAATGTTCTATGCCTGTCCTTTCTCTTGTCTTCTTGCTGCACTGAGCTGTTGTAACATTTTTATGCTACTAGCTCTTAACATTATTGCACTTGCTCCTTTACTACATGTGCACAACCTTCCGAAGTCTGCCCTGCCTTTGCACCCGAGAAAGCGGGATCGAACCCCAGCGGTGGCCGTTGTCGCTTTTCGATGGAGGCGAAAAGCAAGACGCTTGTGAGCTGTATGACGTCAGTGCACGGAACCCCAGGTGGTCTATATTTCTGGAGTCCTCCAATATAGTGCCCCTCGTAGCCTGAGTAGCTTTGGGACGTTAACCCTCACAAAATAAACCAAACCTTCCCAAATCTGTTGTGTTCTAGGCCTCCTCTGGTGCAAAGCTTTCAAGACCCAGTTCTGTACCATATACGCTTGTAATATTAAAATAGACACAGTTCTGAACCACATACGCTTGAATATTAATAGTGAAATCTCAAATACACTCGTATGCATGCCACCGGGCCAATTCCTAGCATCAAAACCTAACTTCAGTTCCTGATATTCTCTAAAATATGCACACACAAAAAAACCATGCCTGTCAGGCTAAACTCAACCATCAATTATGAGATCTTTGCAAATTTTACAAAAGTGGGAGAAAAATTCAAATATATAAAGTGCCTTAGTGGATTGGATTATGCAATATGAAGCACATTTACGTGAATGAAATCACATAACACTATCAGAAAGCTCAAATAAAAGACAGCTTCATCTAAGGCAACCTCGAAACCAGAAAAACACACTCAAGCCCTGCAACATTACTTTTTTTGCATGCTATAGACCCCAACTTCCAGCAGATAACCCAATCAGCATCTGTTATTTCAATGAAAATTTTCTCATTAAGAACAAAAAATATACGCAATCTTTACAAACTTCTGTATTCCACCCACATATAAATACAGTCTTAAAATCTTAGGATACGCAAATCAATACCTTAAGAGTTTTACTATGCGCTCATCTGATCATCCATTTACGTCCACCACGCTACCACCAAATACGACCAGATTATTGGCCATACAAAAGATCTAAGGCTGCGAAATGATAAGCAGAGATATTGATTCCCTACCTGCAGTGACACATCAGTGATAGCTGCCATTCTAGTTTTGTGTTTTACTTCTGGTCAGTAATCTGCTCACTCTCCAGCAAGAACTTTGGTAGCCCGAAAACAATGCACACACAACAAAATGCTAGAATAAAGAACCTCAAAGGGCAGAAAAATAATATCAAGCAAATGATGACAGAGCTGAGCTGTCTATTTCATACATCTAAATACTTAGCTATCCCTTATTAACACTCGCTTTCAATGTCTGACAGTACAGTTAACATGACAACCTCAGACAACAAACAGGCATCCTTTATGGCAGGCACAGTTTTATCCTTTCTTCAAGAACATTATGGAATTTCACCTGTCCTGGCCTTGCATAAGCACATAAATCTATTACTAAACATAGGTTTTGTCAAGTTTTCTCACGTTATGTTTACTCATTCGTTCAAACTAATTTTACAAAAACTGTCCCCAGTCTGCTCCCCTTGGCTCCTGCTTTCTGTGCTCAGTCCTCAAACAACACTTATTTCCTACTCCTGTAACAACGTGCGTGAACAAACGAGAACCACCACCACCTATTTAATCATTAAAAGTGGTTAAAGCAGACTAGCTACAGTGCTTTGCTCCCACTTTGCAGGAAGTCAATGTGACAAATGCAAGAAAAAAAATAATGCTCTTTGGCAAGAGTTTCACAATTGCTGAGACAAAAAGAACTGAAGCTTTACCATCAACTTAGCTTCAGTTTTGTCAAAAAGTAGCTCTGAACATACACGGGCTGCCATCTCCAAGCAGTGCACGAATTGGAAAACAAAGACAGGGATGCTCCACCAAACCTGATCCAATCTTGATAAGGCCATTGTGCTGGATGAAAATGGTGTCGCAGGTCATGTTGCCGTGCAAGATTGGCGGCGAACAAGAATGGAGGTAACTGCCGAGAGAGGGAGAAAGGTGGGGGAGAAGAGACGCCCGTGAGGTGCGAAAGAGGGCCCTTGCCACAGCGCCTTCGGGCCGGCCCGCGAAAGAGTGCGAGGCACGGCCCTTCGGCCAAAAAGACAGGCAACGGTCGGCGGACTGAGCAACAGTCCAGCCGCGCGTTTGTTTTTTAAGACATCAAATGCTGGGACCACACCTTAGGGCGGAGAGAATCTGGTTGCACCATCTCTTCCATGCCTAAAATGAAAATTGCAAAGGTGATGACGCGTGCCGGCGACAGGAGACACTGCAACACATGGCGACGGCGAACACAAGGAGAGAAGAACTAGAAAGAGACTAGATCACACTTTACCTTTTTATGTTCGTCAACTAAATGAGCACTGGGCACCCGTTTCAGAAAAGTAAGAAGCCTAAAATCCATCATGAATACTCCTCAAGCGAGCATGCCTCAGATTGCCCCAACTGCAAGGAGATTTAATATGAATCTGGTGAAGTTATACTAAGGCTAGCCGGAGAAAGGCAATTTTGCAAGCACGAGAAGTTGACAAGAATTGTGACGAGTTTGCCAAACCTCCCCAAGGCTGATGTATAAAGTGTGATCAGTCTCCGAGGCAACAAAGACAGCAAGCTGGTTTGCGATAAACATGAATAAAACAGCCACAGTTGCTCGTATATGTGGCACGGCTTCGTTTGGAGAGAACATGCAGATCTCAGTTACACTAATAATGCGTTAAAATTAAATGAGTGAAGAGATTAGGTAACACTTACTTTCTCAAAATCTTAAGAGAAAAGCTTCCAGGATAAGTTTCGATATGAACTCCCACTTGATTATTAAGCACTTCAAGAAGCCCACAATTCCCTTCATATATAGAGGTTTACATTTTTTTAGGACATTTCTTAAGGATGCATGACACCCGTGTCGCTCAACCATCAATTTTAAATGTATGCATTAAATCCGTATTTCATGAAATTAGCACAAGAAACGATATACTACTTGTGCGGCACTAAAAAATTTATTCCAAATTTTCTGTACAAGTTAACTAATGTAACTGGCCTGAAAGTTATGCTGACCGATAGTGAGTAAGCCACAGGATGATACTTCACATCTTGTGATAACATGCTTAAAAATCTTTCATGTTTAACGCAAACAAGCTCACCTGCTTTGAAGCACATTCCAATCCTCTCTTCCAAAGCCCATCCCCATTAAGTTTTACATAGAAAAACTAATAAACAATGCAGAAGAATAAAGGCCTCTGTGATAACTGGCTGCTACTGGTGGTTAGATGGGCCCGGGAACACACTTGGCTGGTTAAACAGCAAAACAAAAAATATTTATATAAAGCTCTGCCTTCCCTATTTCAGACAATATGATAGTGTCTTGAGTTATAAAAACAGCAGTAAGATACAACAGCAAAAGGTGACAGGGCAATGTAGCGGTTTATTTATGCACTACGAAAGCATTATACTTTCCAAACTCTAATAACACTAAAAAAAAAAAGGGGGGGAGGGAATGCATAAGCAAATCCTGCGGTTAAAAGTGACACTTATGACAATTTCAAAAGAATGCATTTGATTCCACAGTGAAACTCATGATTTTCAGTCCCTTGCCATTTAAGCAGTGTAAGTAGTAAGTACAAACGCACCTTCCATGACACCATAGCTTGCGCTCTCAATTCTACCAATGATGCCATCGTAAAACTCATGACGGCCATGATCGAAACAATATATCTTGTGATTTACGCTATTTTCGACTTTCTATTTTCTATAGGCAATTCTATAAGCTGTTTTCTATTTGTGAGTTACGCTAGCTTTAGCTACAACATTGGCTGCACATTGAAAATGACATGCAACCTCTATGTAGATCACGGGAGTACCTACGCAGAGCACGTACACCAGACTAAGCACACCCTAAAAGAACAAAGATTTTCCATGCAACTTAATGCACTCCATGAGAAAAAGCATAGAGAACAGTGCAGGCATCTTGTCACCATATACTGTCCTACCTTCCCTCTCCATCATGAAGACAATAATTATTGTTCCCGATTGCACACCTGCAGTCGCTACAAGTACGCTTAGCAAGGTCTGGTCGTTCTTGGGAAAGCATGCAGTTGAAGCTGGCGTAACAAGAACTTTGGGGTGCAAAGGCACACTCGGTCCAAATGCTTACGTAGATACTGTAAGTGAATGGCATGTCAGCGTACAGAGAGCACCAGTACATCACCGTTTTGCGGCAGCACAAAGAAAAGCCTTTCCTACACGGTCTCACCAGTGAAGTGAAAGAAAATGCAACTTCAAAGCTCGTGGGCCATTCAATTCATAACAAAGCACAGCTACGTAGGGAGCGCGGAAAGCTTTCTATTATATGTACAGACAAGTAACAAAGACAAAGCTTTTTTTTTTTTATTTCTAAAATGCGAACCTCAACCCCGGAGCACCAACCGCTAGCCTACTGTACACCAGACTTCTCTTAAAAGCAGCTTAGGCAATGTTATGCAAAATCCCGACATCCCATGCTGAATGGCAAGAAAAATTGGGAACCAATTCCTTTCAAATAAAATGTTTACTGAAAACAGTTTGCAGCCAAGCGTGAAAAGAAGGCGAGAAGAGGAATTCACTGTCACATGAGAGGTCCCCGAAAACAGCAGCAGAAACATCAAAACGTAAGAACGGCCAACTGCTAGGTAAAAGTCTGACTTTGCAATAGACTTGCACGCAAAACTTTCTTGACAACGAGCCCAAAAATTCAGTGCAGTCTTTGAATAAACAAGTTAAATGAAGGGCTTCCATTCTTATACACTACACCTTTGTCCACTTGAACGTCCCTGCTAATATCTCGTTTCCAATGCCGTTTCGGACACCCCTTCAGACACACCCCGAATCTAACACTTCAAGAAGGCCACAAAGGCATGCCGCAAAAACATGCTCGCACAGGTCCATACCTGCAGGGGAAGCTTGATGACATTGCGTTTTGTTTTCTTTAGGAACTGCTTGAGTGACCCACTGGACATGTACTCAGTGATGAATATAACTCGTGGCTTCTCCGAATCCTTATCCATCCAGTACTTGTGGATCTTGACTATGTTGGGGTGCTCCAATTGAGCTAGGCTGTCAAACACCTCCCGTATTTTCTCCTGCAATACAAGCACATATGCATTCAAAGGCTGATATCTCGAACGATGGTACTCTAGATGAAGTTTTCTATGCCTACACTGCAAGAAATGCAAGAGATATATTTGTAAAACACTAGTGCAACACACGGTCAGACCTGAGATGTCATCTGCTCCTTCCATCAGTCAATAAACAAGCTCATATTTCATGCAACAACACTTTCCTCGACTCAACGTATCAGTTGCTCAGTGAAAGAGGCAGTGCATTCTTCATGTAGTATGTGGCTCAATATGAGAAACACACAGTCAGACTCAAATGAATGATTCCCCCAAAATATCTCGTAAAGACAAATTATATAAATCCTGTGAGGTTCCGTGAACTTTCGCGCCATTCGGTCTCCCACACAGAGCGTACGAACCGAGGTAGCTACTAAGAGATGTGCACCTGTCCCCAGTCACGGCGATTACCAAATTGGTGGAACCGCAGACGCACGATGGAGGCTCAGTGGCTGCTCTATTGTTGCCGGCGCCCGCCACTGCACTCGTTCCGTAGTGTAGTGTTCACAGTGTTGAATGTCCTTTCTGTGACCAGTGGACGTCTTTTTATGCCTTCTCATCATTCCCTCTGCTCATGTGCATATAGCCTATTGTGAGGAAGCAGGTGTACGGTGACGGACCAGTGCCCGATGAGGTGCCAATGGGTCATTTGAGCTGCAGGTGCACACAAGCGCTTGGTTAAGCTGGAGTTGGCACTGAGTGTTTCATTAGAAAGTGTTCCCGCAGCATTTGTCCCGTGTACCCGTGTGTGGAGAGGAAACGTAGGGGAAGGCAGAGGTTCGGATTGCAGCCACCTAAGTGCTGTTTGTATGTTTGCTTGGGACCTCTCTTTTCCCAAGTATTTGATAGCAGATATCCTTTCCCTAATCTTTGGTTCGCTGAAGGAAACTTGATTTTCCTTTCCCTGATTATCGACTGGTGGGAAGTGTCATCTAATTTCTTATTGGCTGCCGTCCCCGCCAAGGGCGGAGACAGAGGACTATGCACTCTTGAGTTAAACCAGGGCCGATTTCGTTGACTTAACATTTCAGTCATGTAAATAGTTTTCTCTTTTTGTTTTATTTATGTGTGAAATAAATAGTTAACTTTTTCTGTCGTGCCATCAAGTAATGTGAATTTTTGCGAGTCTGAACTATCAGTATATCAAGAACATCGATATCCTTATCAAGAAGTGTTTTCCCAGCATCACCACCTAAAAAGAAAACTCAATTGATCCCCTCCCGATATTTTCTTTCCTTAAAAGAACCCCAGCTGAAATATACAGGAGCACGGAGTAATTTCCATGCACCCCATACCTCTTTGGCCTTGAAATTTTTTCTTTCGGAGAACTTGACTTCATTCCAGACAACTTCGACCCCTTCCTCTGTGTCCATCGCAAGATAGGCAGCGTCTATGCCTGGAATGTCCCGCTGCTGAACCTGCACAGCGAACAAAGGAAAGCAGCTGCAAAGATCTCAAGATTTTATACACAAACATGTAGCTTCCTCAGTGGGTTACCTTTACAACCACCCGTAAAAAGCAACAGGAACAAAAGAAAAAAAATGACTGTGCCAGAGCAGGAAGAAAGGCACATCTAATGGCGAATTCCAATTGGTGACCTGGAGCAAGCTTCTTGCTCCCCAAAACCGAGGAGCTGTTTTGATGAGCAATTTGGATTTAGAGGCTAAGTTCTGATGGGGCTGCGACAGTACAGTTAGTAGACTTCCTATAAGTCTTTCTCCTTTACAGACCTTGAAAGCACTCTGAATAACCAACTGAAATTGGTTATAACAATGTATATAGTGATAACATTAGCTGATAACTCTTATAAACAGAATAACTTGAATGTTACACAGATCACTGACCATGCAATTCGTAAAGATAAAGCAACTTTGTATGGCAATCCCACTTGCAAAAAGGTGACCACAGTATGACTAATGGAGATCAGTCATCCTTCACTAGTGACCATAGCAGCAAACATTTCGATGCCTCAAAACATATATGATGTGCAGAAAACTTTATTTACTCCTCAAGTCTAATAGGTATTCAATTCGTCTGATCAACATCCCTCAATGCCTAAGTCACTTTTAGACATTAAATCCTATGAATCAGTTCACGTGAACAACTGCTTTTATTAAAGTTCAGTATCCAACATAATTTCACTATCCAAATGAAATATATTGGTACCTACATAGATTCTACAAGGTCACACTCTCACCTCACAGGTATTTGGTAAGTGATTTTACAATGGTAGCAGCACAGTACGCAGTAGTCTGCATATGCCACAGCAGAAGCATTTAGTAAGACAGAATGTAGAATGTCACTCATCAGACACTGCGCGCTTAGCGACATATGGTAACCAAAACGGCTGAAATTAGTTTTGAAATCAAATTATCAAGTTTGTTCGTCTCGTTTTTGCTCCTCGCAGACACGTGCTCGCTACGGCTTCAGTCCCAAAAAGGCCGCACGTCGTCACATGGACAGACGATGTAGCTGATACATTCGCCCTTGGTAAAGAATCTTTCGTGCAGGCGATCTGTGAAACCGTGCAGCAATGAGTCGGGCGCAGGCCACTACCACAAAGAAGCATAGCATAATCGCTCATCAGTAGACGTAACAGCACTTTTACTGGCCACGCGAACTCCCATGCGCACGTAGAGCGGTGCGCTCCGCGATCATTGCAGAGTGCGAGACAGACGTGCGCCGACAATTCGTGCGGTAAACAACAAGCAAACAAGTACAGGCGACGTCAGGGCGTTCCCGGGATGTTGACTTTCAAATAGACACGTACCCCTTTTTGGACACATCTGTCACTTAATCCAGCTACCGATTAGACGCCACAGATAGCGGAAAGAATCACGTTGTTGTGGCGCCGATAGTAGGCTCGCGAACGATTTGTCAGAATACTATTTGTCAAAAGCCCTTAAGCTTAGCGATGCCCTGTGCACGACCCAGTTTTGTCTTTTTTTCGCTAACAAGAAGTTTAAGGCTGGTCGTCCCACGGTGAACGTAGAGGACCGTAGAGCAATGACGGCATTTACCTCTTCTCTCCGCTTGAGCCATCGGCCGCAGGGGCTCTCTTCTAGGACTTCGCTTTCGTCTTCAGAGTCGTCCCCGCTACCACGCTGTTCGTTGGATTCCTGAGGAATCTTACCGTCTTTCGTGTCGCCCATTGCCGCAGCAGAAGGCTTCGTGGAAAATGTATCATGCGTAACACATCGAAATAAACAAATCCTTGTACCACTAACAACGATTAAAGATCCCACTTGGAACAGCGAGGATACCGACACAGCAACCACCACGCAAAGCACGTCCACACGCCATTAAAAAACAGCTTTCCGTCTGGTGGGTGTATGCGTAGGACTAGTTTTATAGTGGCGAGTGGTGACACCTAAGTCGCTAGAGTTCACCCTAACAATGCAACTTAAAGAGTATTTAAAACTTGCGGCTGAAGTTATTTACATCGTTCATTTTAAACAACTCGAACAACTCTTGGGGACAGATTTTTATTCTACACGCAGTAAATATTCACTACGTTGCATTTAATTGGACAATAAACACGACGGCTTCCGGCGTAAAAGGCAACAAAGCCACAAAGCTTTGGTTTCCGCGAGCACAAAAAGTACGTCATGAATGTAGTAGCAGCTAATTAAGACCAAAAACTGCCAGTCAGTCGTAGCTCAACGCAAATTACTTGCGTTCCAATTGCTCATATTGCATTATGTCAACAAATACAACATTGACCATTGACCTTTATGTATGCAAATTTGTTGTTATTACGTCAACTCCGGTATTTTCTGTTGATGCTCTCTGCCAGTAGTCGATCATGAGAGCGCTGCTGTCGCTTAAACTCCACAAAGCGGGCACAAGCGGGCACGTGTAATGGCTGCGTGCTCTCCTGTACAATAGATCTCCCTGTACACCGCAACAGTGACGGGTAGCGAAATCATCTCCGGTGTGCATTGATTCCCAGCTCGTTATGGGTGCCTACCTGTCGGAACCCGTAACGGAGAAGTTCTCCACCAACGAGACTGGCAGCCGCATTTCGTACGGCGCGTCTTCCATGCAAGGCTGGCGTATGAGCCAAGAGGTAAAGCCATCTCTAATTGTCTTCATGACGAGCGGAAACGCACTTTCGTGCCAAAAGCCGGCAGCGCGCGGCCACCCTAGAGCAGTGAAATCGTAGACACATTAGTGCAATATGGGCCGTCAAGTGTACACCGCGTTTGGGCACCGGTGTTGGCGGGCTCGCTGGCACTCTGTGTGAATCCTTGAATGAAACGCTGCGCCGGCTACGATATATATCCGCATTTTTCGTTCGCGCGAGTTCTAGTATTGTAGCGCGGTGCGCTCTTACGTACTGCTCTTTTGTGTGTAACTTCACGGCAGCATCCGGCCTTTGGCGGTTATTTGAGCGCTTAGGCTCCGCCCACGTTGTTGATGTAAACAAACCTGACGTCCTGTGTTCGCCGATTTCCTTTCAGGATGCCCATAACACGATCCTGAGTTACGATCACGACACATCCTTTTTCGCGGTGTATGATGGCCATGGGGGTAAGTTTTCTTTCGAGTCTATGCTCGCTGCTGTGCATCGATTCTTTTGGGATGCCGTTTTTGGGGCCACTGCGTGCTCAGATTTCGTTTTGACTCGGGAATTCCATGAGCGTCCTAGTCTGCATTACTCCAGTTTGCTTTTGTGAGATTCTGTGCATAGTAATGACGGCGTTGTGTTGAAGCAAACGTCTCGGCACCGAGTCTGACGACTGATGACAAGCAAAAAAATTTGCCCAATGTCTTGGATAGCAGCAAACGCACATACATAGACACCTGGAATCGACAGCATAAAAAAAAAAAATTGCTGATTGAGAAAACTAGGAACAGAAAGCTATTGTCATAATTATATCTGAGTCGTGTGCTAATGTGCATTTAACGGGATGTACTGATAGGTGCCCATAAGTGGACCACATCAAAATGCGTTTCCGGTGTGTGTTAGTTTCTGTGCAACTTACTGTGCATATACCGACTCTGCTTTCATATTAAGAATGTGCTGTATATTGTCTTGCATTTTTTTCTAGGCCATGGTGTTGTAAGATTGCTGCATAGGTTGATCCGAGGATGTTCTTTGAACAAACTAACCACTAACCTCATTTACCTCTCCAGATTTTCCACAATTTTTGTTTTGCATTTAAACAAAAACGAAGCAAAAGTTGTAGCTAAAAATTTAGTATCTGTGTATGAAGTTTTCCATCCTTTTTTTTTTTTTAACTGATGAAAGTGTGACTCAGAAGAAAAACTGAGCTTCATCAACTTCGTCAAAAAAATATTTTTGATGTGACAATTTGATTCCCGTTTTTTTTTTTTTTTTTTTGTACATTAGCGTTTGTGGCGTGTACCGTTCATCTGGAAATAAATGCACAAGCCAGGAATGCATTTCATGGTTGTTGGTTGCCCATGCTCTGTTGCCCATTGCAGGTGCCGAAGTGGCCAAGTACTGTGCCATGAAGCTGCCCGACTTTGTCAAGACACTGGCCTGCTACAAGGAAGGTAATCTCGAGGAGGCCCTGAGAGAGGGCTTTCTTCAGTTTGACGCCAGCTTGGTAACCTCCACTGGCTTGAGCGAACTCAAAGCACTCGCCGGGACCAGTTCAGACGACTCGGGGGAGGTGACGCCGGAAGAGGGCGAGGCAGACATGCTGCATGCAGAAGCCAATATGCCCATTGAAGACCTTCTTGCACGCTACAGTGGCAAGGCAAAGGAAGCATATGAAAAGGCCAAGGAGGGCGCCAAAGCGGACGAGGGGAAGGAGGAAGGAAGTAGCTCAGTTGACCAACCAGAATCTGCATCCGGAGAGAAGGTTGTCAATGGGGAATGTTCCCTTCAGGAAGAGTCAGGCCAACAGAAGAAGGCTTGTGAAGAGGGTGAGTGTGTTGCAGTTGGAAGTTGTGCGCCATGCTCGTTCATGTTCCTTGTCAGTATCTCGTAATTGCGAAAAGAAACATTTAGGGAGCATTTGTGCTCTTCCCTAAGAGTATGACATAATAGCGTTTATGCCTTCCTTCATTGGTTTTTCTTCACTCAGAGTCTCTGTTTTTTGTCCATATTATTAAGCTTCCCTAGCAGCACACTCTTATCATCCTCGTCATACCTCGGCCAAGTCAACATGCCTCTGTGGCTTTCTTAGCGATCCAAAGGTTGCGGGTTTGAATCCTAGTTGATAGAGATCTTTCTTCACATAAAATCAGTTACTTTATGAAGTCATGGCCAGGCTCAAGTGGCAGCGGCATGCTCTTTATGGTACGCGTAAAGGGGGTGATTCCTCTCTGCCGCCACTGCGAAATCATGGCGCTGTGGCCATACCCGTCTTCTCCTGGTGGTGTGGCCACCCGCTTGCAAAGCATGTTGGAGCGTTTGCTCGGATGGCACTTTTGGTGTGCAACAAACTGAAAAGAAAGTATTGAGGTTAGCCAAGCTTGTGGCTGCAAGCCTACACATTCTTTACACATTTGCTGAATTGTGAATTGTTCTTCATTTTCATCAACAAAATGTTATAAAAACTTCTAGGCATCATAGGAGATCATGGGCATGCCGGCCGTGAGTCATCCTTACAGCCTCTGGCTTTGGTGCTGTATCAGAATCTTGCTGAAGAGCTGAAAAAACCGGGTAAAAACTGTTGTGCAAAACACAGCCAAATTATTTGGAACAGGGTTCTCCATCACTCGGGAATTAGTGAAAGAAAATGCTGAGGTCGTTTTAGACCGGTATTTACAGAATGGGGCGCAGCAATAAACCATGGCACAGTAGTCACATACACGGCAAAAGGAGAGTTGCGACACTTATTCCATGTGCAGAGGCATCACTTGCACAGACGTGTGCACAGCGTTCAGGGGTTTGTATATCGCAGCAAAAGAAATAATCTAAATGTGCGGCAGAAAACATATGTGCGGACCGAAAGAAATGCCGAAAGTACACTGCGGCCGAAAAGCCCGATTGCTGTCACAAAGTCAGCTTCTTTGTCACAAACTAGCTGCACGATTTAGCAACATAGATGGCATCCCATGTGTTTGAGGATGGTAATGAACGCCGTCTGTTACCCCGAGGCGGTGCACTACACCTAAGAACAGGAAGAGGAGTTACGGTGAGCGTTCTGCACAAAAAGTGCGATAAGAGTAGTTTTTTTTTTTCAACTTGTGCAAACAGAACTTACAACGGCTCAGTGACCAGCCTGACTTGCCGGGAAATATGTGAGGGCACCCAAAATTGCGGCGCATGTGCGGAAGCAGACAGTAAAGTGCCCAGAAACAAAAAAATGCTGTATTCTGCCATCCTTTGGGATAATGCATTCAGGCGAGACGGGTACTCCTTCTCGCTCGGTCACTAGTTTTAACAGGCTGGCAGAATTCGATGCATTGCAGCGATATGACGGAAACGGCATTTAACACTCTTGCTCCGTCTCCAACGGTGAACAAATCTGACAGGCCAAAAATGCTCATGTGATAAGTTTTGTTCTTCTGTAGCCTTGTCATTACATTTTTGACGATTGCCAGTTCCTTTCATATCGTGAAGAAATCAAGCCTGCCGCAGAAAAATAAAACAGCTTTTGTACGGCATAAAGGGGTTCACCTTACAGTAGTGTGTTGTTGCTCAGCCGTGTTTGCATATACGAAGTGGACAGAGAGGAAATCAAAGGACGCTGCACACATTGAGTTTGCATTCCCCGATGCTCGCATTCATTTGTTCCTATTTCAACGCCTGTTCAGTTTGGCATGAGCCATACTTCGCATCCACTTAGTACGTGCTAAGAGGAGTAAGAGCGGTAAATAATTCAAAGTACAGCTTCTCCATTTACGACGACCGCAAAATGTCGGTCTCTGTCTAGTTCGGTGAAATTGGAGGACGATTTCTCTAGTTTGTATTTTGTAACGGCCAGCTGTGTGAAAAAAATGAAGTATCCCATTGAAATTCGCGAAGCGAATGAACCCACCGTAATTCCTTTTTATTTCGGCACCTTTAACCTCGCGAACGAGCAGTTGAAGGCGCACACCAGCCGCCACCACAGAAACGAACGGCCAGAGTTGGATAGGCCCTTCACAGCGAAGAGAGCGCAACCCGCTTACAAGAGCTTCCATTGTATCCCATCATGTATGCATTAAATTAGAATTATGCAGCTTGCCATGGTTTAGGAAAAACATGACAGCAAGCAGGGACTATATTCCACTGCACAGAAAGAGCGTGCACATTTTGGATCAGTAGGGTCGGCCTAACTGCCCAAAAAAGTATTTGTGGAGTATAGCTGTTGAAATGAGGAGTGGGTAAGACAGAGAGAGTGGCACACAGCACTGTTTTGCAAGGTTTTTTATTGCACTGAAGTGTTGAAAGTTGTTTGTGAAAGTTGCATACTAGGGTCAGACGTTATTTGCATTTCATAAATTATTTAAAAGCTTTTGTGCAATGCTGACCCATGCTACAGTTGTCAGCAAAACCTTAAGGTTGTATGCTACTGATGGGATTAGCTCAAACGGACTGCAGAAAGCATTAAAAGCATATGGCACAAGCACTGATGGAACAATAGAGCTCATGTGTTTTCATATATGCCATTGGCTATGCTGACGCAACCAGGTCAGGTGAAATTAGTTGACTATGTTTGCTATCATAATTTCTGCTGAAGCTTCCTCATCTGGCCTTTACAGTGTTGTACCAGTGCAGAGAGCATATGACTTATAAGCTCTCGTTGGGAATCAGTGCATTTAATCATGCCCTGTAAGTCTTGAAATGTGTCTAATGTCCCAAAGTGAGTAGGGCTATGGGGGATGCCTGTTGTGTCTGCTGCATTTGTTTTGAATGTAGCCAGGATGTGTCCTAACGAACGAACTTTTTGTCAGCACTTTCACTTTTTTTTTTCCCCCCAGCTAAAGCAGGAGGCTCGGGTGAAGCAGATGCAGGAGGCTCAGCATCATCGTCTTCAGGTCCCGGGGACAAAGCTGACGGACAACCAGAAACGGGGCGGAGGTCACGCCGCAACTGGAAGCCATACATGGCGTTGGTTGCCGACCAGGACACGTCGTCAGACTCCTCGGACAATGCTGAGGATGAAGAATCTGAGGAAGAAGAAGAGGAGGAGGAGGAAGCTGAAGAGGAGGAGGAAGAAGATGAAGAGGATGAAGAAGTGGAAGGGAAAGAGGGCGAAAAGTGAGTGGCTTGTGGACTACAATTGGTACCTAAATTTTTTTCTGACAGTACGATAGTCCTGCAGTTCTGCTAGCACCAGTTCTGTGTGCGCTATTAAGTATTCCATTTTTGATTTGTCTGTTGAAAACGTGCAATGCGTCTGTTCTTAAAGCCTTTTATGGACTTGTTCAGCATGCTCTACTTCGTTTTCGACTGCTGTTCTGTGTTGCATTCTTTTATTTGCAATTACTTAAGATATTTTTTGCATATGACTGACTATGAATTCGACTTTCAAGCTTGAATTTTTTGAGGTTGGTGTGTTCGTTACCAAACAGATAGTACTTGCTCTAGAACTAAATTTTTTACCTTTCCTTCTAGGCCTTCTCTGGAACAATCTTGGCCATTAGTACCACCACCTTGTTGAGTTGATGTGACATTTCCGGCTTGTTTGCAGATCCTTACCTTTGTGTAGTGTAAAACATATTGCGCGGTAAGAGGAAGGTTTATGGCCCTGTTGTGTTAACTTGGCAACATTTCTGGGCACCAATGTGCTTCTCTCTGACATTGATGATGCAGACCTGTATTCCGAGTTTGTGTTGTTATCGAAAGCATCGCTATCTCCCCGACCTCGAGTCATCTGATTGCTCGAAACACCGGAACATGATGTTGCTACCTGTTCTGGTTCCATAGTGGCAACACCCAGTTCCAGCGTTTCGACCAGTCAGATGACTCGAGGTCACGTGTGATAGCGACACTTCGACAACGACGCAAGCTCGGAGTACAGGCCCTGGCTAACAAAAAGGGGAATGTCCAGCATTCCTTGAGCAAGCCAATGGAAGGAGACGATGTGTAGTAACACGACGGGTGAGCGTCGCAATATGTAGTAGTTCCTTAACAGCCGAGTCTTCAAATACAAATGTTCTACAACCTGATTGAAATCAAAATTAAAGTTTTCCAAGCAGTTTAGGAAGTATGCTGCAACTTTTTACGCTTGACCATATGGTACAACAACAAAGATAAAAATCTGCATGGTTTTCATGTGCATTTGGCTGCCTAATATGCAGTTTTGTATTGTTTGATTTTTTTTCTTCCATGGCTTCTTCAGACCCGTCGAAAATGTCTCTCAAATTCAGTTTTCTGTGTCACGCAGGGGAGGTTGTGGTGGATGGGATGAACGCTTGAAGCGCCGGCTCAGCGAGTTGAACACACTGCCAAGTGGGGACGCCGAGACGGTGAGGACCCACGTCTGTTTTTTATTTTTATTTTTTTTTTATTTTTTTTTATTTTTTTTACAGAAGCCGCATCTTGGTTGTTTTCTTAAAAATTAGGACCACCATTTGCTAGCCACTATCATGGAGCCTACTAAAGGGCCTGCCCCGCAGAAGCTACGCTGCGCGTTTGCCATTCCATACAAATATGGATTGGTGTCGCAGCCACTTGGAAACTGAAGGGTTTCACCAGTACAGTGGAATGTCACTTGAGCAAATTTCAGTTAAACGAAGTATTCAGCTGTACTAGCTTCATTAAATCCTGCCCACCTGAAGCTTCGTTGAATGCTACGTAAGTGCCCTTCATTTTAACGAAATTCAGTTATTGCTCATTTCAGTTCTACAAACATTTACCGCGGCGTCATCTTGTGCCTCTCACATCGTACCGAGCGCTTTAGCAAGCACAACATGCACTTTTTGTATCATATTTTTACCTTGAGAACCATGTTTCATTACCCCCTGACAAAAAGACGTTTAGCTTTGTACTGAATTCGCTATCTAAACAGGCTTGTAGTCTGCCGCATCCATAGCTGGCTTTGCACGCTTACTTGGCTCCATAGTCATAGCCAGAGCATCAGCCTTACTAAGCTTTTAGCTTCGAGAAAGGTGTGTTGTTGGTTAACTGTCACTCGCTGAGGCAATTATATGCTTGGAGAAAATGAAGGCCTTTGCCACCCTGCAGACGTTGTGCCGGAAAAGGTTCACGAGAGCTTACACACAGTGGCGGAGTTCAAGACCACTCCATTCTGAAGTTTGAAAGTGCTGCAAAAGGTTACTGCATTCTTCGCTTGCAAATGAGCGCAGTGAAGAATAAATAGGATGAGATATGATTTGAACACACTATGTTTCTTGGAGCTAATGGAATCAAGCTTGCATGCATTTGTTTCAGTTAGCAAACTTTCACTTCAACAAACCTTTTCCTAAGGTCCCTTGAAGTTCGTTCAAGTGAAATTTCACTGTAATTGTAAAGTGGAATTTGTGCATGGAGCTGTGTGGTTTGCACGCCTGTGCGAACATAGACGTGGGAGGAGATTTGATATCGTTGGACTATAGATCTCTTTCATAAATGTAAAGTCGGCTTTACCCCTATGCTACATTCCCCACTAATGGTGGCAAAGAATTCTTTTTTTTTTTTATTTGTTTAATTATTGTGGCCAAGGTTTGAGTGATTTATGCAGCAGACCTTGCAATATTGGCGTTATATTCCCGTTTTTCTTGCGGCCACTGATGCCATGTTTGGGGCCGCACACGATGTGGGGAAGCCGACTTGACGAAAGGGGGTCTGTTGCACTTTTTATTCCACTGTTGCACCTGCAGACGGAGGTGACGGGATGTCACCCTCATGTGATGGGGTATCGCCGTTACACGTTGCATATACATCGGTACACAAGTCCTGAATGCTGCCTATGCCTGTGTAGAAGGCACAGAAGGATACGCACAATGGTTCTGTGGACGATCCTGCACATTTTGGCAGATGTGCAAAATCGTCCAGACTCTGCAGAACAGTTTCTAGCTAGGCACGGGAAATTATCACGATGAGCTTCGTTTTAAGGATGGAGGCTTCCACCGTTTACAGTAGCTCTGGTGCAGCGAGGGCTAATGTGCGTTTTTCTCTTGTATGTTTTGGAAGAATGGGTGCTTTCTTTTTTTTTTTTTTTTATGTCTGCTTTAAAATTCTTAACTATGTTCTGGTCTGTTTACATAATGAATTCGTATGACAGAAATAATTCTGAAACCAGCGTTGAGTCACAGTGGGAAGGCATTAGATCTTTATTCTTTATTCAGGGATGCCCCGCTTTGCTCAACGGCGTATAAACAGGGGGGTTACAACTTGGAAAAGAACAGATCTTCATTAGTACAACACATATGGTCACGAGACAAATTATTCCACCCTGATATGGTTCTGACAAAAAGTGAATTAGCTTAAAGGTTTGTTCTAGTCTGGTATTCTCGAATTTTGAAGTTATGATCAGTTCTTCTTGATACATAGTGCAATTGTTTAAAATAAATATCTTTATTAATGCCAGTCCTGTTGTGATATATTCTAAAAAACAATTTCATGCTCAATTTTCTTTGGCGAGTCGAGAGCACTTCCCGTTCCAGTTCTCTTTTCATTAAAGTGCAGCTATCACTTCAATTGTACTGCCCGAGAATGAACCTTGCCGCTCTGTTCTGTATTCTCTGTTTTTTCTGTCAAGGTTATCTGGTGAGGGTCCCACACACAAGCATATTCCAGGATCAGTCTTACGTATGACAGATAAATAGTGTTTTTCAGGGTACAGGGGAAGATTTCAGGTTCCATTGAATTAAATTTTGAGCTCTGGCGGCCTTTGAAACTACTTCACTCACATGGGCATTCCAGGAACAATCAGTTCACAATATCACACCCAGATATTTATACATAGATTGCCGATTAATAGCATCGGTATTCAAATAGTAGCGAGTCTCTAGTTTTTTCTTTTTTTTCGTGAAGGACAGATTGCTACGTTTCTTTATATTTAGCTCCATTTTTCACTTCTCACACCATGCAACAATTTTAGCTATATCAGTCTGCAAATCGAGATAATCCTGTTCAGTCCTGATTTTTCTTTATATGGCACAGTCGTTGGCAAACAAATGTAATCGCAAAGATATGACGGTATGAATGTCATTAATATAAGCCAAAAATAATAAGGACCCTAAGATGGAGCCCTAAGGAACTCCCGATGTGACCTCGACAGCAACGAGATGAAGTGGTAGGTGCAAACGATGATTAACGTCTTAAACTAAGCTGTAACAGGTGCCAAAAAAAACCGAAAACACCCTTCCTCCTCAGTTGAAGGTGCACCATGCTCAGCCCAGCAAGTACTTTGCGTGGTTCGCACCAGCTTTGTTCTGACGCTGATTGCAGGTTGTCAAATGAAAACGTAAGTGTTCATCATTATAAGTCAGGTTGAACGCTATGCTGGGAACCATTAGGCATTACGATTAAATAGCTTTGTCGGGTTCTCGTACACGCTCCGTTTGACATACTATCGACTCTAGGACAAGTAATTGGCGATCCAGTTTCACACTTCCTGGTTTATATTTACCATGTGAAGTTTGTGAAGAAGCAATGGGTGACACACAGTGTCGAACGCTTTGCGAAAATTCAAAAACTACATAATTGACCACTTTGGACGGTGGAAGTTTCTCATGTTTGACCTCTGCATGCTGTTTAATGAATATTTAAATATTTAATTTGCATTTGAAGAGGGGTAGGAAAACAAGGTTCCCTTATTTCAGGCTGGATTTGACAGTGGCTGCACAGCTGTGGTGGGGCTCGTCCGTGGACGCCGTCTGGTGGTGGCGAACGCAGGCGACTCGCGCTGCGTCGTCTGCCGCTCGGGCCAGGCCCTGGACATGTCGCTGGACCACAAGCCAGAGGACGAGGCAGAGTACACCCGCATCCGCAACGCTGGCGGTCGCGTCACTAAGGAGGGTCGCGTCAACGGTGGCCTCAACCTCTCTCGAGCAATAGGTGAGGGTTCATGGTGTCCCACTTAAAGGAACGACATCACAGTTATCTAGGCTGCCCCCTTGCATCGAAAAGAAACACTGGGTACACCACCTTCATGTGCTGCTCTGTAGGCACGAGCACACATGCCAAATATGTGTCAGGGACAGACCAAAGTGTGGAGAGTTCATGTTGCTCCGGTCTCTCATCGCGCAGGAAAAGTGTTTTCATAATTGGGAGTCGTGTCAAAGCTGCATTCCACGGTGCTTTGGAAACGGGCATCGCAGATCATAAGAGGTCTAATTCTTTTACCAGCGCCTTTAAGCGCAGTAATAACTAAATTCAAATTTGCAGTTGTTTTCTGCGTCGCCTGCAGCGGGCTAAGCAGGCCGTAAAAGAGCTGCCTCAAGCATTCGGTCGGCTAGGCTGGTTTCGCTGCATGACAGCAGTGTCACGACTAAATAAAAACACACCATACCAAAGGCCACTTTAAAGCAGACCCAGCATTCACTTTGTCTCACACTAATTTACAGCGTTGGCGTAGTTAGCAGCTGCCAAGAAATGTGCAGTCGACATGGCTCCAAGTGCAGAGACATATTGGGGAACTGTCAGGAGAAGCGCCCCATGCAGGGTAATGGGATGCAGTTCAATATATCAGATTTTGACTGACTGGCAGTTCGATAAATGCGAACACTGCTATTCTTTCGTATGGCCTTTGACTGAGAATTTGATACAGTTGAACCCGGATATATCAAACTCGGAAAGGGATTGCGAAATAGTTTGATATATCGATATACAGAAATCGGCTTAAGATATCGCTTGTGATCATGGAAAATGATACTGTATGTGTCACATAATCAACCCATTCGCATAATGAATCCACCCTTCAATTTTGCCGCCGAGAATTTAAAAAAAAAAAAGTTTGTTAGTCGGTGGCGCGCACCTTCGTTTCGGCCGGTGCATCCACAGCTAATTTATATTTATTGGCAGCGCGCCAAAATGCTGCACCGCGACATCACGGCGTGTTTATCTTTTGACTATAATTTTCTGATTCATAGATGCAAGGATGGACAAATCTCCCTCTCCCCCCCAAAAATAATAATTGCCGCTTCTTAGCGTCAGCAGCCGCCACACGTTCAGCACGATGACAAAAATGGACGACTCGCAAAAAAAAACTTAAAAATGGCCACTTCTGAATGTGCGCGGCCGCCATAGCTTGCGCTATGCCGCACGTTCAGCACGTCGCCCGCCATGCAGAGGCTTTAAAACACACTTTGGAGAAACTGTGCTGAGCTGGCTTGTCGGCGCATTCATAGTGCATGCTGCTGCGAACAAAGACCGGGAATAAGAGAAGGACAGAAAGAGAAAGCGTGGCAGAAGAATGGCCACAGCCTTGCTGTTCGCTCTATCGCATTGTTTCCCCTCTCCCGAACACCACGGCTGCATTAGCTGCGTCTGCTTCGTACCAGCAACGGTCCGAAGGTATGTTGCCAGTACAAAGCCCTCTTTTGTTCCTACACGCACGTGGCTTGCAAGTATCACGTGCTGGCGTGTGGTAGACGATCACCGCATATGCGCGCACCTTTAGGAAAAGGGCACGGCGCTGCCCTAGAGCAGCCAGCCTCTGAACTGTTCCCTCTCACTCCTTCCGTGCGTGGCTTGAAAACGTCAAAAGGCCAAGGGTGATGCAATCGTCTTTGGGGATGGTGCACCGTCCAGTGTGTGGTGCGGAGTTCGATATATCGAACACTACGCACTGGAAGGTGCGCTGTCTGCAAGGACGATTGCATCGAACGACCAGTGAAATAGGAGTTCGATATACGACACAGCTTTCCTATACTTTTACATGGGATTTTCAAGGGGATATTCTATGTGTTCGATATAACCAAAATTCGAGTTATCCGGGTTTAACTGTACAAGCAACAGTTCAGTATAGATCGTTTTAGACTGCACAGCACCACTCCTTTTCTCTGGTATATGGGGACACATTGGTCGCATCAGGGGCGCCAGGACATACTGGTAGGCAGAAAGTGCACGCATTGCGCCGTCTTGAACAGCCAAAAAGTATCTAAGCTACTCAGCTGGTACCACAATAGCAGGCAGGGGGTGCACTATCTTTGCAGTTTTTATATTCTGTAAGCTTTTTTAAATACCCTACCATTGTCCTTCCTTTCGCCCCCTTCTTACTTTCCCCTCTTTATCTCCTCCCTGTTCGTGTCATTTCCGCCAGCTGCAGCTCAGGTGCTAACAACTGCCGCAGCTGGCATATTTTTTTTTGTTACTTTGTTGTTCTAATTAACAAGTGATTAACAACTGAAGGCAGATTATTAATAGATAAGAAGATTAACAGCGGAGGTATGCGTGCATATTGTTGTAAGCTGTTCTAGTTGCAACTCTTTCAATTGGACGAAGACGAGCGGCGTCTGAATTTCAAGCACCAACCAAAAGTGTTTCGCCTTGGCACTCATTTATGGATTTCATTTATAGAAGGGAATGTGGAAACGTGACTAGGTGGACTGTCTTTGAGGGAATATGATCAGGAAGTAATGCGTGGCTGTCACTTTGAACTACAGAAGGTCGAGGGAAAGGGCTAGATCAGGAGTCCTAAATGGAAAGCAGGTTTCGGTGTTGTGATTTTTCTTTGTGGTGTTTTCAGGTGACCATGCATACAAGCGTAACAAGGACCTCGACCTGCGGGACCAGATGATTACCGCACTGCCCGACGTGAAGACCCTCGAAGTCGATCCCATTACGGACGAGTTCATGGTGCTGGCCTGCGACGGCATCTGGTGAGTTGGCTGTAGGAGTTACCGTATTTACTCGAATCTAACGCGCACCTTTTTTCTGATGTATCGTGTCCAAAAATTGGGTGCGCGCTAGAATCGAGTACGACCCTAAATCTCCGATATCATATCGCCATCGGCATTTCAAAATGGCCGCCTGGTATGCACTTCGAGCCTACTAGCTGGTCTAGCTGTCTATGCCTAGCTGCAGTAGCGTCCTTCGTGTGCTCTGGTACATGTGCTTTGGTTAGCCTACCCGTTTTCTGCGATTGACTGACCAGTATGGACGTGCCAAAGATTCGTCGAGTTCATCATGATGCCACATTTAAACGGAAAGTCATCGTGTGTGCAGAGACGGACAGAAATCGGGCCGCATCACGTGCATTTGGAGTTCCAGAAACATGCGTGCGGGACTGGCGCAAGCAGAAGGAAAAGATTTTCGGCAGCAAGGCTACACGAAAAGGTTTCAGTGGACCGAAGCAGGGCCGGTTCACCGAAATAGAAGAGCGGCTCGCAGAATATGTTCTAGAGCAGCGAGCGGCGCAGCGGTCAGTGACGACGGACCTGCTCAAAGTCCGGGCGATGCAGCTAGCCCTACAAACAGGGCTAACGCGGAGCGACTTTAAAGCGAGCAGGTGCTGGCTGTCTAATTTTATGAAGAGAAAAGGCTTTTCTCTTCGAAGGCGGACAGGGATATGCCAGAAGTTGCCTGAAGAGTACGAAGAAAAGCTGCACAGTTTTCAGCGGTTCGTTCTAAGTTTGCGCCGCAAGTACGGCTACCACCTCGGCCAGATTGGAAATGCCGATCAGACACCGCTGTACTTTGACATGCCTGCCACCACAACCGTTGAAAAGAAGGGGGCGAAGCAAGTGCGCGTGTTGTCTTCCGGCCACGAAAAAACACGCGTCACCGCAATGCTTTGTTGCACCGCGGATGGACACAAGCTGCCCCCGTATCTCATATTCAGGCGCAAGACGCTCCCGAAAGGAATCGTGTTTCCGAGTGGCGTGATTGTGCGCGCCAATGAAAAAGGTTGGATGACAACGGACTTGGTCGCCGACTGGATCGATAACGTCTGGCGCAAGAGACCCGGCGGCAGTTTGGGCCTGCGTGCGATGCTTGTGCTCGACGCTTTCAAGTGCCATCTCGACCAACGCATCAAGGACAAGCTCGCTGCGTGCAACACCGACCTTGTCGTGATACCAGGTGGCATGACATCGCAGCTCCAGCCGCTCGATGTTTGCTTGAACAAGCCAGTGAAAGATAGGATTCGGGCGCTCTACACCGAATGGCTTGTGAGTGGCTGCCATGAATTCACTCCCAGCAACAGAATGAAGCGTGCCTCGCTGCAAGAGTTTACTGGATGGGCGAAAGATGCGTGGTGCACGATACCGTCTGCCATGGTCATCAAGGCCTTTAAAAAATGTGGCATATCGAATGCCATGGACGGCACCGAGGATGAGATGCTTTGGTCCGTCAGCAGTGACAAGGAGTTGTCTGACAGCGACGACGAGTGAACCTTGTGCCGACTAGTGACAATCTTGGCAAGATAAGCCGTTTCCTTTTGTGTGTGTGTTGTTTAGTGCACCGAGATTGAATCTTTGCTTTTCCAAACGAGACAAAGTTGTATTGCTGTATGAAAGCGTTAGGTGCGCGGTACTCTTTTTCGCGGAGAACGGGTGCGCGTTACAATCGGAGCTTTTTTTTTTTTTTTTTTCGGGGGTGGGGGTCACGAAAAACGGGTGCGCGTTACAACCGAGGGCGCGTTAGATTCGAGTAAGTACGGTATACAGCTTGTGATGCTTCTGCACTGTTTACTTCATTAAACTTTTTTTTTTTTTTGTTTTGTTTTTTTTTTTTCAAGCATCTAGGTTGTCTCTTCCTTTTCTTGATCTAAGCAAAGTGCCCTGCAGCACCTCTTGCATTTCATTCTGACGTGTCTTGTCAAATTTTGCATACTGAAATAGTGGAAATGGACACAGAATGGCAAGTTTCGTGGAAATAAACTGATCAAATTGCATTATGCAGAGAATTGGTATACAGTAAAAGCTTGTTAATTCGGACGTCTAGGGACCGTAAGATATGTCCGAATTATCGAGAGAAAAAAAAAAAAAAGAAACATGCACGATTTTATCTCAACATACCTTTATTACTTAAAGTAATCACGGATGCTTGTCTGCTTTCCCGCAGAAACCCGCGCAGATACTATTTTCCTCAGTCCTTCCAGGTGCTCAGCAGCGCACATGCCATCTGCAGTGCCCCAACAAAATTCCTCTAACACAACGAGGGCCTCTGCTGCTTCCTTCACAGTGCGAGGGGGCGGAGGCTGCTCCTCTCATAGCCCCTCTTCCTCCTCCGAATCTTCGCCGTGCAGTACATCCCGGACAATTTCTTCCTCAGTTAGAGAGCCGGCTGGAGCAACGCCGTCATCAGTGCTGATGTAATCGGCGAGTGTCACCGCATCCGGCAGCACACCTCCGAAATCCGGGCAGTCATCTGCATTGTCGTCTGGCGACACTTCTGCCACTGTGTCATTGCAGGGCTCAGGCGAAACGAAGCCACTGTGTCGAAAACAGTTAGCGATGACGTGCGCAGGCGTATTCTTCCAAACGTAGGCAAGAATGTTGACCGCGCTCAGAAGATCCACGTCGTACTGCTTACCAACTTCATTGCACAGTAGCATACGTTCCAGCACGCGCCTGTGGCATTTAGTCTTCGCATACTGAATTATACCTTGGTCCATCGGTTGGAGGGCCGATGTAGTGTTGGGCGGCAAAAAAACAACTTCAATGTTGTTCAGTCCGGTGGCACTGTTATGTGCACTACAGTTGTCAAGGACAATTAACACCTTGCGGTTCTTCGTGGAAAACTGTCGGTCTAACTTTTGTATCCAGCCACGAAAAATTTCCGATGTCATCCAGGCCTTTTTATTAGCCCGGTACTCCACCGGAAGAGCAAGCACGTTCTTAAAGCACCGTGGCTTTTGTGCCTTTCCAATGACGACAAGCAGCAAGCGCTCTGTCCCTGTCATGTTTGCGGCTAAAAGAACGGTGACTCGTTCTTTACTCCTTTTTCCTCCGATGCAGGGATCTCCTTTCATTGTCACAGTCTTGTCAGGCAATGCCTTAAAGAAAAGTGCTGTTTCATCAGCATTAAATATGTCATTTGGATCATATGCTGCGATATGTTCCAGCAGCTGAGCGTTCTTCCAGTTGTTGGCAACATCTTCGTTGACGGCACCTCTTTCGCCGCACACAGTCTTGAAAACGAGACCATGTCTGTCTCTAAAGCGCGCACAACACCCTTCTGACGCTTTGAATCCATTGATATACATCATCAGTGCAAACCTCCCGGCCTGCACCATGATGAGGGGTCTACTCAATGGGAGGCTTGCATCACGCGAGTTGACCACCCACCGAAGCAAGGCTTCTTCCAACTCCGGATGAGCTGCTGTTCGCAGACGCTTTCTTGACGCTTGGAACTTCTCGCTTTCGAACGCCTGAAGAATCTGTTCTTTTTTTACATATGTGCTTAAAGTACTCCTTTTAACGTCATATTTTTTCATTGTTTCTTGTCGGGAGAGCCCGTTCTTAAGGGCCCGTTCTTAAGGGCCCGCAACATTTCCACTTTGGTAGCCAAGTCCTTCACCTCGTAGCTCTTCGGCCGTTTCGCCGGTGTTGCCATCGGGGGCAAGTGCGGTGATACCAGCGCACCGACAGCAGCAAAACGACAAAATGGCACCGCCAGTAACGTCGACTCGTGAAAAAACAAGAAAACGCGCCCATCCAGCCACAAGTCGAGCCAAGTTGATTAATTGATGTCCATGGCGATGCTGCTTTTGGGTATCGCTATTACGCTGCGTTAGTCTTATTTTCGTTTTCGAGCCTCGGTAGCTGCCCGAAGTTGTCCGAATTATCCGTTGTGCGGTCAGATCCGTCCGAATTAACGAGAGTTTCGTCCCATAGACTCCTATACATAATTCTGGGGACCAGGCGTGAAGGTCGAATTATCCGATTTTCCTAATTAACGGGAGTCGAATTAACGAGCTTTTACTGTACTCTGTGTATTGTGCATGCGTATTCTGTATGTGTGTATTGGTGTATGCATTGAGACCTTGCATGAGATAATGGAAACCATTTCAAGTTACTCTGTTGGTTCTATGATTGCAATAAAAGTTGAACTGTGCAAGGTTCTTTTTTTTTTTTTTTTTTTTTTTTCAGTTTTTTTTTTTTTAATTAAATCAACATTTATTTCCGCCATGTTCTCAACAGCCAGAGAACCACGAAAAAAAAAGCTGCCGATGACAAATTCACACCCGTGTGTGATATATAAGCAAAATCAGCAAACAAATCGAAATTATTGATGCAGAATTCCGTATAGCAGATTTTGTACAGGAAGGAGCTGCATGACACCAGGTGGAGCTGCCATGTTGCTGCTGAATAAAGCCCCTCGATAAACTAAAAGTAGCGCCATCTCCTCTTTCCTCCTCCGGCGCCGCCGCTCCTCCTCTTGCGTTTAGACCGTGGTTCCACCTTCGCAGTGGATGGCTAGTTCCAGCTGTCAGTGTCTCACACCACACGTACGCGATTTCGGCGTCGGTTCAACTCGACTTCACTTCTGTGCATCCATAGTTCGCCACCCGTTGGCCAAACTGAGCGTCATGCTTTAAAAATAATTGTAACTAGGCGGCAGACGGGAACAATTTAGCAACAGTCTGTGCATGGTTTCTTTGCAACTTTGACTGGTTTGCGAGCTGGCCGTAAACTTGAGAAGCATGGTAGCACGTCTTCATGTGCTTTCAACTTCAGCTGAAGGTCTATCAGCGCTTGCATGTATGGCGTGTGAAATCGAGAACTGGCACATCAAACGAAAGCAAAGCATGAAATATGTGACTATCTGGTTGCTTAAGAGCCGTCACTGTTTCTTTAGATGTAGCGACATACTCAAAACATGCAGTTAGTATACATTCAAGACCATGACAATGCCTCAGAAAGCATGGTTGAGTAAAACACCAAGGACTTTATTCTACACTTCAATGTACAACGCGAAAAGTGTAAAAAAAAATTTTGACGCGCGGGCATGTGACACTTGGCAAGGCGAAAAAAAATGAACAAATGCAGCATATTGGTTTAGAGATGAGCAATTGCTCATTTAACTCTCAGAGCCGGGACCACAGCGTTTTAGTCCGCCCGGCCGATCGTGTGCCGCGAAACCTTCCTCCGCGCCGCATCTCGATTTGCGGACGGCATTATAAACAACCGTTTGTCATCATGCCCAAGTGTGCTGCACCAGAAAACGCTACAACGTCATTTCGAACGAAGCAACTAAAAAAAAAAAAAGGCACGAAAGAGGCACGAGCCTTAGCAAAACACACGGCGATATGCGCCGCGCACGCTTCGTTTTGCATTGATGGAAAGGAGGCAGCCAACACAACAAGCAAGAAAAAAGCGCACGAAAACATGTCACGGGGCTCGGCCAATCGGTGGGTCGAACGCGGAAGGAGAGCGCCGGAGAGGAGGTGGGCGGCAAGCTTCACATGTCGCTACTTTTTTGTTTATTGAGGGACTTTAGTTGCTGAATACTGTAAACTCATTATTTCGGCCTTCAAAGAGCGAGGAAAATTGTCCAAATTAACCGAAAGCTCAAATTATCAAATGGGTCTGAAAAAACTGGCAAAAAGCCGTAACAGTAATTTTATGTGATGAACACCACCTGTACAATGGATGTCTACATTTGAGATAAAAGAAAAAGACATCTTTTTTTTTTCTATTTCGTCAAGTGAATCGTTTTGCACACACTATCTGTCAGGAAAGTCCCTCCTTACAAAACGACCCTGTCGAATTTTGAAGCGGCTTCACTGCACAGCCCACGCTGCCAAGCGTTGCGGTGAAATGCGCAGTGCGGGGAGAAAATGTGGTGAATTGAAAATTTTCTAGTGGATTCAGTTTTCGAATATTTGCATACCCCTAGCTAGGAATCAACAGGGTCATTTTTTTAACCTACATCACCTGCACTAGTGTAGCAAAAAGCCATTGGATGTATAGGAGATTTGCTACACTAGTGTAGCTGGTGGAAGTTACCTAACCTTTCAGGCCACTTGGATGCCGAGTAAGGCATCCGGGCTATGCAGGGACAGTCATATGGCCTGGGCAAAGTGAGACTTTAAATCTTTGTTGGGTGGTTAATTACGACTAGCATCTGAATAATATGGTAACTTAGGACTATATTCTGATAAGAATGTATGCGCTGTTATTGGCACAGATTAAGGGATTTGTACTGAATAAGCTGGAACTACGTGTACATGAATGAGGAACTACAAGGGCAGCCAAAGATGGTGGTCTTTAATTCTGTCACGTCATACGCTTAATGACGGGGCTAAGCGGTCCCTCATAGTTTTAGAGTGGTCAGTTAAGATGGACAAATGCTTGGCTAACTATAAACCGAGCTACGACTTTTGTAACTAGGTTCAACTATTGATTAAACCCTGCGAATATTGTCTTTTGTAGTTTCCAGATGCTAGCATTTCCTGTTTCTTTTTTAATGTTTTATTGTCACGTCGGAATGTTTTGCTGTTTTTCTCTCTCCTGTATTCGTCATTTGTTTGTCTGACTAACCAAAACTGTCCTGCAGGAACAACATGACCAGCCAAGAGGTGGTTGACTTTGTCAAACGTGAACTCGACAAGGGCACCCGTCCACTGTCCCTGATCTGTGAAATGGTGAGTGAAACGTACAGGTGCTCACATCTAATTGGAAAGGATTCGGATTTGCGGAACAAGACAGTGTTAAATACAGCTGCATAAATAGGCTTGGAAAAATTGGTTTTACCTGCTCCGTGGCAATCGCATTCTGGTAAAGGCCAAGCCCGGAAATGCCCGTTTACTGGACCTTTGGTGCCTGTTAAGATCCCTTTTGTACATAAGTACAATCTCGTTCATATGTTCCCGGTTGATACAATTTCTGGTTTCGTAAGTTCAGAATCGCGGGCAGTAAAATTATATCTTATACAGTTACACTATTTTTATTCTGGTTATTGCGTTCCCGGATAACGCGATTTCCCAGTTACTACGTTCGAAAATTCGACAAATTGTGCTTTTATAATAATTTTGCTTTTATAATAATTTATTATAATTTTGTGTTTTGCGATCAACTGGACATGTGCCAACTAGCGCTCGTGACATGGCGCTCCCTCGCCACAGTTGCTTTCCTGCAGTGCCTGAGTGCAAAGGGGCGAGGCATCAAAGAAAACCAACGAGCCAACATACAATGTGCCCGTTCCCACGGAAACATGACTTCGTGAGAAGAAACGCGATGACTTCATTGCCGCACCTTAGGAGCACAGGGGTGAACCATTTGATAGCTACAACTATTTGCTCCCATACAAGCAGGCCGGGTCTAGGGAAAGCAGCATGAGCAAAAACTCCCCGCCTGTAGGCCATTGCAATGGCTTTCCACATGTCGCGAGTGTAAGGGGATGGAACATCCGGAAAAAACCAAGACAGCGATACCGGCTCACCACTGCTTTTTACTAACCAGATTTGTTACTAAATCTCTCCTACACTTAGGACTGCAAATGTGGCCTGAATTCCGCTGAAGCTATAAAAGGAGCTGTGCATACTTAATGTCTATAGTGCTAATTTACACTCTTATAGAGTGCAAGTCTCAATTCCATTGTACCTCATTCAGCAGTTAAATTTTTCTAAATCAAGCAGTTTGGATCATACCTTTTCCTAGATAAAACGTTTCTTCCCGCATTTTTTACAACATACATCCAATTTTTGGCCTCAATGGTAAATGATTTTACTGCTCTTTCTGGGTATGTTGGTATTTTTCCAGTGGCAAAAGACTCATGTATTGGCCAAAAAAAATATATATATTTACTCATTTCATTGTCATGATGTCTAAACTGAAAAGGACTCTGATCACTATTCTGTAGTGAATGGTAGTACAGTCGAACCCAGATATATCGAACTCGAAGGGAATCGCAAAATAGTTCGACATATCGATAATTCGATGTACAGAAATCGGCTTCAGACGCCGCTTGCAATCATGAAAAATGATACTGTATTTGTCGCATAATGAACCCACCCTCCACTTTTGCCTCTGAGAATAAAAAAAAAATAATAATAATAACAAAAGCCCGGTTCACATGCAAGCAATTGAGTGAACTCTGCGATGAGCAGCAGCGACAGAACAAAACATTTCCATCTTGTTGGAACTGCATCGCTCTTGCCGCTCGAACCGGTTCAAAACAGATTTTCAAAACAGCTCAAAACAGGTTTATGTGTCGCCGCGGCACAAATTGTAAGCGTTTTCGCTTGCATGTGAAACAATATTTAGTCGGTGGCACGTCTCTCCGTTCCGGCCAACACGTCCACAGCTCGTTTATTGGCAGTGCACCAAGCTGCTGCGCAACGATAACGTCACACGTCGGCAGGGAGCGAACTTGGCAGAGTGCCCGTGATGGCTTGATTGCGCAAGCCTGATTCGATTTATCACGCCGCGCTTGGGGCGAGCGTAGTCCACTGCCGCAAAATCATTGGAAGGCGTGATAGCTGCAAATTCCGTTTGAAGTGAACAGTGCTAAAAGCCGGTATCGTGATCACAGCTGACCGCATGCTTTCTTTGATTTATAAGATGCAAAGATAAATGACTTGCAAAAAAAAATTTTTTCAATCCGCCGCTTCCTAACGTCTGCAGTCGCCATAGCTTACGCTACACTGCATGTTCAGCACGACAACAAGGTTGGACTACTCTCGCAAAAAAACAAAATCTGCCACTTCTTAGCGTCTGCAGCCGTCATAGCTAACACACATTCAGCACGCACGTCAACCACTGCGCAGGGCCTTGCCGCGCGCAGAGGGTTCAGAGGCTTGTCCGCGCATGTGTAATGCGCGCTGCTGCGAACGAAAACCGGGAGAGAAGAGCGAAAGCTCGGCAGAAAAGTGGACACACCCTTGCACTTTGCTCTATCACGGTTTTCCCCTCTCCCAAACACTACGGCTGCATTCCAAACGCCACGTGCTGGCACGTGGCAAACGATCACTGCAGATGTGCGTGCCTTCGGGGAAAGGGCGCAGCGCTGCCCTAGTGCAGCCGTCGCCGAATTGTTCCCTCTCATTTCGTCTGCGCTTAGCTTGAAAACGTTGCACGGCAAACTACCAAAGGTGATGTGATAGTTTTTGGAGAAGGCGCACCTTCCAGTGCGTGGTACAGAGTTTGATATACGACACAACTTTCCTATACTTTTCCATGGGATTTTTAAGGGGATATTCCGTGAGTTCGATATAACCAAAATTCAAATTTTCTGGGTTCGCCATATCCGGGTTCGCCTGTATAGCTTTCCCTCTGAGGTCTATACCCCCTCCCCCCACCTTAGTTTTAAAATAAAAACGGCTCGTTGACGCATTGGAGTTGAGATGTGACATCTACCAGTGATGACGAGGCCTGTATGTCATTTTTGTGCATTTCTTGCTTATGAAAGTGCCGTTTTACAGTCAAAGTAGCATCTTTGTTGTGAGAGTACAGTGATCTGTCTATACAAACCAACCTCAATTTCTTCTTGGCATCCCTCTACACCCAGGACTTATCAGTATGACAGCATCCCTGATAGCAACAGTGCAGTACTTGCCCTCTCTGTTGGAATGCATTATTTGAAATGCATTCACGTCTCCCCCATGTAATGATTTGGGGCTCTTGAGAAGGAAACTAATTAATGGGATAAAAATTAACAAAATAAATAAATGTTTATCTTTTTCAGCTCTTCGACGCTTGCCTCGCCCCAGACACATCTGGCGACGGTACAGGCTGTGACAATATGACTTGCATTATTGTTCAGTTTCACCCGGAAAAAGACGGTGATCACATTGCAAATGGCAACAGAGGCCAGAAACGGTCAATATCAGCCGTCGACGGGGGCGAACAGCAAGAGGGCGACACAGAAACGGTGCCCAAAGATGACGTGGGACAGACCCCCTCGAAGCGGCGCCATGTTGAAGACGACGTCGCTGCTGCTGCTGAGGCAGCTGCCACTGCCAGCGATATTGAACCCACTCCAAACGGTGCCAAAGCAACGGAAATGACAGATGTGTAGGCTTGTGAAATTTCTGCCCCCTTTGCATTTTTTTCCCCCTCGAATTGTCCCCCCTGGATTGATTTTTTTCATCCTGTTTGTTTTAGCGCAAAGCGTGCATCGTGTAGACGCTGCCACTGTTCAAACTTAGTACCGGTGCTTTGTTGAAGAAACTGGGGAGCACCATTTTACGATTCCCTAGCAAGTTCGACATCCTGCCCACTGGCTGAGCACTGCAGCATATTTCTTTTTCTTTTTTTTAATATCATTTTAATTAATATTGTTGCTAAACAGAGATCCTGCCCCAGTCCTGCACAGATGACTCTGTCCCAAGGGGAACAGAAAAAGTGTTGCATGTGAGGAGAGTTGTGTGGTTGGCTTTTGTTTCGACGTTGACTGCTGAAATGCTGCCTACTCACCTTGTTACAACAATTTTATTTAGAGCGTTGAGAAATGGGGATCTCAGAGTGGAGCCCAAGCCAATTTGCCTCTCATATTAAAAAAATAATCCTTAAGTTGTTGCAATGCTCCAGTTCGTAATAAGGCAGACAGGGTCGCTAATTGGTCATAATGATACCTTACTGTTGTGGCCCTGTCATGGCTGGACACTGACTTTATCATGGGTAGGGGCACATACAATTGAATGTGCATCATTCGATCTCCAGCTGCTTCTGCTCTGATTTTGTCTTCACATGACAGGCTAGTTGCTAAACTAGATGAATTTACAGCAAGAAGCTCTTTGAGAGGTTTGCTTGTTGCCATTCTTCGTAGAATGCAGTGCTGTCGAGCATTTCTCGTGGCATTGATTTCTATGGCGTTAATGCACTGCACAGTCTCGGGGGTGAGAACTGCAGTCTCTTGTTGTTTTTTTCTCATGATAAAGAGCAGTTTGTTTCTGCATCTGTTTATGAGATTAGTAGTTTGACATACATGTTCTCTGGAAGTGTCATGTTCAGGGCTTCAGTTTATCATGCATTGTTGTTAAGTTGCGTCAAGCATCCCCTTTCTCGCAGTGTTCTGTTATCACTTTTTTGTGTACAGGGGAAGCTCGGTGTATATGAGAACAAGTTGTTTGTTGATTGCAGCCACATGCAGATTGGGTCACCAGCAGGCTGTTGCATTTTAAATATTGGCAGTATGTGTTCTCCACCGTAGAATGAGAAGCTTTGAAGTGGGGAGGAAAGCCAGTACTGGCCATCTCTAATGCACACAGAAGTGAACAGTGGAAAGAGAGAAACAGTGAGAGCAGCTTGGATGCTGCCTGCTTTCACCTCGCAGCTTTACCCACTTTCTACAGGGGCAAGGACTGTAGGGTTTACCCAATGCCATCTCCATGTGTGCAAATGCGCTTTGTACATATCTCAAGGTTGCAGTCACCAGGGTGTTTGCATTTTTTTTTCCTCTCTCTCTCTACTCTCTTGTTATGTCATTTTACATTTGCTGCACGCTTGTAAATAGTCGCTACTTTCTCTCTGACGTGTTCAGCAGAGAGACATTGGGCAACATATGCATGTTGTGTCAAGTTCATTGGAGGAGAGGTAATTATATGCTGTATCATAAATTTCTTAAAAGTATTGTAGGCACGATCGATCTAACGTAAAGTTCTGATGCGTGCTGCAGGTTGTTATTACACAGCCATTTTCTTCGCGTTATTTGAGACAGTGATGTGATGAATTGCGTTGTTCTGTATGTACAAACCTCCTTGGACGACTGCTGTCGCTTTGCTGCACTCATTCAATTTTGAACTGGAAGGAGAAAAAAGAAACAATTGACAAGAAACTTTACTTCACGCACTGCCTTATGGTGTCATTTCTGAGTGATCAACAAAGCACTCTACGACGAGAACTGGGCATGAATGTGGTAAGTACGGAAGAATACGTTTGCGCGAGCATAATTGCACTAAACTTGTGCATGGTCTCTGATGTGCTGGTTAAGTTTGAAAGGTTACAACTATTGTTAGACTTCCCAGCGACATAGCAGCAACAAGCTGAACAAGTCAGCGGAGCTGCAGAAGCGCGACAACCCAGCCGGCCTAGTATAGCGGAGAAGCAAGGAAAGAAGGCAGCGCGCGCGCATGCGCATGCACCCGTGATCTTTGCCGGCGGCATCGGCGCTGCCGTGGTTTCGCCTGGCAGTTTCGCGTTTCGCCTTCCGCTTGCGTCCGCCGCGCCGGCTGCCGCTGCGGTGCAAGCGTAGGTCTTGTGTACTGGTGCGTACCGGAGACCGCGATCGCGGCAGCTGCTGCAGCGTATCAGTAACGCGTTGGAATCTCCTTGCCGTCACCCTGACGGCCGATCCTGTGAGCGAGCCTGAGCGAGTGACGGCGCGCCACCGACGTCACCTCCAGTGAGGAAACAACCACTGGGTAAACAGCACCTTAGGCTTAAAATTTACAGATTGATAGCGACAAGCCTGTAAACCAACGTCGTGTTCGCTGCAGTGTGCTTAAGTTGTCGACAGTTCACCTCCCCGTGCGGAATTCCCGTGGTTGTGTAGCCGACTAGACCGCCAACATGCGCAGGAAGAGCGACCACCTTGCGAACCACAGCGCGTTTCGCTGCTGTTTCTGTTGTCATGTTCGCACAGGCACAGTCATTCTGGGCATCTGGCATTTGGTGAGTATCGGGCATGGTTTCATGACTGATTTGTTTGGAGGCTTCCGTTTCAGTGTTTATTGCTTGTCTGTCAATTGTAAGTTATTTGCGTCGCGCGCAGGTAACTACGCGTTGCGAAGGGCTTGCCTCTTGTCAGGTGACGGAGCGAAACAGAGAAACTAGGAAATAAGAGCTAGCAACGCTTGGCAGCGCTGATCGATAGTCGAGACAGTGATTTGTGAGCGCCTTGGCATTTGTTACTTTGTTCTAAAGACGGTTTTCTTGTGTGGAAACGTGGAAACAATTTGCACTGTCGCGAAGAGAAAGTAATTAGTTTCAAAGCACTTCGTGAGACACCTAGCTCCTGGCCTAAACTCGAATGTCACTGGCGCCTACAAAACTAAGCCAACTACATGGAGATGACGTCACATAATGTTTTTTTTTTTTGTTGTTGTTTTTTTATTACTGCTGAGAGCACCCTGGTTGAAATGAATACACCCAAAGACACAAGTACACGTCTAACTATATACTTACGAAAGGTTAAAATATTCGGTGCAATATTTTATCACGCTTCCATCTCACTGAGCTCAAATTGTTCTTTTGGTTTATTGCTACAACACAGAATCGCTTGGAAAACTTTCGTACGCATAATGTAAAAAGTGATTAACTTTAGGAACATTACAGAGGATCATGATACAATGACTGAAAACTTGCGGCAACGATCGTATCAAAAATTGGACCGTGTTGCAACGTTGGTTTTTGTGGATGCTGAAAGGCTGAAAGCACATCAGGATTATGGTCGTTGCGTAATTGTGTGCATGTGGTCATTCGATTTTTTTTTTTTTTTTGCACAATTTGCTTTTTATTTCAGTCATTTATTCAGTATTTATTGCCTGTTTGGCTTCAGTTTTAATATTTCAGAATGCAGTTTTCATTTTTATGGGCAGATATGTTATATGGAAAAATTGGCGTTTTGGAGGCAGTGTGGATATGTGCTGCAACTTTGTGTGCTGAAAAGTCATGATGCATATCATGCACACATGATGACGTTCTAAGTAGCAAGTGCAATATGCACTAATATCACTTTAAAAAAGGTGGGGAGGAGGGGGGGGGGGGGGGGGGGGTGCAGGGGACACTGTACAAGGTAAGGAGTTGGGCCTAGGACAAAAACGCAAATAGATGTTTACTTTTGGCAGTGCAAAAGCCAAAATAAAGTTTAAGAAATAAACAAATCAAAGGAGCAACATGCATACACTTGCCTTTTAGTGGAATTAGGTGTTCCTATCTAGCCAGTTTCACGGCTCGAAATATTTACCTGGTTTTGTCAGTGCAAGCATATTTGTTGGACGCACTACTCATTCCTTCTGTCACGGGACAAGCTGTGAAAGTAGTAAACATTTCACAAAAACAAAGCTTCAGATTGATTAGAGTAAAATTGCAACTGCGGTTGAAATCCAGGATGAGTCGAAGAGCCTCTGATGACATGGTCTGCATTATGACTGCAGCAATAGAAGTTTAGTTGAACCTTCACAGAAACCAGAATATAACACTTTGTTGTGACTCTTCTATGTGGTTTCAAGTTGACCGTAACTTGTTATACTTGCAAATATTGTTTGTCAATTCACGCTACGTGAAAACTCTTCAACTAGGTAACAAGACTAGGTGATGCCAGTTTATGAGCAGATGGCGCTGTGGTTGCTGTGATTGCTAAGGGAATGGAGTCTGCACCCAACATTCCTCTAAAGAAGCATAGCATTGCCTCAAAGTGTGCGGCTTAATTCGACAATCATGTTGTCTCACTGCGTTGCATTCTTCTATACTTTGTTAATTTTATTTTAAAGCCGATTATAACACGTATCACATAGCCAACAGTCCATGGTTATTGGCACATTGTGCTGCCGTGCCAGGGTTGCGGTTTTTCTACTTCTCGTTCCTGTAGTACATGTTCAAATTTCCGCTCGTTGCCCAAACAAATTTTCTTGTGAATTTTCTGCTACAATTGCTAACTCTTTTTGCTAATATTCGAGAATTACACAGTACTGTGTGACGAGCTAGGTATATTAATCTCGCAGATTATAATTTAATCTCGCCTAAAAAAAAATTTTTACCATCGTTGTTGTTTAATGGTAGTGAAATTGCGAGCAGCATATTGTTTTAAACTATTGTGTTATACTTGTTACACTATAGACCCTTTCTGTGAACATGTTAAGTAATCTGCACCATTCAAAAATCTAAACCATGAGGTTAGTGAGCATAGGCATGCATCATCACCTGTCGAAGCACATCATTATAATGGGTGACTTATTTCACATATTTCAAATGCTGAGTGGAGCTCTCGGACAACTTCGTAGAATCAGAAAAGTACTTTTCTTCGAGTTATGATTAAGGTCCTTATGCTTTCTACTTAACAGTGAAAAGGACCCATTTGAAACAAGGTATTAGTTAGTTTTTATTGTGCGGCTTAATACCTGTGAAAAAAATTGCTTCTGCAGAGTTCTACTTCTAATTTCTAATTTGGTTCATTTGTTTATTTCTGAGTTGTATCAGGTACACCCTTTTTGCTGCAATTTAAAGTCGTGTTATACAGACAGCAATTCGATTTTTTTTTCAGCTCCTCAGAAATTTTCAATGCTTCCTTCGGGAACTAATGATTAGGTTCACTTGAATCTATTGTTTATTTTGCAAGCCATTGCAGGCACTCTATAGGCCCATGCCTGCAGCAGTAATTCAAAGTCTTGCTGGTCCTGAGATGTAGCAATTGTGTATGGCTTTTTTTGCTTTCAGTATGAGCTGTAAGGTTTGGGTTGGAGTTCAGCTAGTTGTCAAGCAGTAGACATGACAGATAAAAGCAGTTGGGCGGGACAAAACAGAGGGGACACGCACAAAAGTGGCTGCGTATTGTCTCTTTCTTGTGTCACCCTTACGCCCAGTTTTCTGCTACAATGTCTTGCCCGGCCCGCTTTCCTCCTATGTCTTTCCCTGTGTAGATCCTCCATGTCCTTGCCCTGGCCATTCTGGTCAGCATGATGCTGCGGCCAGAGCTGTTTGAGAAGCTGTACGGAAATGGCGGCTCAGCGACCACCCAGCTGTCGGGCAGCTTCATCACCCGCTTTCGCCCGACCGTCTACAACCACGAATTGTCGGACATGGCCAATGATCCAAAGTTGGCAAGCATTCATGATGGTGGGTGCCTGTCTTCTTTTACGTGCAGTAATCACACTTACTTGAATTTCGGCGCAGACTACATCGCCTACAAACTTTGTTTCATATAGTTAATAAACAAACAAAAATGGATTCCGACATCAATTTTATTAAGAGACGAGAAACAAGAGGCAAGCACAGCAAAACAGTTGTGAGGCTAAGACTAGCGCTTCTCGTTCTTCCCTCGAACTATAGCAGAGTGGAATGCCCTACTGCAAGAAGTCGCCAGTATGACCTCGGTCGAATCCTTTGCGTCTACCGTGCACTCTTTGCAATGAAGTATGTTAATTTTAGAGTGTCCAATCTCCTGTTTTTTCAGTTTGCAGATGTGTGCGTGTGTGTGTGTGTTTTTTTTTGTTCTTTTTAATGTTCTTTTTTGTAATTTTGTATATGCTGCTTTTGCCCACGTAATAATCTGTATTGCAAGCCATTTCCTTATGTTTTCTTGTCAACTTACATTCTTGTTTACCTTGATTTGTAGTGCCGACTTTGACTTGTCTTTTCTGTACTTACTCACTCCTGCTTGGACTGCCAAGAGGCAGTTGGCAGTATCAAATAAATAAATATCGCCATAAGTGCACTCTTAAGTGTTACGCTGTCGATATATAGCCTTCAGTTAACGATACTAAGGGAAGCATAGGAGATTGTTGTTGTTTTTTTGTTTTTTTTCATAGTCTCTGCTGTTCACCCAAATTAATAATGTAATATTATCTGAGTGAAAGATTATTAAATACAAAGTAGAAGAAAAAACTCTTCATTGGTGGATTTGGATAATTTCTTGCACCAGACTGCCATGCCCTCTATTCACTTTACAGAGGACCTCCACGTAGCCCTGGCCATAACCGTCTGCACAGGAGTTGTCACCCTGTTACTGCTGTACGGAACAATATGGGTAAGCAATTCAAGCTGCACTTTGGGGGCAAAAAGCATTATGGGTTAGGCTCATTGGTATGATATCACGTTGACGAAGCACTAAATGCAACCAGGATATTAAGAGAAATGACAGGAGTGTCGCACGAGCAAGTAGAATTCATTAAGGAAAGAAATGGAACCCTTCATTCGTAGTTCAGCCATGCATGCACGTTGAGGTGCCAAAATGTTATAAAATGGGAAATTATAGGGTCTCTTTTAAAGCTTTTGTTTCTTAGGTGGCTGTTAGGCTGGTCACTTGTGTCATTTTCAGCTTTTACAACATGAGGTGCAGTCATGTGCTGTTTAAAACAACTGTACACCACAGATATTGTGAAAGGCCACTGCGATGGCTCAGGGCTATGGCACTCGACTGCTGTGTCTAAGGACATTGGTGCAATTCTGGCTGCTTTTTGACGACAAAAAGCAAGGCAACTGTGTACTGTGTGATGTTGGTGCATGATAAAGAACCTTCGGTGTTCAAAATTTCTAGAGCCCTTCACTATGGCATCTGTTATGGCCTAAGTGACTTTGGGATGGTAAACCCTACAAAACATTCTGCAGGCTGTGTTACATTATTTGTTTCCTTGTTGTCAGGTTATTATTATTATTTTTTTGCCAGAAAGATTAACATTCACCTAAATAACAGGAAAAGGTTGGGAAGGTTACTGCGGTGTCATGCTTTTTGAGGATTATTGAAACAGCAGCCATCCAACTAATGATGGCCAAACTTTTCTATATGGCATAGTTCGGTGAGAACCAACTTTCCCATTGTTGGCCTGGGAAAGGTCCAAACGTGCTGCTGTGGGATGTAGTAAAGTGGGATGCATTTAGCTATTTACAGGACACATGTTGTCCCCTAACCTCCATGCATGCTAGAAGGTCTTACATACAGAAAGTCAGGTTGATGTAAGCAGTGCACCTGCTATTGTACATTGGCATATCTCATCACAGTAGATGGTGCTGCCAGGCTTTTGGTTTATGCCTCTTGCTGTAACACGGGGGGGGGGGAATTGCCACATATTCTTGTGTTTCATTGAATTTAATAATTTCGGAAGCAGTTTATGAAGACCGAGGATGTTAATGATTGCTGGTTCTGTGGTTACAGAGATTTAACGCGATAGCCTTAAAGCCCTGTTCACCGAAAATTTGGCGTTGGTGGCCATCCCTCGGTGTTGGCATTTTAGGCAAAAAATCATGAGCGTGGTGCTGGCAGGCAGTAGCTGCCAACTGACATGGCCGAGCACTGACTGGATGTAAAGTTGCCTGACATTGCGTTTTGGCAGGAGCTGCCGAATGTAATATGCGAGGGTGATATCGCACGCAGGCCACGTTTATATGGCTTGCTTAAAGCAGGGGTTTATATGTGGGCTGGTAGCCTACGCTATCGCTTCGGGCCCTTAAAGGCAGAGCTTAAGTGTCTCCCGTAATGTTTACCTTGTTACCTTGTAGAAAGGACGCACACCTCTCGGGAGTGCCCAGTAGTAGCAAATTCCCTCCCCCTCTCCTGACTTGTTGCTGCTCCCTGTGCAGGGCCAGCCGACATACCTGATGCCCTTCTTCTGCCTGCAAGTGTTCGACTTTGTGCTGTCGGCCCTGACGGTGGTGGGCTACTTCTCATACATGCCGGACGTTCGACGGCTGGTGGCCTCGTCACGGGACCTGCCCCTGCAGAAGGAGCTGCTGCGCCTCGACCCCCAGTGGCTTTGCACGGTGGTGATGATCGGCTTCGTTGCCTGCATGATGCTCAAGGTCGGCACTGAGCTTCTTGCTTCAAGGAAATGTTTCTGTTTTCGAAAGAGCTGTCTGCCGTGCGGTGCATGCACAGATAGCAGTATCAGGATACTTGGATTCATTCTACTCATTTCTAGTCAGTGGAGTGATTCTCACTCTCAACTATCATGCTCGTCTTGCACTTTTCTGCATTGGTTCGGAATTGTGATGTAAGTGAGAGACAACGACTACAGACCGGTAGGTGAGAGATATGCAACATCTAGCGGAGAACTTATACCAGGGTATACATACTTACCCAAAAGAAACATGTAACACCTAGAGGAACAGCAAGTGTATTAGGACAGCCAGGGGACTGTGCATGTTCCTCCTCAAACTGAGCGAATCAAGGAGCCAGTATAAAATAGCTTCTTTTAGGCCTTCTGTAACAATGTGACCTTTGTTGATGCATGAAACAGTTGTTACAGCACATGGGCCACTTCTTGCAGGTCAGAAACACTCCATTAACCCTCTTATGGCCTCTACAACTGTCCCTTCTAGTACTTTGTTGCTTTAGGACAAGGCTACCAGCGAAGACAGTTCAAAAAATAGGTCCTGGATATGTAGCCAGAATGGTTAGAGAGGCCATCCATGCTTTTCTCTGAATAAGGGGCCTCTCTAGTATGATTGGCAGTGCATGTCATGATTTCTCTGTTTAACCTGCCTCTGCTTATGGGAAGGTCAAAAGCTTAGAGTCCAAGGGGTCTGTTTCTAATCCGTCTAGTGGCACCCCTTTAGCATTCGTGGAAGTCGTTCACATTGAAGAGGACAGGACAAAAAGTTCTCTTTACCTTCAGTAAAGTTGGAACTCTGTCATGTTATAGGGATTCTGCCATTTTTGGGGCTTTATTTATGTAGATACATTTTCAAGAGACTTGCAGTTCAGCAGCGCAGGAAGAATTCATAACGTTTTATATGCTATTTGAAGGATAAGGACTCTGCTCAGATGTGGCCGTGGTTCATTAGCTCTCATACTCACGGGTTTATAGGCATCAAGTGTCTTCGAGAAACTAGCTGTTTTTTAAATGTCCCTGTAAGGATGTTAACGCACTGCAGTGTCTTCGTGGTCACTTTAAATATTCTCTTGCCTAATTTTTGTGTAGTGCATTTGCTTTTTATGTCGTATGAGAGCATTGACAGCTAGCTGGGTGCCTTTTGCAGTACTGCATGAACGGAAATGTGCAGGTCTGATTAAATTACAGTAGAGCTCTAAAAAAAATAATTTGCAGTTCTCAGCTTAGCGGCACACTAGTGATGGGCAAAGGTACTCGGCCATGTTGTACTTGTTATCGTCACTCTTCTTGTTTCATGAACCTTGCGATATCACTATTTCACAGCTCGAAAGTCTTGATGCTTTTTGAATTTTAGGGAGCTCTGCATGCATAACCACTCTAAACTGTCTTATGTCCTGGGGTGAGAAGAAATGTGCTCTCCATAGCGCTGTCCGCTCCATAGCGCTCTCAAAAACCTGTGGATGGCGGCCACCTAACACACTGGAAAGAGTTGTCGGCAGTGTTTCTGGGCCCACTGCAAGTAAATGTAACTTTCCTGTTGTTATCATGTGCCAAAAAAGTTTTCTTGCCAGAATATTGACCAACTTCAGAAATATGTGCCCATCTGTCAGAGTCTCACAGGCATTGCATGTTAGAAGAAATCTTGCTGCTGAGATGCAATACAGGTAATGAACAGTGCATGGTATGTGTGCATGCTAGCCTAACTTCGGTCCTCTCTCTTGTTCAGGCCTATGTGATGGGAATTGTCTGGTCCTGCTACAAATACCTTCGAATGAGACAAGAGGCAAGCCTTGCTGATGTTGAATCCGACTCTGAGGTATGCGTTGCTCTGCTGTGCCCTGTTGTGTCAGTTTGTCATTTTTTAAACACTTGCTCATGCTTGTGGTGGCATCAAGCTCACTTCTTGGGGCCTTTTTCTGTTCGCAGTTTGCAAATAGCATTCATTTTTGCCGTTTTATTTCTGCATTTCAAAGGGCAGTGCATTGAAGGGGACCCTTTCCATAGGAAGGGTTGTCCTCCCTGCGATCTTGGCATTTCCGGTGCGCTGAAAGGTAGAGCTTGCTAGAGTGTCCCCTGCGTATGCATTATGGTCCAGCAAGGCCACTGAAACCTTGGCAGTAGTGATAGTGGTGGTCAATAACCTTATGATGGTAGGTGATAACAGGTGTAAATAATTTGCCACTTAACTTTGTGATGTCACAGTTGAGGTTGACGTCATGAGAGGCTGTAATAAACTGCACTATGATAACGACTCTTGTTAGGTCTTGATATGTGATCTTGCCTTCTGAGAAAGTCTTGTGTGATTGATAGCAAATCAAAATGAAGCAGCTATTATGTTAGTTTTTGTGGCCTAACGTGACCTCAGTGTGAGCTGCAACATCATGGCTATAGTATGGCTTTGCAAGGCATAACTTGAAACTGCAATAGAAAATAAATTTAGCTACAGACGTGCTTACCAGTGCCCTATACCCTACTCTAAATAAAGAAAAACAGGATTAAAAGCTGGGTGTTTCCAGTCTGAGATTTGAATTGAGTATGTGTGGTTTTTGCTGTTTTTGTATAAGAGGGAGCTGGCTTATGCAAGAATGCTACTTGCGTTTTGGTGAAGTGAGAACAACATTAACAGGCTTGCCAGGGATGAGGAGTCATTGAGAAAAACACTGAAAGAGTCTGCAGTGTTTCTGGACCCTTTGGGAGTACACATAACTTTGCTGTTGTTATTACATGAAAAGTTTACTGCAACATATACAGGAATGACTGAACAAATTTTGTCACTTGGTGTGCTAGAAATTTTCCTTCTTTTGCTTTCAGGTGTTGCCGTACGGCCAGGTAGGCTTTTTTGTTTATTTGCTCTGCTGCTTTTTTATTGCCTGCAAGCTGCTGATGGGTAGCTGTAGTCTGGTAGTCCCGTTGTCTCTTTGTTGCAGCCTGGGCACTTTTTTTATTATTATTATTATTTTTGTAGCCTGCACTAATGAATGTTTCACTTTAAATTTACAAACACACGTACATGATGAGAATAGATAATGCGGGGGACTTGCTTGGCCCTGGATTAGTGAAGTTGCGTTTCTATATCGTACCATTTGTGCACATTCTGCTGTGCTAACGTAAAGCTAGTTCATTAAAGCCAGCTTGGTTTGTGAGCATTTTGAATTGCACAGCAAATTTATTTATTTATTTACGGTACCGCTAAAGGCCCACGTACGAAGGTACTACATGGGAGGTTGCACATGAACAGATACATCTGAAATACTGCACTAACGCTAGCATATGTCCAAGCAGGGTGATGCTTTGGCATGTTGTTAGCATGTTGTCAGTTTGCTGTGACATGTTAAAGAAAACAAGGCACTGGCACCTTATGTGCCAGATAGACAGTGTAGCTTTGTATGATTTGATTTTTCATTCCTTTTGTATTACTGGTGTCAATCTGGTGTTGCAAGAGTTGAATGCAGTCCCTGAGCCTTTTAAAGTATGTGTGAGAAAGAACAGGTAGGTATATTTGTCTCAGTAAGAAAGGGTTGATGCCTAGGAAGTGCACCGAAGCAAGGAGGGGTCGTTTCCTCCAATGACTTTATGAACCATGGTTAAGTAATTTGTCCACTCATTAGTGCAGCACATGTTTTCTCTGCTCTGGGGGGTGTGCATTTTCATGGTTGGTGCCAGTGTCTTTCTTGGTCACAACTTACAATTTTGGCAGCTTATCAAGCAAACCTACCTGTCTATACCCCCTCTGATGCAGTGAGGAAAATAGTTATTGAATGGGCACTCTAATAAATTCCTTAGCTTGGCCACTCATAACTGCAAGGATGCCATCCGGAATGCACATACAGGTTGCCCAAAGTTCTTCTTTAGTAACTTAGCACAGCGTGCTGGCTGTTGTTCTCCTTGGGTGCCCTCTCAGTAAACTGCTTCGACTGCTAGGCAAATTGGACGCTGTCTAGTGCACGCGGATAACAGTTTGCCTACAAGTTGTTAATGCCACACATCGAATGGGCTGTAAGGATCTTTCTCATGCATTGAGTTCTTTAAAGGGACACATCCAGGACAAATCAGATTTGACCTGTATCACTCTGGTATGGCATTCTTGCGACAGAGCTTTTTGTAAACTAGAAAGGAATAAATTAAATACAGAAATACAGATGGCACTATCACTGCCCGATCTTGCGAGCAAACTGCATGCATTTGCGCCAGATTTTCCTGCATGAATATCAGAGGTATTAGCCACCCCACATTCCACCACACTCACTGCAGGACATAGCCCATAGCCTTCCTATTAACTTTATTAACCTTTAACTCATGTTTATCCCATAACCTACTCTGCACTCTCTCTTAACGTTGTGCCTGTCACCTTCACGAAGAACTTTTTTAAGTAAGAAAACTCTGTGTCGTAAATATCTGATTGAAAGTTGCACAGTTGTGCCTCGTCATTACAACACCCGGTAGTATGGACAACTCGGACTATATAGACATTTTTTCCTATGGGCCAATCTCTATCACTATATTTCACTCATCATTATTATGGCAACTCACTGTCCAGACAGTGGACAAAAGGAGAGAACGCCCAGAGCCCATTTGTAGGCCATGTATTTTTGCAGCGTTAATATTGTCAGTGGCGAGCACAAAATCTCTAGTGCCCGAACCAGGTATTGCATATTGTGCATTTGGAGTGCAGGACAATGAGAAATGCAGTGAAAAATTGCGTTTGACTGAGTGATGTTCTTATTTGTTTCGTACTTTACAGTGCAAAGTTGCCTAGTAGATGCGCCTTACTATGTTAATGATGAAGAAAACGTTTTCTACAAACTGTGCCACATGAGCCGCAGTCAGAAGCTGTCAGCTGACTATGTGTTGATGCGTATAGTAATGGTTTGTAGGATGAGATTTGTCGTAATAAGAGTTAGGCCATTTTAGCCTTGACACACCATCACGCTGTGGCTAAATCTTTCTAGGTGCATCAAGCTGCACCGCCGAGTTTAAAGCATAATGGCAACCAGAATAATGTGCTTGTAGGTCCCAAAACTACCGTTTCATCACTGGTAAATATAATGCACAGAAGCAGGCTACCTCGCTTCATCATAGTTTTGCTTGGGAACCGAAGAGTCCTAGTAAAGAATTGAATGTTGCCGGTAGTGGGACTGCCGTTGCAAGTTTGTTTTCCTGTTAAAGGGACTGAACACTGGTATTTAGGTCTTCAATTTTTTTCAGCACAATGGAAAGATTCATGTCTAAAATGTTCGATTCCATAGCGGTTTTGGTAGAAACGCTGTAGAAAATTTTTGCCAAGAATTTTTCGGTCAGTGTATGCACCTGTTTTTATGTAGTCCGATGCTGGAAACAATGACAACTGATGATTGACAAAAAAGGACGTACCGAAAATAAACAAATTTCACTCACCAGACAGTAATTAGACATTTTATGCTTAGACTGGCGTCTTTTTCAGATTCCACACTCAATGCTGTTACGGCACAATAACAGTACACCTCGACGAAATGTTTAGTGGGCACTTCATCGCCTCATTCTCAAACATTGGGGTGCCATCTAGTGGCAAAAGCTGAAAGCATGCCTCTCGCAGTGCGAAAGGAGGAGTGGTTTTTATTTAAGAACGCACTTTAGAGAGCGCAAAATGCCTATAACAAGTTAAGACAAGCACTCCTAGAAGAAAAAAGAATGATGTGCGTTTACGAAAATCGGCAATATTTCGATGAGATGTAGTCACGTTGGGTACTACAGTAAAAGTAAGTGTTTCTCTGCTATATAGAGCCTCAGTTGTTTTTATGAGATTTTCAATGGAAAATTAAAATTGTAAAGCCTACTCTTTTTATTGCGAAGAAGACCGGCAGTGGCGTGAGAGGAACCCTCGCACTAGGCCAGACATTAAATCATCGTTCATCCTGTCGCCATGTTATGCCGTCTTCTTGCTTGTCACCATGTAACAATATTGTAGTGCTTGATCTGTACTATATGAGGCAAGGTCTTTTTATCTCCACCGTAATCTCATCACATATTTTGGCCAGTGTTCTGTCCCTTTAAGTGTTGTATCCCGAATGAGTCTTTTCATATTTTTTTCTGAAACATTTCAACCACACCGAGCAGCATTTGTGCATCACTAAAAAAACAATGTCACGCACGTCTGGCCATTTTTTTATGAGAGGAAGGAGGGAGACCCAAATTTCACAGGTGCATTGCTAAAAAGAACAAAAACACACCTCGCATTTTACGCTTTCTTTTCAACTGCAGGCTCTTCTGCCACCTGACTACGAAACGGCAACCAAGATGCCGGCATTCGTGCCCGTCTATGCGCCCCCTCCGTACCCACAACACAGCACCTGAATGCAGTGGCACGCGGAAGTCATTGCAGATGGATCGGGGACTGTCGCTGCTACTCGAAGCTTCTATAGAGACACGTGCCATCCAAAGTGGCCCGCTCTTATTGCAGAAATCCAGACAGCTTGTGTACATTTCGCTGTGTTTGCGGCTCTTCTGTCTTTCCTTTTTCGTTTTCTCTTCCTCTGTTGTAAGTGCACTCACTACATGACCTAGCTGAGGATTTCATGTCATCTCGGGCATAACACTGCAGTGTGGCGTTTCCCCAGTGTTGGGTAAATTGAAATCGATTGTAGCCAGTCACATTTTGCGGTCTGTTAAAAGCATTTTCCAAACTGTGTACTTTGGCAGACCAAGTGAGAAAAATCATAGTAGTGCAAATTTAGAAAAGAGAGAGAGAGAGAAAGAAAAAGAAGGAAATTAGGAATTTAAAAGCAGATGTTACCTTTTAATTTCTGGGCTTGGCAGTTAAATGCGATGCACGAGTAAGCTCGAGGTCATTTCACCATGGGCATCTATGATTGTAGTATAGTCCAAGCAGATTTCCTTGCATGCAATTTTTTTTCGTATTTCTGATAATACATGGCAACAAACATGAATTATCATGTTCAAATTTGTTAAATCTAATTGCTTCCTTTGTAAGCTTCACTTTAAAATTTGGTTGATTTTGTTACAACATGCAGGTCCAACTGTGCATTTTCTTCGGGTGTTTGGTTTTGCCCTAGTCATGTGTTTTATATATTTACATTAACATATACAGGTCTTTCAGCGTTGGTCAAATATTTGTTCGTTTGCTGCATTGTAGGTTTAAAAAGGTACAGGCCATACTGAGCAGAATGAGATTTTGTGGTGAAACAACTATCCACAATTATTCCGACTGTAGCCAATCATGCGTCGCAGGACCAGGGATACAACATTTGCCGACCATTGCCTGTTACGGTATACATAGGTGGCAAATGATAACTTGTGCATGTTGTTTCCAGTTGCCCTGCATGCTGTGATGTTACACGCGCAGTTTTTATACATAGAGTTTACTTTGTTGTTCTATTGGGTGCCACTCAATTCGGTGCATATTTCCCTTGTTCCTTGTTGCACGGTAAGTGCACAGAATCTGTAGTGCATCCATGACCTTGTGCTGTGAAGAGCCAGTTTCTTGCCAGAGGTTTAAAGTGGTGTCGCTTGCAATGTAGCATGCAATGAAATAAAATTTGGAAGTGAATGGACTTTGACTGCCTCAATCATTTTCTCAAATTAAAAGGGGAGGTGCTTGGCCATAATTTCTACATTGGTACAGAATGCGTAATCTAGTCTTTAAGCACTTGAAACAATATAGTTTACGCAAGATGGTTTCTTGGAGCTTGCGTTGAAAGGCCAAATATAGAAAAGGAATTGCAGTGGTCTCTATTTCATCATCAGCCGGACTATACGCGTGGTAGGGTGAAGGCATCTCCCATATTCCTCTAAATAGCCTGGTCCTGTGCTAGCTGCATCCACTTGAACCCTGCAAACTTCTTAACCCCATTCCCTCACCTAATCAGAATTCTGTCACCCCCTGCTATGCTTTCCTTCCCTTGGAATCAAATTTGTTGCTCCCCTGCCCATTTCTTCTAGATTTGCGCTAGAATGTCATTAGAGAGATTTAGCTTACCGTGATCCGCGATCCGCCACCGTGGCTCTCTACCACGCGTGGGCGGGGCGGTCAAGCTGATTGGTCCCGACGCGGCAGGTCTGTGTGTCGACATCCAGTATGTGGCGCCATCTGTCGGCGTCAAGGGGGGTCTGGACATGCGCAGTGGAACGCGCGGTGGCGGATCCCAGTAGCGGATCGCGGATCACGGTAAGCTAAAACTCTCTATTAACTCAAGCTATTTCTCGGACCCACTCTGCACGCTTCCCATCTCTTAATGTTACACCTACCATTCTATTCTCTTTCAACCTTTGGTTTATTTGAGCTTGCAGTTTTGAGTCTTGCAACTAAAGCCCATTTTAGTTGATTTGGCTTGCCTTAGTCTAATGCCTGCCCAAGTGGATTGCACCAAGCCAAGAGAGAAAATTGAAGTCTTCGGGGGTAGTGTTACTGGAAAAACGGTTCTCTCAGTCGAGAGAGAGAGAATTGGAAAGAAAGAAGAGAAAATATGTCTGTGCTTGCCGAATGTTTTAAGCCAAACCTAGTCGGGCCTCCCTAAATATTTTTTCTCCAAGTCGACATTATTGAAATTTGACTGTACTAGTCCAGCCACTACAGTGCTGGCAGTAACCACAAATATACCCTCAATGATGGGACACACTCTACTGAATCTGCTGAAGCAAATACAGAAAAACTTGCCACATCGCTCACTTGTCAAAAATGTCCATTTATTAAATTAACAGGATGAAATTGAAAAAGTTTGGTGTGGTTTTCTCGCTAAAGAAAACACTTTGCCAATTTCGTTGCAATGGTTCTAGCACTTCATTCACAGCAGAGAGCGCATGATCTTGTCAATGTTGGCAGATAGCCATGGATGTGCAACGCAGAGAGCAAGAAAACTTTCAGAACCCCTGTCACTATGCCAAGTATCTGACTGAGGATATGAAATACTGTGCCACACCAGGAATGGTAGTGCTGCCACAGACACTGTTCTATCCTTCAGGTATGCTTTAACAGCCGTGCACAGCTCTTCCTTGGGGACAGAGTCTTCGACAGCCTCCGCGATGCGTGCGCGCAGAGTGAGGGCAAAGGAGGTGTCTATGAGCTGCTGTTTCTGCCCCCTGCAGTGATTGTAATAGGCAAGTGCGATATTAGCCTGCCACAGTGGCAGCGTTGACTGGGTGAAGTCATGGCGTGCTATCTGGAACAAGTCGAAGAGGGTGGACAGCGTGTCTACCCTTTCGCGCATGGTGCATTCTAGGAGTATGGTTCCGAAGGCATGCTGCAGCGCTTGTTCAGAGTCGCCGGAGGCACGAACTCGAAGAAAACACTCCGTAAACTTTGAGATGACAGTGTTTTCCGAAAAACAGGCGGATACTGTCGACCGTGACGACCACCCGCGCAGCAGGTCCTTGATGGCGCTTTGTTCGAGGGCCGTCTTGCAGCCTGTGGGGTCTGTGGAATACGGTAGACAGCCGGCCTTGTGTTTCACGTTCAGTCTTCCGCGTGACGACTTGAGCACGGATTTGAGCTGGCCCCAGTTCTTGTTGCGCTTAAAAACGATTGGCCAGTAGCGGGAATCATTCAGAGCGATGGATTCCAAAAGGTTCAATTCTGGAAGGTGGCAAGGTGCCTTCAACACATATTGGCAGGGGGCGTAGGCACTCGTTTGTTTAAATGAGACGGTTACATGGCAGTAGACAGCATTGCCAGTTACGGTGTCAACTGGCAGCAGGTGGCGCGGCTCAACAGCTAGCACATAAAGGTGCCGGAAGGCTTGCAAATGGTAACGGTTGTCGCTGCTGTGGATGGGGAAACGTGGAAACAGTGAACATAGCAAAGCTGCAATGGCAATGGGACGAGTGCTGAGGGTCAGCTCGGTACCACCGAGGAACAAAAAGCCTAAGGCCATGTGTGTGGCCAGATAAGAACCATAGAGGACGTGGCTGGAGGCCTGAGAGGAGCGCCTCCGGAGGAAGCGGCAGATGCGCATGACTTCGAGGTCACCAGTGCCAGCCATGACAAGAGACAAGCTGAGTATGGCGATAAGAAGACACGTCTCAAGAGCATTTCGTCCTGCCTGCTCGGCCGTTGGCTGCTTCTGCAGGTTCAGAAAATACATGGTATAATGGCGCAGGAGGTCAAATGCCTGCGTGTTGGCAGAGCCAGCAAATTTGAGACCCAAGCAGAGGCAGGCACCTGCCAATATGTTGCAGTAGGTATAGTTCATAGTTTCGTGGTCAAAGTCGATATCTGCGGATGACCTTCGAGACGCGTAAGCAAGCACCACTTTAGGCATGTGGCTCTCAATCCAGGCTTTTGTCGGACACACTTCAGACCATAGAATAAGCCCAGAGGCCAGCGTCCGCAGAATGAGCAAGTCTGGTCGTACCATGTCTAGCAGGCACTGAGTATCTGGGGCAGCCATCCAACTCGCCACTGCCACGTTGCCACTGTTGAAGAACATCATGCCAAGAGCAAGCGTAGCTGCTGGACTAGTGACGTTAACATTGACAGCATTGCCTTCCTTGATCTGGTAGCTGGGAGAGCGGAACCTTTCCCTCTGGTTTCCAGTGGGCCTGACTCGCCCTCCGACCATGTAATGGTGCAACTGGTCAGCCATGCGCAAGTTAGAATGGTGGGACTGAGAGCCTCCCTTTCCAAGCATGATCAGGCCCAAAGCAAGACCAGCAGCCAGTGCGTAACTCTCACGGTCAACGCAATGGTCCATCTCCGGCCCCGGAGGCCGACCAATCTCACCAAGAAGTGTTTCTGCCATTTGGCTGTGGCCAGACTCGGCATAGAGTAGCCCCAGCCCCATGACTGATGCCACACACACCTGCGGGTGAACGTCCAGCTCTGTAGAAGTTGGTGGCAGCAGGGCCTCAACGTGTATGCTCATCAACTTGGTGCTTGCCAGATCCATGGTGCCCCGTTTTGAAGCGGCCAAGCCAAGCAGGAGGCCAATGCTGGTCAGCTCATGGTTCCTCACCATGTAGTCGTGGATAGCAGTGGTACTGAGGGAAGTCAAGTGGCCATTAAGACCAAGACCCAGCAGGAATCCGGCATGCTCAATGGCTGCATCAGCCGCATTGCTGGCTCGAGGCCTGTTGTATGTGATCCAGCTCGAGTCCACATCACTCGCATCAGGGCAGACACGCAGACCAGCCGCCACGCCATTGTGGAACAATGGCCATGTGTTCATGTTGGGAGGCACTTCAATGTGTGACATGTCAACAGTGGTGTTTCGGAGGGGAACTCTTCCTGTAAGGCAGAGCTTTGGAATGGGTAGCGGATCTGTGAGAACAGGCTGGCAGGTGCGCAAAGTCATGATGCCCCTGCCCACTGGAAGGGCCATAGTACGAATGCACAAGCCGTACAGGTGACGCTCCTGTTCTTCCATAAACTCATGGTCACTCACTTCTGGTCTTTGCTGGATGTTGATGCTCACAGGAACAGATGACTGCAGAAAACGACAAGCGTCGGCCACGCGCTGGTCTCTGCTGAACTTCAGCTTGCACATTTCTTGATTGAGAAGCTCAAATCCGCTCTCCTTGTCAGTCAGATTTGATCCCTGTTTATCATGCACCACTGGCAGAGCAAGTTTTGCAAGGCATTTTTTCTCTTTTGGCACTGTCAGCAATGCAAGGTCCTCCCTTCCGACCAAATGACAGGCCGTCGGGCCCCAGCCAAGGGCTGGGCTGTCCTGACACTCCACCATGGCATCCTGAAGAGGTGCGACCACTCCTGAAGGCCATCGGGAAAGCTGGGATGAGTCGATTCCCAACTTCACAAGAAGAGAAACTATCTTCTCTCCCACACTGGTTTCCTTGGAAAATGAAAATTCAAATCTTTCGGCCATTTTTAAAGGCACTGCAGAAATGTCTTGCAAGAGTTCATCACAAGCTGCATCCTCCGCAGGACAGGCAAGCAGTGAATAAAGAAGCACAACTGCCTTGAGAGACTTTGTTGTACCAGGAATATAAAGGAACCGTGATTTCCAATCAGGGTGTGACATCTTGTATGCAATCCACGCAAATATGTTTGGCGGTGACAAAGAAAACCATGGTGGGCTATTTCGCCTACTTTTGGGACTCGATATACTAGACTGGACACTGAGGCTTCCGATTCTTTCAGGAAAATCTTTTATATACAAGTCCTGGTATGAATTCAAGGACAGCTGGTCAGCCAGCCTGTAGAGGAACTCTGCAAAACGAGGCAATGAAGGCCACTCAAGCACGTTCAGCTTTGCATCTTCATAAACAAGATGAAGAGCAGTGAGCACACTATAGGCATACTCCTGTAACGGAGCAGCAGTGCTTGCCAAGGTATCGGCACTTGAAACAAAGAGCGGCATCTTGGGTCCCGGCTTCGGCACACCTCTCAATGCCAATGCCAGAGACCCACCCGACTGCTTCATCAAGTACTCCCAGTCAGTGTTCGACCCTCCTTCACTTGATTTAGATTTTTTCACTGCGACAGGAGTACCAAGGTCAACTTCCATGCTCTCAGTCTGTTGCCACCCGCTGCCAGTAACACAGCCCACCGTGCCCAGAACAAACACCAGAAAAGAATGCATTTCGGTCGAAGCTGTCAAGTCTGTAGGGCCAGGCGCATTGCGAGACATGTACCACTTCATAAGCACCTGCAGACCCAGCTCTTGGGGAAGTACACGAGACAAGGCTTTCAGGCAGCGCTTGACAATCCTGTCTTTGGACATTGCAGGCAGGCTGAGCCGATAGTAGGTTCCAGATGACGATTCCAGCGTGACACGGTTCCTTACAGCGTCCTGCAGGGACACGTGATGTGATGGTGGTCGACGTGCAGAATCTTCACCCAACATCTTTGTATGATGAGAGGAGGGACTCGTAGACGTGGGAGAAATGCTCATGTCTGCCAACACGCCATCACCATCACAACTGTTACCCATGGTGCAGCAATGATGCTGCGGAGGAACAGCACTGGCAGATGTACTACACTCAAAGTCTCTCGGCAGAGCAAACACCAACGATGGCACGTGCACCTTGCACACCCTGCTGGGTCCCGCATAGAGGGTTAGGCTGTGGTTCAGATCAAGTACAAGCAGCATCCCGAGAGATGGCAAGTATTGGACGTCCAGTGCTGGCACTGATTCACATGTACTTAACACAGGCCGTGCACCAGGACTACTTTGTATGAAACTGACAAGCTTGAGCACCTTGAGAAAATGCAAGTGGTAGCAGATGTAGGCGTTCCCTATTATGTCACGTACGACAAAGGCTTTGGACGCTCGCTCCGCAGAAGGCTGCGGCTCACACCAAAGTTGGTCGAGGCAAATGTCAGGCATAGGCGGCTTGCACTCGATCTCGTAAGGGTTGTAGAAAACGTCACTGGTCTGCCTCGCGCTCGAGAAGGCGCTGCTGTCAATGCTCGACTTGAAGGAGGGTGTACCGGTGCACAGCGGTGACTGCGACCTGCTTAAGTACGCCATCTGTCCCAGGGGGGAATGGGCCTGATGTCCGGAGTTGTGCGCTTGACTCAATGATGAGCGGGGCGTGCTGTGCTTCAATCGAGGTGAGCCACCACACGGCGACAAGGAGCGGCCCCGGGACGACGAACCGGGGGTCCGCGATGACAATCCCGCCAGTTGACGCTGGCAGTTCGAGAGAGGGGTGTGGTCAATGCAGCCCGGCACAGTGGTGTTGGCGAACGCATCTTCCTCTGCCGTAGTACGGCGCACTTCCCACACGCTGTGCGCCGTCTGGCTACGGTGAAACATGACCAACAGCGACGGCTCCTCGCAAACGAACACAACCTCGATGTCATCGCTGCATTGAAGATACTCTAACTTGGGTGTGCGGCCAGGCACCTTGGTCTGCGTTACCACAGGCGTCACCTCGTCCAGCGGATGCAGCAAGCTGAACATCACCGATCCTGCAGCGGAATTTTTGGCCTTGGAGCCGGAAGAGCACCGTGAGCGCGTCGCTGTTGGCGCTCGGCGTTCAATTAATAGCCCACACCTCATGGGCCACAGGCGCAATACGGCGAATGGTACGGGCCTCGTGTAGTCACCCCCTGAGCGTGAAAAGCAATGAAGGGTACTGGATTGTTCCTCGAAGAGACACACACAAGGAAGCATCGTGTCTGGCTCCACGTCAACGTTGTCACCGAGATGCCTCGCCTTGTAATCAGACGCGAGAAAGTTGCACCACAGGGTGTCTTGAATCTTTCCGCCAACGTTAAATGTCCGAATAACTCTGCGCACGTCACCGCCGTTGGACTTGCTCCACACCACGGTATCCGTCGATGCGAACAGTTCTTCTTCACCGTCAGAGTCGTCGTCCTGGGACGGGCTCTCGCGGAGCTTCCAGAATGGCGACGTTTTCTTCTGGGCAGCGTCATCATCTCCGTGTTCGCTCACACGCAGGGAGACACCCTGAAGGGCTTCCGAGAGTTCGATGGCATTTGTGTGGCCGACCGAGGCATTGCCGCTGATCCCGTCACTGCGGGGCCGAACGTTGCCGGGATGATGTTTCAAGTACTCGGAGCCGAACGGCACGAACTCCAGGGGCTCCCCCGTGGCAATCATTGCCTCTGTGTCATCCAGACTTGCGTTTGTTTAACTCGGCGGGCACCTTCGAACAGAACTTCGCCACCAAAAAGCGTTGAAGCCAACTGTTTTGAAGTCGGGCGCGCGCATTTGAGCAGCACGTAGGTCGTACGGTTCTTTTTTCTTTCCTACTTCCGCCATGTCCTGCAGTGCAGTGACCGGGGAAATTATATCGACGTCACAACCTATTGCGACGACACATCTCGCGGAATCTCGCTATCTCGTGAACATATCTCAACATAAGTCAACTAGCTCCAAGACAAGACTTGCTTTTGCCATACAAAACCATGGCGTAAAAACTGCCAGAGTTTAGCAGTGAACCGATGCAAACAATCGGAATTAGGGGGTTAATTTGGCCACACATGAGTGTTATATGTTCTGAACTGTTCCAGTTGACCGTTCCCATCTCCGTGACTTGTGCTAGCCTTGCCGTTTTTGTGCGAGGCAACGGTTTTTGAACTGAAACCTGACCGCCCACGATGAATGCAGGTAGTGTTGGTAGTGCGGGGCTCACACCGAGCAAAAGCACTGTGTACGTCAGCAACTTGCCATTCAAACTCACGAACAATGACCTGCATCAGATATTCGAGAAGTACGGCAAAGTTGCCAAGTGAGTACCTGAATTCACTGATCGGCACGGCTCTGAAGTACTGTGGTCCACCCATGGCTACTCACCTTCCGATTCCGAAAAGTAGTAACATGTAGTACAGTCGTGCCTCGTTAATATGTACACTTTGGTTTCCGACCAAAGCTGTCCATAAAGCGAGTCATCTATAATAACGAGTCATGAATAAAAACAAAAAGGATTTTATTGAGAAAAGAGAATTGTAATTAACGACTGCTTTTGTACATAACGGTACGCTCAAAATTTCACAGAACACCGGCAATTTTGAGTGCATTATCCTTGCCATTGTTGTCTTCGAAAAAGTGTAGTGCAGTCTGAAGCGAATCGCTTACCATGGCACCCGTGATGTTGGGCTTTGTGTTGGTCGAACTTTCGAGCACGAACTCCTCACTGGCCGATGAATCAGCGTCTGATTCTCTACTCACCGCCACTTCCAAAATGGCCTCTTCACTGAGCAAAGTAGCCGCTAAGTAGCTGCTTGAGATTCTCCTGAGGCGAGGAAACAGCTGAGCTGTTGATACTAGTCCCTCGCAGCTTGGATTGACTGAGATGGCTTTTGCCGCTTATATTCACAGATTTCTTCGCGCCTGCGTTCAGCTCTATTCTTTTGCGTTTAACTCCCGCCATGCCAAAAGCCAGACTCAAGTTGAGGGTTACAGGCTCTTGATGGTGTGCACTTTTTTTGCCTAGGTAACTTTTCTGCCTTTTCGTTCTTCTGATTCTCATTTTTTGCCTTGTACTGTTTCTGTAAGGAAGCAAGGGAGTCCAGTTGGCAAGCTGCAATGCAGAACATCCCATCTTCTTGGTGCCGTTTTTATGTGTTCCCATAAAACAAACACTGCAAGCTGAAGTATAGTTTAGAACGACGGCTAGCCGACCGCATCGTTGACTCAAAGCAAAGCCGACATATGGACCGCCTAGTGTGCATAGTTTGGCAATTCAGCAGCGCAACAGGGACGAAAACCAGAAGCATGAGAGGGAAGCGTGTCCAGGACGGGACGCCCGGTCCCGGTTGCGTGTTCGTACGTCACCTTTCTTTTGTCGCTCTACTTTGTGAGTGTGTCTTAACTCTCACCGAAAAGCGTTAACGGCTTCATGGAACACACATTGCGCTTTGGGAAAGAAAACTTCAGTTCCCACCGCCACTGTAGGCACTTGTCTTTCTTCCTGTCATTTCTTTCTTACGCTTTTACCGGCCTCTCTGTTCACGTTCAGCAGAATTTATTGTAACCACATGTTGCTGTTTTCTCGACTGCGGCGGCACTTCCGCTGCACGCAGAAATCTCCTGGTTCCCCCCTTTCGGGGTCTTTCTTACGCTGACCATCGGTTTGCTGTCTACGTTCTTCTCCGCTCTAGTGCTCCCCCTCCCTTAGAACGGCGACACACCCGCTTTGGTTCTTTGCAACCCCACAGGACTCATTCAGGCATCCCGCCGTATCTGCTGTCGCGTAGGTTCGCGGGCGGCGCACCCTTCTTTAACTTGCGTTCAGACTCCTCTGCTTTTTTTCCAGCACTGTCCATATTAACGAGACAAAAATACATGAGCCCAAGTGGGGCGCGTGCATTCTTCCCCTGTCCATTGTCCGGACAGCGAGTTTCCATATTAATGAGGCATAAATACATTGAAAAGGTTTCATCCCCAGTAAAACTGTCCATACTTCAGGTCGTCCATATTAACGGGGCACGACTGTATACGCTGTCAGTCCTGTTTCCAACGATAGACTCTGTTCAACGTAACATTCATCATGGCAGTCCGGATCCTTCATTAGTTACTAAACGTGCACCTGTGTCTCTTATCGTGTTTTCCTCAGAAGCAGCGCTGACCTTTTGGTCTTTTCTCGGCGCATTGTAGACATGAGATCACATTTGACCGCGACAAACCCTTTCATAACGTTTTACCACTTGTGGCACAACCACATGGTGTCGTTGCTGCATGTAGAAAGAGCAGTTAAATTGGCCAAATCGCGCAGTGATAAAAAAAACTGTCATTGGCCCAGCTCTTATGCTCGATATGCCCACCGGTCAGCAGGTTCGATCAATAGCAGCGGGGCTAATTGTTCGGTTTTTGACAGATTTGTGACAGCTGGTTTGTGATGTGATCATTGCTTAATATAGCCCCTAATACTTGTGACACACATTTGGACTGATGCAACCAAAGTGGCAGTTTCTGACAAATTCCTTTGTTCTTACTGGTTTCACAGGTTTTTGCTACATATCAATAGCATTTGATCGGTCATCAGCTATCGCTGGCAATCGTGCAAGCTCTTGATGGTGCTCGTCGGACAATGGCAGCATCATGCAGATTCCCCCTCACATCTCTCCCTTTTTAATGTGACTGTATTAAAGGCCCATTCTCCAGAAAATCCAATGTCAGCATTGTGAGAGAAAATTCAAAGCGTGCCTCTGGTAAGTGACATGTCTGGGCACTTATAGGAGGTATTCACTGAGGCCGTACTACCAGATGGTGCGAGCATCGTCCCGCCTCGTCCGCCATGTCGGAGGTCGCCGGTGGCTTCGGTGTGCGTCGGCTCGCCCAGTTTCAGGTTCGCTGTCAGGTGCCCGCTGTATATTGGAAGTGATCCGTAAAGTTTCATCAAGCTGTTAAATACGGGCCCTTTATGCGCATGGAATCTGCAGCGATATTTTGATGCTTCGGGGCATAACACTAGCTGTTCGCTGTTGCAACTAGGCATTCACCCGTGAAACAGCTCGACAGCAAAAGCGGCCGGCTGCCCGTTACGCGAAATACGACTTGCAGCTCGTTAAACCCGTTGTTAGCTGCCACTGAGGCAGAACACATACACATATTGGAGGGACAGCGAGCGCATTAAATGCCCCGATTTCGAAGCTGGCATGGCCGCAAAACGTACATTTCTAGTGGCGGTAGTCGGCAAACTGCCGATGGAAGCTTGCACAGGCGCTGTTCCAGGAGTAAAGCAAATCAATGCAGTTGCTTAATTTGGGTGACAGAAGGCCGAGGAAAAAAGTACTGTCATGCGCTCGCAGTATAAACGGCACACCAGAGAGCATGTTTTACAAATTTAGTATCGGCAAAGTAGCTCTGCTTGAAATACACGTAACCCATGGAACCTAGGTTCGCAACAACGCAATGTGCAACGATAACGCTTGATACAGTTGTAACTTGTCACTTGCAAGTCGGAGAAGATGACAGCGTTAGCTAAGCGAACAGACACGTCGCAATTTGCTCACCTCTAAAAACAGCACCCGGTCATCGACACCCTCATGCACGTGTGGCTCTTGGCCTCGCTCGCTTGCCAAAAATTAAAACACTTTCATGGCTTAATACATTTTAATTTCTTCACCTGTCACAAAACTTTAAACCGCACTTCACAAGGCAAGCACCAATATCGGTGAATCCAACGTGAAGCAGTGGTCTTGTAGTACACGGCACACCTCGAAGAAGTTACCGTGGTCGTACGAGCCGATGTTTCCACAAAGTCGAGACCATCGTTTTTCTTGTTCTACGAAGTCCACGTGTGTATCCACTCGCTCGCATGATTTTCGCTGGCACACGCAGAAGTTCCGTCAACATGCGAAAGGCGTACCCCACGGATCACAATGAGTTGAATACTGTGGCTGGGTGCGGCGCCCACACACACGACCACGCGCATGGCAAATGCTGCACCGGCCGCTAGTGCACCTAGCGGATGACGTCACGTGCATACCTCCTATTGGTTGGTGGTTTGTATGAACCGGGTTAAGTGGAAAAATATGGGAGAGGCCTTCGCCCTGCAGTGGGTATAATCAGGCTGATGATGATGATGATGATGATGATGATGATATCATAAGGCCACACAACATGACCAAGTTAGCATGAGCTACCAACTCGGATAGCTCCTTTTGGATGGGTGAGTGAGGTAGAAATCAAACCCTCTGGGACCCTTTGATCCAGAGTCAGACATGCAGCACCTAGGCCTGAGAGGCACGTTCATCACTTGATTAAAACGAGGTTTATATCTATGTAGAGTGATTCATCTAGTGTGGTAGACTGCATGATAATGAGTGTGTATAAAATAATACAGGCAGCAATTAAGGGGTCAGTGATTAAGCGAGATAGAGAAAGCACTTTATTTGCACCCGTCAGAGAGCATGGATGATTGGGTGAGACGCAGCTCCCCCTTTCACCGTCTTCTCCCCCCTAGACGTCGGCCGGAATCAGTTGGCTTCCGGCGGCGGCCTGGGCTTGACGGATGACTTGCTTCTGGATTTGTTCTTCCTGGCTGTGAAGGGAGGATTCCCATGACTCTTTATTTCCATGTATCCTGTTTAGCGCTGGGCAAGCCCAGTGATTAAGCGAGAAATAGCAAAGTGCTCGTACAAGAATGAGGATCCACAAGGGGAGCCGCATACGAAAGCCATTTACACTGTAACAGCTGCTCTGACATAACCTTGGCATCTTATGTTGGCTACGCAGGGTAACAGTCATGAAGGATAAGCAGACTTGGAAGAGTAAAGGAGTGGCATTCGTGCTGTTTATGGACAGCGAATCGGCCAACAAGTGTGCGAGTGCACTGAACCAGCAGCAGCTCATGGGACGCACCCTTCGGGCAAGCATCGCAAAGTACAACGGTCGGGCACCTGAGTTCATTCGTCGCAAAGAGTACAAAGACAAATCAAGATGCTTTGAGTGCGGTGTAAGTAAAAATAAACCAAGTTCAAGCAGTAAAGCCATTTTGTGACTCGAAAAAACATATGCTAGGCAAAATAACCATCAAGATATTCAAGATTTGAAGTTTCCTTTAGTGAATATTTGTATTGGCTTATTGTTTTATTATGTTCATGTGCTTATGTCAGTCTTAGTGTTACTTCCTGTTTTGAAGTCTGCACCAGCGGATGATCTTGTTGGCATCAAAATCTTCTTGTGCTATCCACTTTCCACTTCACTGCAGAAGATTGTTTGGGCGTAACATTGGCCATCGCTCAAAGATGACGTCATTTTGGACTCCATCTTCAAAGAGCTGGCATACTTGCTGCCGTTTGATGACGTACGTGTTCCTGTCATTTTGCTAGATGCAGACCTGCATTCTAGCACTATATGGCATTTTACTAGCCTTTAGCCTTCACCATCTAAATCATTTCGATGGCATTTAGCCTTAGGTGATCAAGTCTCTGATTAGGTTTATTTAGGTCCATACATTTTTTGTTCAAATCTGATTCTTGTACACAAAAGCTTTGTTATGGTTAGGTTCAATCAAAGTTTGAGGTAAAAGGCCGCCTGCCAGAAAATAGTCATTAATTATCTGAGTTCATTACTGAAATCATTACTGAAATTAAACTCATTCTATAATAATTTTTATTAAGTTCTCATAAATTTATTGCCAGTGGCAATAGGTAAGTATGGTTATGGTTTACTTGAAGGTGAATTCCTGTAGTAGCTGTTCAAACCAATCCTCGAGAACACGTGTGGATTATTGGTATGTAGTCTCTGGTAGCTAGTTTTCATGCTTTGGCAACCACTGCCTTTATGCTTTTGGGCATTAAAACTAGTTGTTGCAATGTTCACAAAATACTTTGCAGTTTTATAATGCATGCAGAGGTCTGACAGATGTGGCATGAACGTAAACATTTTTTTTTTTATAATTCTGCAAATGCAGATGGTCATGTATTCCATGAAATACTGAGTAGAATTAGCCAAAAATGAGCATGAGTCAACATACTTTATGTAAATGATCTCTCATGGATTGATTGTGAAAACAAGGCTTTTCAAGTTCTATATTATTACCATAGCCTCCTTTATACTCTCTGTGCCTGTCAACGCGCCGCGCAAACAATACAGCGGCATTGTTGGGTAAAGTTGCGCTGCGTTGCCACTCCCGTCGCTGAGGGCGCCATTGACGTAGATGTCGAGGTGCACGCAGAACAATTTCGGTATCAGCTGTTACTTTCAATGATTCAGAACGTCATACAATCGTTTTATTTTTTTTTTTTTTACTTGAAAAACAAAGAAGACAAATATACGCTTTGCATCTTTCTGTTTCACTCATTCCAAAGTAATCGCCAATATAGGCAAAGCTTGTGTTTTTATTTCATCACAGAATTGCACAGTTAGCAAAACAAAAAATACTGTGCTGTAGCGCACTGGTAACATACCACACAGACGAGCTAACCAGGGAGGAACTTAGCACCGCAGTCCAGAAAATACACGTGCACATTTAATATTATTATTACCTTACTGACGCGTAATAAACACATTTTCTGGTGCTGTCATTATTTTTCACAGGCCTCAATGCAGTTGAGTACGTGTTTTGGGGTTTCCAATGCTAGAGAGGGACACAGCGATTTAGTTGACAAGGGAAACTAATACACGCTTTGCACAATTCGGTTTAACTCACTTAAAAGTAGTTATCTTCACAATAGGTAAAGCTCGTGTTTGTATTTTATCACAAAATTTCGTAATTAGCGTATACCACGAAAAAAAAAATAACTGCACAGGAGCACATCTAACACACTATGCAGACGAGCTAAGCAGGAAAGCAATTAGCATTTCAGTCCAGAAAGCACACGTGCACATCTAACATTATTATTGCAGTATTGACGCATAATAAACACAGTTTTTGCACTATTTTTCACAAACCTCAAAGCAAGCTGAACACTATGCAGCGATCGACGTAAGGATAAAGCAAAGCTGGCACTTACCAGTTGGTGCAGTGCTGTATTATTGCAACACCCGAAGGCAGAGAAAAGTAGTAGCATGACCTTGTACACTGCAAAACTGTCCACGAAACAGCGAGAAAGTGACAGGGCGACAGCACATAGCTATCCGGACTGCTTTGCAACACAGCGCACCCGGCACTCGCCTGGCAAGGATGACCCTACGTCGCTGTCGCCATCTCTCGGAGCCAGCGGCGTAACTTCTCAACGGAGGAGGAGCGGGGACGACGGCCGTGGAGCGCAGTTGCCAGGCACAGAGAGTATAAAGGAGGCTATGCAATTACAAATGAGCTTCTGGCCCTTTTTTATTTTTTTCTTTGTTAAATATTATGTGATGATCTGAATCTTTCCATTGTTGCCAGGGGCTCAAAAGAAACATTTTCACAGAGGGCTGTATGTTTGAGGATGTGGTATTGAACAGAAAATTAATGATAACTAAGTTCTTAGTAGGCATTTTTTTTTTTTTGCGTATCATTGAGGTATAACTGCAAGCGTAGCACTTGAGAACATGCACAGTAGAGGTTTTGGCACTTAAAGTTTTTTTCTCAGTCCAGCTACCCTTATTTAGTGGTACCCGGAACAGTTCTCAGATAGATGCAAACTATGTTGGGATAGGGCAGATCTGGTACATATGATATGGATGTGTCCAGAAATCGAAGATACAAATAAGGAGACAAAAAGAGGGGAATTTTGGGAGACTCTACAGTTGAGCTTACACCCTAAAACTCAACTAAGTCTAATCCAACTGGCCGAAGATGCCCGGGTCCAAGGACTCCAGGCCGCCGTCTAGGTGGATAGGCTGACACTTATCCTGTATCTGTTAGATATGAAAGTTTTACCACCACCACCACCACCACTTGGTTACTGAACTTAACCTATGAACATGTGAGAAGGAAGGTTTTCCAAGAACACGAGTAATATTTTCTCATCTCCATAAGTCAAACAGCAGACTTATTGGAAGGTTTAGCTCGATCTCCAGCACAAGAGTTCAGAGTCAATCTTGGGGACAGTAGTATTTGCAAGCGCCACTGTGCTTCACTTAGTGTTCATTGGTCTGATGTTAGCTTTGCGCTGCCTCAGCCTTTTTGTAAAGTTCTTCTCACATGCGTACAAAGCAGAGAACTCATAGCATGGAGTTTTATGCCCATATCATTGGGTCTTTTCTGTAGGATGACTTTCTAAGGAAGCTTGGCTTCTGCCCGATTATCAAAAACAGCATCCGCCTTTTTTTTTTTTTTTTTTTTTTTTTTTTTTTTTTTGTAGCACGAAGCTGCATCTTTTCAAGTCTAAGGGGCGGTCTCCCAAGACAGCAATTTGCTGGGAGACAGGGGGTCTCCTAAGGCACAGTGAAAGTGGGAGCACGCATCACTCAAGGCACATGTAGACTATCTCAATTTCTTGCGCAAAAGCAGTGCGGAGGCAAATTTATTGCTTCCATTCCGCAGTCCATTCTCTGAAGTGTTCACATCATCCCTTTATATTTATGTGAGGCGGTCTTTTGCATAATGTGGTAGATTGCAACTCTTATGCTAATGAGTGCATGCAACCTGAAACTAAAGTCAAAACCAAAATGTTAGTGCGCACCTAATTCTCATTTGACCTAACTACATTAAATGGCCGTCAGTTCCCCAGAATTTGGCAGAACATGAAACTCTGGAGTCGGAATGCACTAGTCATAGTCCATTTATTTATTTGCCATTGCTCTTGTCTTGCAGGAGGAAGGTCACCTTAGCTACCGCTGTCCCCGTAACTCCTTTGGTGAGCGAGAGGCACCGCAAAAGAAGAAAAAAAGGAGAAAAGCACAGCAGTAAGAATTCCTGTTGTTGCCTGAAAGTGTGAAAAGTTCACGTGTTGTGTGCCAGCATATGTTTATTGCAAACAAGTCATATCATTGTTTGACCTGTCAGTTCTTGATCCAGCTTACTCAGTGACCTTTGGATGTCATTGTCATGCTGTGAATGTTGTAATAGGTCATTAAATTGAGAAAAAATTAAATTTAACCTGTCACGGAACAACAAGTTGTATGGAACGGTAGTGGACAACATGACTGTTCTGCAAAGCCATTATTTGCTCCTAGGAGACACACGTTACAAAAGCCGCGGATGATGCTTTCGCATTTCTGTGAATTGTGAGTTACTTGCACAGCTAAACTATCAGTGCATCGCCGGACCCTCATTGCCAAGTTGAGCCAAACCGGTGACAGTAGGAAACTACCATAAACACCTCTCGGGAATTTTCATAATGGTGTTTTGTGTGACGCCACCAAATGTCAATAGTCGGGAAAGTACACATGGCTTTATGGAAGGCATATTTTTCGTGGAGGAACGTACATTCAGACTGTAGCATAGAATGCTAAGTGGTTGGCCTAGGGACACTGAATGCCGCTCCTTCCAAACTAATAGAGAGTGCATGAAGTCATATTTAAGGTTCCTCCTCTGTTCTTGAAGCAAGTCCGTGTTTGACATCTTGAACACTTGTCTCTGAAGTTCTCCTTTGGCCTCTGGGCATGTCTATAAGCTGTAGCGACGAAGCTGAAACCCGTGCAGTTCTTGATATCCTTTTCATCTTTTCCATTCTTTTTGGCCTTTATGCATGAGCGCTGAAGACATGACCATTCTGGATAAAAATATGACTTTTTAGGAATGGCCGTGGGTGCTAGCTAAGTTGGTTTTTGGTATGCAAGGGCACAAGCACTGCCTTTGTTAAGGCCCATAGCTTTCTGCAGTGAAATATTTTAAATTCCGCATATTGAGAACAAAGAATCTGTAAATCCTGTTGGAAGCATCAAATCGCACTTCAGAATACAGCTCGTGTCGTAGTAAGAAGTATAGTGTTGGTACAACGAGTAGAGAATAGTGTTTGGTGCAACGATGACCGCCACCGCTGCTGCATGGGATGCTGCATGCATTAATGCTCTATCTCATCACTTGCTTGCAGCACTGTGGAAACTATGAGCCTTGTTCAGCCATTCATGACGGATCGTTAAGCTTGATCCTCCATGCCGCTTCATCTGCGGATGAGGCCATAAAAGAGTATAAATAGGTCCTGTCTATATGCCAAACCTTGAAAGAGCATTCATCAGTTTCAGACTAAGCATTTAAGTAATCTTACGCGCAGTTTGTCACATTTGCGCTATTAGTTCTTTGTATGCAAACAAAGCCGCGTTGGCAACTTCAGTCTTGTGGCGCCATCTAGTTTTCTTAACAGCAACCATTTATCACCGAACCGATATTACTGAGATGAGATGAGAGGGGTTGAGATGAGGACAAATGAACACTGGATGCACCATTTATGTCAAATGACCAAACCAAAAGCTCGGTAACAATGGCAAGTTGACTGCGAAACGAGACGGCCTGTTTCGAAGCCTGCCACCGCGTTGAAAACATGATTTCAGCATACACAAGAGTAGCGAATGCTAAACTTCGGAATTAGCATGCATAAATCGAGCATATGTTAAGGTTTGATTAGAAATGATGTTTTGCGAATGCACGCTTTAAAACATTTCGTCCTGTGCGATTTATGGCGACATTATACTGCCACTACACCCCGTAACGACAAACTGTCGCCTCTGCACTCATCGCAGCTTTGATAGTGCTGCAACGAATACTGAGATAGAGTAGCGATATCGAAGGTATGGCTTCACTTGATTGTGGTGCATGCATCTTCTCTGTCGGTGTACCGTTGGTGCATTTCTTTGCATGTATTACGAATGAACTAACCTGACAAGTGCTACTCAAAGTATCTTTCTAGTACCGCGATCTTACGTGCCTTTCTTACCACCGTGGTGACCTGCCAGTCCAGATCCGCGTTCTTGCATGTCTGTACTTCTTCATCCATGTCTGATTCACACAGTTCTTTCTTTGCATCTGCTATGAACCAACTTGCCTGACAAGTTGGGCTGAAGTACCTTTAATGTAGCCATTTAAATAATGTTCGCCTATCCGCTCCCTCTATGTTTTAGTGCTTTGTTCGCATTTTATTTGTAGGTTTTCAGCTATGGTTGGCCTAGACAGTTCATTGTAATCTTACTAATATGTACTTAAATTTTTCTCCTGAATTTTCAAGCTTCTGCACTGTATTCTTGTAAATAAGTTTAAATAGTCATTTTTGTCATTATTATAGATGCTGGTAACGTTAGCATAAATAAAAATAAAGAATGTAGCTGCTAATGCATAATCTATATCCATGTTTTTTCACGGAATCACGTGAAGCTAGAGGCCTCAGATATGGTGTTATGCATCTTGAACATTAAAATTAAGCTTGCTCTGTCCGCCTGCATTTTTGTGCCAAATTGCAGCATTGAGTCAGAGTTCCCCTTTTAATTATTTTTCCTGACACCCACTAATAAGTGAGTAGGTATTGCTTTTGTATATGTTTTCTTCTTCGATTTGGATAGCGAATGCAAATGCTCTACGCTAAGGTTTATGCAAGCGTATTTAGTACTTCTTAGAGGACACTTGGTGCATGTAGTCTCACTGTTAAGAAATGGCATTTCATTTGCGCCCACAACAGCTGGAAAAGTTAGTTGCCCCTTTTGAAATATTCATAGCTAATAAGTGCCTAGGTTTGTAGTGTACGAATCCCATTATTTTGTTTCCTTTTTTTTTTTTCCAGGCCTAAGGATCAGGAGGCGGAAGCCACAGACAGCGAGTATGATGAAGATCCTGCCCTGGAGTCGCTTCATGCAGCAATTAAGTATGAGGTAAGGTGGGGGGAAAGGGAGTGGCAGGTTGTGTTTGCAAACAAGGGCACTGTGCCTTGTAAGCAGTGGCTGTTAGATCTTGCTGTTCTCCACCTTCAATTTCTGTTACACCTTCCTCATTTATGTTATTCTTTATTTACTTTTTTCATTTACGAGAATAATGTGCATTTGTGCAGTGTGGCATCCAATTGCCTCGTCGATGTATTTTTCATTTCAAGGATGAAGTAGTCAGTCTTTTCTAAAAGTTTATAGTCCAGTGCATCATTGAAATGAATGGCAGTATGGATTGTGAACTTCAGCAACAGGTGGTGCATTTGTGCAGTTAGTGGCACCCGTGCGAAATGGAAATTTGAAATGTAATTGAACCAGTGATTCACCGACTCAGACACTATGGCCCTGTCGCGGGGGCTCGGTGGTTAGGGCGCTTGTTTGCCGGACCCAAGAATGTGGGACTGAATCCCGGCCACGGCGACCACTTATGGATGGAAGCGAAAAATAAGTCGCCCGTATGCTGTGCAATGGTGCACATTAAAGAACCCCTAATAGCTTGAGTCGCTTTGGGACATTAAATCCCATAAACCAAGCCAAACCATTCGGGCACTATGTAATATGCAGCAGCTCAAAAGGACAGGACAGAAAGTGAATGGCACACGGGATTGGCTGACAACTGATTCATTTATACTGCCAGCCATAAGTATGTAAAAGGAAAGGGAAAAAATGAATAAGTATGCGCTACGTACAAGCAAATGCTAAATTTATAGCTGCTGTGACCATCAAGCAGATAGTCTGTTGAGTTGACGCAGCAGCATTAAACTCTATAGAGGTGTTGAAGGTCTTTTAGCTGCAGCAGTGTCCGTCCACTGTTGATTGCATTGAGCTCGCAACTACTTGTTGGCTAGACTTTTAAGCTGTACAGTTACGGTAAGTTGTTTGGCCCATAAAAGTAACCTATCTCTTAAGATTGCAGAAAATGCTATGCTCACTAGAATGCTGCAGCTGGAACTTCCTTTGTTGCCAAAATTTTGCAAATAAACCCAGCAACAGCCCGTGCAGTTACAATGCGTCTATACTCTTGAAGGCGGAGCTTAAGTGTTCCTGCTGTTCCTAAAGACGAGTATGTAGTAGCAGAATTTTAAAACCAATTATGTGCTTTCCTTTTTTCAACAACGCTTAGAGAAAAAAATTATAACTCAGATAAATTTGGTTTATTGTTCTATGCTGGTTGCTCTTTATCGGTAGGCCTACAGCATTAAACTTAAATTACTTTAGTTCAAGACTACAGAATGCAGCAGGGGCCACTTGCATTCTAATACAGAAAGCAAAAATGGGTGGAGTGGAGTTTTCTGAATGAAACGTTCCCCTTTTCTTAAGGCCCTCATTTCAGTGAAAGCAAAGCACCAAACACTCTCCCATCCTTTGTTGTCATTGTGCATGAAAGAGCTAAAAAGTCATTTAATTACTAGCCACAACACTTATCCTCCTGGAGGTCTCTCCTTATATGCTCAGCATCATTTGTTACGGTAGTTACATTTTTTATATGAACTTTGTTTTGAGAAAGATATTTTGTAGGATGCACTCATGAAAAGGCAGCTGTGGGATAACAACTAAGATCTTATTAGTCTGAGTAATCTGTTTACTGTCACTTTACTTACACATGCTAGATCATAAGGGAAGTGAGTAAGCTAGAAAGCAACTAGATTATACTGGTTCCCAATACAATTTGGTTTCTGTGGATGAGATTTGAAAGTTTATTGGGCCATGAGTAACGAAAATAACACTCCTCTTTTCTTTATCAACAGCAACAACAGCGTGACCAGGAATCTAGCAGTAGCCAAGCTGGGACCAAGTCCGACTCGGCTAGCCGACGTCGCATTCGCCAGAGTGCTTATTTCAGTGATGAGGAGGAATTTGACGAAGGAAATGGTTGATTCAGCAATTTATTTGGTATGAATGTTTATCATATGTTCATCTCGGTGTAGATAACCATGAGCGTCGCATTTCATTTTATTGCCGCTGTTGTGGCTACTCACTCATACTGAGCTAGTTTAGGTGTGAGGAAAGTAGGTTCAATTTTTAAGTTGAAGACAAAAACCTTCCGAACTATTTATAAGTCTGCTTTTGCATCCCTTTGCAATAAAACTATCTCGTCTTGCTGTCCGTGTATGTGTTTTGCATCTTTTCTTAATTAAAAGGTCTGTGCATTTCATGGGCATGGCAGCTTACGAAATAATTCAGTGGAGGAAATTAAAAACAATAAAACATAATAGAAATATAGTGCTGTTTAAAGCAGTTCGATTGTGCAGAAATGTCTCGTATAAGCTGTTAACCAAATTTTCTTACATTTGTTTAGATCGCATCTTTGGCTTTGCCGCATTTTTTTGCTGCTTGGAAGCCAGATGTACTGTAGCATTGTTTTCACACCGTGAAATAAAGTTCTTGCAAAATTTCATTTCTGTTGCCGTGTTTATTGCCAACTGCCCTAGGCATTGATGCAATACAGATTTTAGACTTTGTTAGATGATGCATACATGGAGTGGATTTCAGGCTGCATTCTGAAATCTATGAAGAATTCTGTCTCTACAAGTTTAGTAATGCAGCGTGTTCTACTTTATTAATTGACGTGAAACAAACTATTCTCCATGCCCATAAGCAAAGTACCCCAGCCACTGAACCCAATTTTTGTAGATCAGAAATTGTGCGAGTGGTCCTTCGAAACTTAATTATTCTTCGTCGCAAACGGCTTATTTTGCAAAGAGCCTGCAGTGCACACCAGGCACGATGTTGCATAAAACATGCTTAAGCAGATGTGATTTGCACTGTGCTGGTGCGTCTTTCTCATTTAGTTTCGCTTCCTGCGCTCATCAGTCTTCACAATGGTTTTAATGGTTAGCGCTCTGCATGAAAGCAGCTTCAATAACCGATACACAGGGCTCCGTCTTTATCTGCCGGAGTTGTGAAAGGTTCTCCTGTGCAAACTACTGCACTGTTTGGGCTCAAACCCCGACCACATGGTAGCCTACGACAGTCTACGTTTTTTGATATGCTGTGGCTAAAGGTACTTCGGACGGACCCAATCAATGGTCTTAAAGGTACGTTCGACGGACCCGGTGCGTTTTTCTTCGGGATACGTCGGACGGATCCGGGAAATATTTTTCAGAGGTACGGCAGACGTATCCCTGGGGATATATTCACAATCACCGAAAAGTACTTCTAAAACGAATACGAGCGGTACCTCGTCACAGTCTGACCCCGCGTCACTTTCCTCTGTGTCAGTATCTGTACGCATTCGTTTCTCGTACTCCATCTAAAAAATAAAAAAAGTTCTCCTTACTTAAAAATATGGTGCAAACTTACCTTCGACGCGGCAATCTCTGGTGTATGGTGGTGAGGCTGCAGCGGTGCGACCACACACTCTGCCTCGGTTACAGGGGCCATCTTTTATATTCGATGCGCGCCTGGCTAATTGAAATTCTAAAGTGTTGTAGCAGCAGTCGTAGTAGTTCCTTCAAGAAGAGATTATATATATATATACCTTTTTCTTTGCAAGGGAGAGACGACAGCGACGACGGTGCCGCTTATTACCGTGTTAACACCTTCGTGTGTGCACTTTGAATAATAATGTAACGCTGATTACAGCGGCCGCCGGCACAGCGGCGTTAAGTAACGAGACAGGTTTTCACTGGTTAATTCCTTTATTTTTTCGCACTGAATGGCACTTGTGGGCGCCGCATGCTCGTGCTGCTTGTGACAGCTGCTTCTTGATCCGCTTGTCCCAAGGCCAACAATTCTTTTGCGTGCTCGTCTGCCTCTGCCTTGGTTCTGTAGAGTTGCACAAATCGGCCGTGGCGCGTGAGGCTATTAGTGGTAGTTTTAATTTTGTCGTCGGTGGTAACGCAGATACGGGCCCTCGTTCGTGCCACGCATAACGCGATGACCAGCCACGCTGTCGGTGTCGCTGTGCACCACTAGTTCAGTGTCCACTTGAAAGAAAGCTGCAACGTCTTGGAACTTGTTTTTGCTGCCCGGATTGTCTTTGTTGGATTTGGTCACCACTAGAATGCCATAGCCCACGCTGGGTTGTGCGCTTTGCACAACCATAGAACCAATTCCGCAGCGGAAATAGTCGCTATCCATGGGGTCTAGGTATTTAATGCGGGAAATTTTGTTGGGGTGTACGCGCATGGTCTTATCAATTGTCGGCTCGTGTGCTGAGGACTGTGTGCGACAGGTTGGTTGTCATAAATCCCACGTCTTGAGGTTAACGGGTAGTGTAGAGCGCGTGTAAAATTCGTTACTGTCGTCGTACGAATGCCCCATGCGAAGCCAGGCGTTTTGGAAAGTGTGCTCATAGTTTATTATTTTATTATCGGCGTCCTTACGTGGCTCTTAAACGGAAACTGGTTTACAAATTTTGTAAAGCAGGGGCTGGTGTCACACACGTCAATAAAGTCGTAGGCAAAATTGTGTCTGGGTGCACCCATGCTCGTGCACACGTCTGTACTGTCATCGCCTTCGCTTTCCTCCATGCCTGGCTTAATATTGAGCCCCCAGTAGCTTTTTGCGATTACCAGTCACGCTGCGTGTTATGCGACACATACCCGTATCCATGTGCATGTTCAGACCAGTGCTAGCAATGCCGTAAACCAACATATCCGAGTTCCCGGTTGTACTACAGACGAACCAGTTTTCCACGGGGTATGCAGGTCGTGTGGAGTTACTTTTACAGTGCATTTTACCACTCTAGTGCGATCCGGAAGGTTGTCAAAATTAGCTTTGGGCAAATACAAGTACGGGCGATCCACTGGTAAACGCGACAAACTCGTCAGCATGGCAGAAAAAGTTTTCTCCAAGTTGTATTTGAGCTCGATTTTTAACATTGCGTAGCCCCAGGTTGTGACAATTTTACCGTCGTGGAACACCGTGACCACCCCATGGTCTCGAGGAACTCGGAGAATTTGCGTAATGAGCTCGGGCGCATAATCAGAATCACCTCCAACTCCGGCTCCTCTCTGCTGCTGCTGATTTGGCGCCGCCGCGGGTTCTCCTCCGGCCATGGAGCTTGTTGGGAGACTACCGAATACGTCTCGTTGGATTTCCTCGTACGAACGGTAGGGTCTGGATTGTTTAAGAAAATGTGCATCGTCTTGTTTTTCTGAATGACGTTTTCGTCCGCTTGACATTTCATAGATGGGCCATCCCAAAATCTTTTCTTCCAGCACTTTTAGTGCCTAAACCTACGGTGCCTAAAGCAGAATGCCAGTTGCCTGTGCTTTTAAAATCGTTCAAGAATGCCGCTGCAGAGGTCTTGTCTGCTACAAAGACGTCCTCGTTGTTGCGGGCGCGGTCGTAGTCCAAGTCGTGCTCCCGGGCTATGCAGTCGTGTTGGTCCACGGGTTCCCCGTTGTCTGCTGAGTTGCCAGGTCCGAGGTAGCGATGCCCTGGGAAGAGAAGAGGCATCTGCGAAAGAAATATACACAGATCGTAGCGGCACCTACAACAACAGCTGCTGCAGGTCTCCACCCCCCCCTGTAACGTCTCTATTTCTTACCGGTCCTAACCTAACCTCTAACCTAACCTAACCTAAGCAACACGTACATGTTGTGTCGTGTGTGTTTACCCTAACCTAACCTCACCTAACCTAAGCAACACGTACACGTCATGTTGTGTGTGTTGACCTAACCCAACCTAGCCTAGCCTAGCCTAACCCAACCCTTAGGGTGAACCAGACAGTTGGACGAGTTCCACAGGCTGGAGATGTATGTGTTGCTTCTTGTGTTCGTGGTCGCTGCATGTTTACATCTGAGTCATTTTGTCCTCAAGTCAGCAAACAGACAGCGAGATTTCCTGTAGTCATGCAGTCTGTGTAGTGGTATAGGTCACTGCAGTGGACTGGGACTAAAGACAAGCTATGATAACTGCCCCGGTTTGAGTAGGCACTTGAGCTGCAGAAGGAATGGGGAGAGGAAAATGGGATTGCGCTGGTAAATGGAACTACATGAGCCAAACGCTGGACCACTTTTCTTGGGAATAATTGTACTCTATAATTTTCATGCTTGAAGGTGGACATGCTCAAACCAAAATGCAGGGTAATCTAAAGAGACATGTGAGCATGTTTAATTCAGTTGCGTGCCGTCGTAGAGCTTAATGGTGTTTTTTTTTAGTGGCAGTAAAGCGAGTCTGCTGTTTCAGCTGCAATGCAGACATGGACCTTAATTGGCATGGCCATGCTTTATTCTGGGTTACGGTTTCTCCCTGACACAGCTGTGAAGAACAAGAATATCGTATCCCTCGCTGTGGGTGCAACCAGCAACCTGGCGATAGGGCACGGAGGTGTCAGTTCCACCGACACAACCCCTCTCTACATCGGTGGTGTGCCGGATCCCAGCAGGACGTGGGCTGTCACACACAAGACCAGTACGTGGGCTGCGTTCGCTACCTGCAGATTAACGGCAAACTTCAGATCAGAGCATGGCCGAGAGCACCATTTATGGGAATGTCCAGCTCAATTCCTGCCCCACCATCTAAGGCCCCACGCACATGGTTCAGTGCAGAACTAGTGTAATGCATCTGCATGACACACCCTTCCCTGGCCCTGCACTGCTTAAACTCGATCGGCAATTTCATTAGGCACTTTTGCAAATGCAGGAATCGGCTTATTTATGCTGCAAATTTGAAATCCTGCAGTTGGCTCAAATCGAATCTGAGACAAGAACATATATTAGTGACAGAAATTGTGCTACATCTGAATATTTCTAGAGAGAGGATTGGCAACATTTATATTTTAAAGAATTGAATAAAGATTAGTTTGTTCAAATCTGGTACTGATCTGTCTCAATAAAAATGGCACATAAAAATGGCACTTTTTGGATCTCAGTGTCATCTTTAATTCGGCAGCCATCAAAATGGTGGATGGAACGTCTGCTGTGAACTTGCATATTGCGAGTTTGTGGCAAAAAGACCCTTGAATTGTGGTGCCACAGTCTGTCTTTTTGTTTCTCTTATAGTGAACTATACATCTGAATGTAGCCTGACGGGAAGTGGCGCACAGTACCATCTACCAGGACATAAAAATTGGACATAAATTGACGATACGTGTACAATGTCATCATGGCTCACAGTCGGGCCACTTTATGCTGGCTTGCGCAAGTAATTTTATAATTACTTATAATTTTAATTACAATATTTCTTGTTATATACCTCAAATGCTAGTAAGATTGACATGTGTTCTTGAAATACCACAATTTTCAACCCCTGACTGAATTATAAGAAGGTCCTTCGAAAACGGTTGTCCAATTAGTTCAGTTCAGTTCAGTCGTGTCCAACTCTTCGGGACCCTATGGACCATATCACGCCACGCTTTTCACTCTCTCACTATTAAGAACTCTGTATATTGAAAGCAAGCATGCCTAATGTCAACCACAGAATGAATAGTTTGTGAAATAAATGACCGCAGATGGCATACTATCTGAAGTGCCCATCACTGTTATAAAGCTGCTTGGAAGCAAGACCTTAAACATGCCAGGAGTAGGCTAAGTGCCGGCAATTTTTGCTTTCCTTCGAATGTGATATATGGAGTGCACTAATGCACTCTATACATCAATAGAATTTAAGCTATGAAAGCAAAATAAGAAAGTGGTGAAATACAGAACTTTGAACAAATATCAGTACTACTATACAAAGTGCACATTGAGTCCAGAGAAGAAGGCAAACAGCATAACAGACACACTACAAGGAGTGGGAACTATTATTTGATGTGATAAACAAGCTGGTATCATCAGCAAATTGGTCATCAAAAAAGCTTATCAATACTGACAATGTCATTCACAAAGACGTCAAACAGGCATGGTCCTAATATGCTGCCTTGAAGAGTGCCACACAGTATTTCCTTGAATTATGACGGATTACCATTGATTACTAAGCAATGCATGCACATTGCAAGATAAGTTTTAAGAGTGAGTGAGGTAAAGCTCAAATACCATACTGATTTGCCTCATCGAGAAGAACACCATGATTGTGGCTGTCAAACGTTTTACTATAGTCTACAAACACCCCAGCATCAGTTTGTTTGCCTCTATGTTTCTTGGTATTATTCCCTTTTGTATCGGAAGGGCAGACTAACTAGCTAATCCTTCTCTGAACTCATGCTGGCGTTCGGAAAGAAGTTTGTATTTTGAAAAAAATTAGGGTCCAGCCAGGGCAGATTGACTTCTTCAAAACTTTAAAATAAAATTACTTTGAAATTAATTTTAACTTTGAAATTAGGCATTCAGGCAGGAAAGACGTAGTGTCGGTTGGTAATTGGTGGCATCATTTTTGTTGCAATCCTTGACTAACACTGCTGCATATTTCATGCTGAGCTGGAAACAACCTGTCTGCAAAGCAATGTTATAAATTAAAGGTGCCCAAGGGTAGGGCAGATCACACCAATAGCATATTTGGCAGGTCAAATGTGGACGTCATTGTCAAATCTTTTACTGTTTTTTTAGTGATATAGTTATGTTGAATAGTTACAGTATATTCACTGGTGTCATAAAAACACTCGCAAACATTGTGATAAAGGAATGCTGATGTTTCACAAGGAGCACCATTGTTAGTCATAGTGCTGAAATAATGCACACTAAACAGCTCTGAAAAAGCGCCTTTGGTAAGAAGTTCACTGAGGACGGTCATCTACAACTGATTAGGCATAGCCGTGTGCAGAGCATTTACAATCTTTTATACCTAATTAGGGCGAGATATTGACGCATCCAGAAACAGCTGTTGAAAGTAGTGCACCTTAGCTTTCCTCAGCTCCAATATAAGTTGGTTGCAGCTTCCCGAATTTAATTCCCAGTCATTTTTAAATAGAACTTTCCCCCTAACGCTTTTGGGCATGCTAATATGAAGGAGCATGATTTAATGATGGTAGTTACATGAGAACATAAGGAAAATTATCATTTAAACTGTGTCCATTACAGTTGTATTAAATATTATCATTGGACCTCTTGCTTAGTTTAAAGCTGTGCATTTTCAAGATATCTGCATGGGTTGCACATGTTTTTTCTAATTTTTGGAATACGCTTTCAGAAGCTATTTTAAAACTTATTTGTAAGCTTTTCAGAAAGATTAGAAGATGACGAACAATACACATGCTACCAGGGCAATTCATCCAAGCATGCAGTTACTGGGAAAAGTAGCTTCTGGTAGCAACATGTGCTAAGACCAGGGGCGGCTGGGATCAGAGCTAGTTGAATGGAACCAGCAGCTACAGGAAATGGGCCAATAAACCACTTGAGCTGGGACCATTAAGACCCCATTTGGACATTGCCACCTGGGATGCCAGTACAAGATTTCTTTATCTTTGCTGCTTATAACATATTTCGTTTTAAAGCATGCATAGTAGTGTTGAGCTAAGCTATGGCAAATACAACATATATATATATATATATATATGTTGGTACTTTCTGCAAAAACCAGATGCTCCAGTCACTTTAATATGATGCCATTCCTAAACTCATCAAGGCCTATGAGAATACACTTTAAAAAACTAACTTCGAACAAGAAGGTTTGCTGTGCATGCAGCCAGTTGGCCGCACGTGCCGGCGGCGGAAGGTTTAAAGTAGATGAAGTACGTAGTTGAATTGACATACACTGTTGTTTAAAACCAATATGAAACAATTTTGAAACCCTGGTCTCAATCATTTGAGATGCACATTCAAATAAATTATGAAGAAAATTAACCGTCATGTCACAAATTTGTATCGCCATATAGTATCTGATGAAAAATGCTCTAGCTTTCTTGTTGATGTAGAAAAAAAGCTTCATGATTTCGGTGGATAGTGGTAGGCATGGTACCCTTTTTTGCATGAAAAAGTGTTAGAAACGTACGTACAACACCACACCACGCATAATGGCTTCGATTAACAGATATAGTGAAGAAAGGAGCACAGTTGAATGCATTGTAGCAGTTAAGTTTCTATAATATTAAATCGAAAAAAAAAATTTGTTTGAAAATGCTATTATTTGCGTGAAATTAGGGCACATGTGATTGCGGTAAATCGAGAAAGTTCTTCGTCGGTTAATCGAATCCCACGCGGTCTCCCGCGTGCACTGCTCCCGCGTAATATATGTGCGGATACTGACCACGTACTATACTAATTACAAGGACTCGACAGCAGTTCTTTAAAAACCGTTAAATGGTAAAAGTAATATTGTGACAAAAAAAAAAAAACTAAAGCTCCCCGCCGGGGAATCGAACCGAGCTAGGTCTCCCGCGATTGACAGGCGGGGCGGCACACTGACCACTGTCAATAAAGAAAAAAAGAAAAACTATTCTAACGAGGACTTCTTTTATTGTCATTCGTTGCTATGAGGATACAGCAATACAGCACTAAGTAAAAGCAAAATATTTCCTCGTCGAGGAATCGAACCCCGGTCTCCCGCGCTCATAGATCCCACATGAGGCACGGGGATACTAACCACTGTACTAACGAGGACTTGACTACACCTCGTGCTAAAAGCCATTAAATGACATAGTGCTGATTCATAAAAAAAAAAGAAATGAAATTCAAAAATATAACAATTACAATTGCATCTCGTCGGTGAATCGAACCGCGGTCCCTCGATCACATGCCTTACTCGTGACAGGCGGACTTGACAGCAGTTCTTTCTAACGAAGTATCTCATGGCTCCATTGCTAAAGGGCAAGTCTAACGTATGTCCATTCCGGTTGCTACGCTTACTAGCTGAGCCTGTCTCGAAGAGTTGGCAGAGTCGGTCCAGACTCGGGCCTCGGTCAACAAGGTTGGACTGAGCTCATTTTTGGTTATCGGCCTTAGGCCCCGCTGGCCCATACAATATGTGGGCCTGACGTCGACAAGTAGCCTGGCTGACCTAGACCAAAGTATGGTCAATAAGGTGTGGGCCGAGGATTCGAGGTTGCCCCAAGGTCGGCAATGCAAAAACGTTGCCTGAATGGCTTCAAATATTCTAGTTCACTATGCCAACAACACATGTATGCACGTTTCTCAGGGGAAAAAAATGGGTGATCCTCATAATACTCTGCAAAGATTAAAAAAAAAATAAATACAAATGTGCGCTATACGCGAAGATAGCGCAACGCAAGGAATAGACATTGTTTGGCGCAGCTAGTGAACATATAACACGAGCATTTCCATGGCGACCATGGCGACCATGGCCATATATCATATGTCAATATCGTACAAGAAATTAATGAAAGAAGCACTACGCGTACACCACGTAAAAGAAATTAAGTAGCACAACGCTAAAGAATTAATCGACACCACCGCGCTGCGCGCACACCTAACAGCAACAATCAGTGAACTTATATATACCTCCACATATGATGCACATTTCAGAGTCAGCTGGATCATTTTCATCAGCTTGCGACTGCAAACAAAAAATAAAGTTAAGGGCATGCTTGTGTTGCTGATAATTTTTAATTTAAAAACTTCTAGCTCTCTGCCACCTTTGTGCAAACATATATGCAAAATGCTGCGGAAATGCACAATTCCTTTCCTACCGCGCGTAGTTAACACGCGTCAAACCTAATCTTTAGAACAGTTGAACAAGCCACATCCGAAGCCTTGAGTGAGCTCAAGTGTAGCACCGTCATTTTTTACTGTAGGTATAGTATTTAGAAACGGGCATACCAAGCTCCTAAAGAATCCATTTGCGGGTGGAGGTGGTGGTAGTCAGTGTATATGTTAAATAGGGCGAGCCTAAAGGTCATATTCTTCAATCGTGTTGTGGAGGCCTACATAGAGCTAAGAGTGTCTCCAATTGATATGCATCTCTTGTTGTCCCCTCGGATTAGGCAGTGAAGTTGGTTGAGGTTGAGCAGGACGAAGGTTTAAACACGGTTGCGAGACTATAATGTCCCGCAATATGACCATGCGCTTCTGCGCTTTAGTTTCACATTTACATAACAGTTCCAGTCGCGAAATACAAACCGTGCATTGACTGGTATGCCGACTTATAGAACTGGTTATGCTCAGCTTTTCCTGTACCATACATTTGCTGAATTTGTCAAAAGTGTGGGACGCGGAGGTCGCTGGGGCTTCTGGCCGCCTGATTCACCATCCATACTTTAATTGCTAATACTGAAGCCTTCATCAATCAACAAATCAGTCTGAACAAAAAACAAATTCTCTAAAGCCATATGGCGCGAAGAAATATAGGGATTTTTTTTTTTTCTGCGCACAAAGCAAACGCGAAGAGAGCTGGGAGGAAATGTCATGTCTGCTGACGTTATAGTGGTTACGGCATCTACTCTGCTGTGCTATGCATTTAGTTTTGCTCCGTAGCTGTAAAGAAAATAAAATGACAGACAAGCATGCTGCTGGCAATTACTGCTGTTTTCCTTTGCTATAAGCTACAAGGCAAAAGAGTGAACATGACGTGGCACGATAGCTCAGCCAATTCTAATTGGACGCCGTATATAGACAATATGGCACGTCATCAGCGGAATCGTGTTTCCGCCAAGCTTCCTCTGCCACAGAGAGTGTATGGTATAACCACTCCTGCCACGCGCATTCACTAGTTTTCAAACCCTACACATAAATTTGGGTGATCCCGCGCTTTCCACCAAAGAAGCTGCAGATAAACAGCAGCGTTTATTGTCAACAATAAACGGCCCTTCACCACGGAATAATAATAATAATAATAATAATTATTATTATTATTATTATTATTATTATTATTATTATTATTATTATTATTATTATTATTATTATTATTATTATTATTATTATTATTATTATTGGTTCACAGGAAGGGAAAGGCGGAGGGGATGAAGGGTGGCACTTCCTGGCCCTACGGGGTTGGGACGGTAGGTCAACGCCGCTTGCGGCGGGGGCTAGCCAGCCACCGAATATTTATCTGTTGTAGGCCGTCATTGCACTCGCCACCGCTTAGGTGGTGGACGACGGCTGTTGCGGCGCGCGTCTTCCTCCCTCTTCTTTTTCTTTCTTCTCTATTTTATCTTCTGTCCGCACGAGGCAGCGGAGGTGGCTCAGCTACATGAGCCAGTAGCAGGCCCGTGCATTTTATTTTCCTTCTTCCTACAGCCACAACAACAACAACTGACATCGCACAGCACACGGACGCCTCTTCGTTTCACCTCCATCGAAACGCAGTCGCCGAGGTCGGGTTTAAACCCGGGTATTTCGGACAGTAGTCGGGCGTCTTGGAAGGCCTCCGGAAATTTCGATCTCCTGGGGTTCTTCAACGCGCACTGACATCGCACAGCCCGTGGGCGCGCCTTAATTTCCGTCTTCATCGAAAAGCGGCCGCATCCTTGGGCAAACCGCGCCCTAACCTTTTCATTACCGCGCCGGGGCTTTTCTGAAAGCTAACAGTTGTAACCGAAGCGGCAAAGGCGCATCTGCAGGCCGATGTACCTAAATCAGTGAGTGGTCGGAAATCGGTACGCGTTAGAAATTTTGTAAGGTGCACTACGCTATTCGGTGAAGCTACCCCACATTGAAAAATGTGCTGAATAGAGAAATGTCCGTCAAGCCTCCTCCGATTTGCTTTCCTCAGCAAGCCGTTCGCGCCGTCCCTGCTTACGTTTGACTGCCGCAGGCATTGGTCAGTCGACAACATACTGTCACGTCGTATTGACAAGGCCGTAGCAACAGTTGAAGACGCTAGTATTTCATTGAAATAAACTTTTTATTGGGGCTGTCTTGCGCCCGTAAAAGAACTAAGCAATTCGGCGTCGCTGATAGCAGGAAGAGGGCTTGCCGGTCATCGAAGTACATATTTCCTTTGTCGCTGTATGGCTATGCTCGAATGGATGTTAATCAGTAATTACTTCCTTATTACAAATTTAATCCACCCTGGGGGATTCCTCTAAATATTCGGCCAGCACGAATGCCCGTTGCACTTGTCAGTGCTCAATTTTAAAGCCGTCGCAGAAACGTCTGGATAAAGACGCAAGAGAGGACTAGCACAACTTAGAACATTGCGGAAACAGACGCGAGTGGCTTAAACCTTTCGGGATACATATATCGGCGCATCTTGCGTGATAAAAAAAAAAAAAAAAAAAAAAAAAAGAAATTATAAAAGCAACATCTCGGCGGCACTGAGCTAGACGAATAATCCCAATATATTTATGCGCTGTACACACAAAGTGGTAAGGATTCACGCAGGCTACTGCCAGTAGCAATAAATAAAGATTAGAAACGGAAGAACCGGGAATGGACATGGAAAAGTCCTAACGGAGAGACTAAAAATGAAATCGACTTCATAATGTGTTCAACCCCCGCCATTATCAAGATGTAGAGGTAATCGGGAAAGTGCGATGCAGTGACCACAGGATGGTGAGGTCTCGAATCAGCCTAAATCTGAAGAAGGAACGCAACAGATTAGTAAGAAAGAAACCCATCAACGAATTAGCGGTGAGGGGAAGGGCAGAAGAGTTCAGGATCTCGCTACAGAATAGGTTTTCAGCTCTAACTGAGGATGGCGACATTACCCTAGAGGCAAGGAACAATAATTTCAAAGATATCATTACTGAGTGCGCGGTAGAAGTAGGCGGTAGGATAGTTAGAGAGGATACCGGCAAGCTGTCTAAGGAGACGAAAGATTTGATTAAGAAACGCCAAAGTATGAAAGCTTCCAATCCGACAGACCAGATCGAATTGGCCGAGATATCAAAGCTAATCAATAAGCGCAAGGTGGCCGATATAAGGAAGTATAACATGGAGAAAATTGAGCATGCTGTAAAGAACGGGGGAAGCCTTAAATCGGTAAAGAAGGAATTGGGCATAGGCAAAAACCAGATGTATGCGATAAGGGACAAGGCGGGCAACGTCATCACTAATATGGAAAAGATAGTCAAAGTAGCCGAGGAGTTACAGATCTCTGCAGTAGCCAAAGTAGTCAGGATCGTAATGAGATTGGCGGTAGGGAAAAACAGTCGGACGTTCCACCAGTGACGAAGGACGAGGTCAAGAAAGCACTAGAAAATATGAAAAGGGGGAAATCAGCTGGAGAGGATCAGATAGCTACAGATTTGCTGAAGGACGGGGAGGATATCGTGCTAGAAAAACTGGCCACCCTGTATACGCAGTGCCTGGTGTCATCAACGGTACTGGAACCATGGAAGAAAGCAAACATTATCCTCATTCACAAGAAAGGGGACTCTAAGGACCTTAAAAATTACAGACCAATCAGCTTACTGTCTGTTACGTATAAGGTATTTACTAAGGTAATCGCTTATAGACAACCTTAGACTGCAATCAAGCAAAGGATCAAGCAGGGTTTCGGAAACGGTACTCTACTATCGATCATATCCATACCATCAATCAGGTGATAGAAAAATGCTCGGAATATAACCAGCCCTTATACATAGCATTCATTGATTACGAAAAAGCATTTGACTCTGTTGAAACCTCGGCGGTGATGCAGGCGTTGCGAAATCAGGGGGTAGACGAGCCGTACGTGAAAGCGCTGGAAGATATATATATATATATATATATATATATATATATATATATATATATATATATATATATATATATATATATATATATATATATATATATATATATATATATATATATATATATATATATATAGTGGCTGCACAGCAACCATAGTTCTGCATAAAGAAAGTAACAAAATTCCCATAAAGAAAGGTGTTAGGCAAGGAGACACAATCTCCCCAGTACTATTCACAGCTTGTTTAGAGGAAGTATTCAGAGACTTGGGATGGGAGCAGTTAGAAATAAGGGTAGATGGAGAATACCTCAGTAATCTGCGATTTGCTGATGACATTGCCTTGCTAAGCATTTCGGGGGATGAACTGCAAATAATGATTGATGACCTAGACAGGAAAAGTAGAAAGGTAGGCTAGAAAATCAATATGCAGAAGACTAAGGTAATGTTCAACAGCCTCGGGAAGGAACAGCAGTTTACATTAGGTAGCGAAATACTGGAAGTAGTAGGCGAATATGTCTACTTAGGACAGGTAGTAACCGCAGATCCGGACCACGAAAAGGAAATAACAAGAAGAATACAATTGGGATGGAGCGCATTTGGCAAGCACTCGCAGATTATGACTAGCAGCTTACCGGTATCGCTCAAGAGGAAAGTATACAACAGTTGCATCTTTCCTGTACTCACCTATGGGGCTGAAACGTGGAGGCTAACCAAGAGAGTTCTACTTAAGTTGAGGATAACCCAGAGGGCTATGGAACGAAAAATGGTAGGGGTAACATTGAGATAGAAAGCGTGCAGAGTGGGTCAGAGAAATAACTCAAGTTACCGACATTCTAGTGGAAATTAAGAAGAAGAAATGGACATGGGCAGGACATGTAGTGCGAAGAGAGGATAACCGATGGTCGCTGAGGGTAACAAACTGGATTCCAAGGGAAGGAAAGCGTAGCAGGGGGCGGCAGAAAGTTAGGTGGGCGGATGAGATTAAGAAGTTCGCAGGGGTCAAGTGGATGCAACTAGCACAGAACCGGGTGAAGTGGAGAAATATGGGAGAGGCCTTCGCCCTGCAGTGGGTATAATCAGGCGGATGATGATGATGATGAGAAGGTTCGTGGCAGTATACATGCCTCCCTGGTTTCAGTTCCTTGGTTTTGTGGGGTTTAACGTCCCAAAGCACCTCGGGCTATGAGAGACGCCGTTGTGGAGGACTCCGGAGATTTCGACCACCTGGGGTTCTTTAACGCGTGCACTGTCATCGCACAGCACACGGGCGTCTTGCTTTTCGCCTCCATCGAAAAGATGCCGCCGAGGCCGGGATTCGATCCCGCGCCCTTGGGAACGGTGGTCGGGCGCCGTAACCACTGCGCCACCCCGTCTTTTTTTTTTTTTTTTCTTTATTGCCGGTCATCGCCAACACAAAACAAAACCAACAAAAACGCGCTACAAACAGAATGCTCACAGCAGAGCGGTTACCACAAGCATGACACTGTGAATACAGAAGCCGGCCGGCAGGCTCATACAAGTCGCCTTTGTCAAGTTAAAATTCCTTCTGCTCGCATAGTGGTTCGACTCTTGAAATCCAGTCTGGCACAGTGGTCTTCAATTTGTGTATTTCAACCAATGCGTGTATACTCTCGCGAAAGTAGAGCCTTGCAGGGCGGGCGTCAGGGTCACAGTGAAAACCCGCCATTCTGGACCGCCATAGACTGTGCAGGCCTATTAGCATAACCGTATCAAGTGGAATCCCATCATTATTTTCAGTTGGCAGGAATCTAATCCCGTATGAGTCTAATGGTAATTCTTTCTTAAAAGTTCGTTGCAGCACATCCCAAAAATAGACGCCCTCCCAACGTGCAGAAATACATTTGTCTCTGGCTGTTTACATATTAAGCAAAGTGAACCCCATGGCAGATAAAAGCCCTTGCTTTCAAAAAACGTTTGTACCGATAATGTTCCTGTATGTAACTTAAAGAAAAACGTCTTTACCCCAGGAGAAACTGGCATTCTTTTGACACGCTTCAGTACGTCTTGACCTAGACGGCCGCTATACAAGGCTCTGTACACAGGAACAGAGAAGTCGTCACAAACAGCTTTATACAGGTTCTTCTTTTTCACTGAACTTAAGTATTCTGTCGAGAAGCGAGCTGACAGAATTCGAACACTGCAGACAACCTCTTTGAAAAAACTAGAAAGACGCCCTGGCATGCTTTCCGTGGCAACCACGAAATTGGGCAATGCCCGCGCGAGCCTCACTTGGCACACAGTGCGCAAAAAGGGGTCGGTAACGTCGCGAAAGAAAATAAATCTGTTTACAAGCTGGCGCACGAATAAGTGAGCAAGCCCGAGACCTCCGTCTTTAATTGGCCGGAACAGGTTATCACGACTACATCTTTCCCAGCTTGATACCCATACAAACACAGCAAAGATTCGGTGTAGCTTGAACACTCAACCTAGAACAATGAAGTGCTTGCATGACGTACCACCCCTTGGCAACAAAAAATAGATTACACACAGTGGCTCGTGCAAAGATAGACAGTGGCACTCCTTTCCACTTGTCAGCCTTCTCCCGTATTTCCTGAACTTGGGCGCGCCAAAATGGCTTGCTCTCTTCATAGAATTCTAGAGGTACGCCCAAATACTTCACGGGTGTTGTAACCCATGTAGCGCTGGCAAAAAAGTCAGACGTTGATGTCCACGCCCCGTGCCAGAAGCCAAGACATTTTCCTTACTGGACTTCCTGTGGTCGCACTAAAATCTTTCACAACTTCAACTGCGGCGCGAATACTTTCTTTGTTCGCACAAAACACAGCTACATCATCAGCGTACGCCAAAAGTTTGACCTCAGACATGTACAGTTGAAAGCCCTGAACAGATGGATTTTGCATAATAGACAGGCATAAAGTTTCGATATAAATGCAGAATAGAAGAGGGCTGAGGGGACAACCCTGACGTACCGAACGCCGCACATTTATGGGTTCCCCTAGTACTTTATTAACAATCAATCGCGTTGTGCAGTTTCGGCACTGACCTGCGCCACCCCGGCGGGGTGGTTTCAGTTTCTCGCGCCTTGACATTGCTCGGTGCTGATACGGAGCCGCGTCCTGTGTAACATTCAAGATCATATTAAATTATGTTCCATGCACTTAATGAGTGCGATTAAAACACACTATAAGGCACATCCTTGCGCCACGAAATGGAAAAAAAAAAAATTCTCAAAACGTCGAGGACTCGGCAACAGCTTTAAACATCTTACGTCCGCCTTTGAAAGCTTGCATGCGACTGCTGGAGGCAAGAACGATAAACGCGCGCACCTGCATGACACAGGCACGACGAAGCGAAGCGCGTATCAAAAGCACGATCGTAAGCAAGATCTTGGTATTGCTTAGTCGCGCCACGCAAGAAACAGACAAAAAAAGCATCGTCTGGCCCTTGGAAACGCGACTGCGGCCGTCTGTTCACAGGAGCAGCGGCGTGGCGATGTGCACTGTCACTGTAGCGGCCAGCGCCAATGTCGGCTGCTGATAACGCAGAAGAGACTGCCATCCTTAAAAAAGAAAAAAAAAGACATGTCTGAATCTGTCTGTTACAGCAACACGCATGCGCAAGTGGCCGGGCTTGGCGGGAAAGGCAGCATTCCCGCTCAGAAGCCGCGCTGACCGTTGCAGTGGTGGACGAAGAGCCGGGAGGACTGATCGTCGCCATTATGCTAGCGGCAGCGCGTCAAAAGTAGGCTACTGCGCACTTGGACTGGAGGGGAACTGATGTTCAGGAATAATTATTTCCTGTGCGTATATATGCAGTGCTAGACACTGCGGAGGTTTTGGAATTGCCGGAGAGACCAGGAAATGACGCTGCACTGTTTTCGCTGAAGTTGGTTAGACTGTTGAAAGCTGAAGTAGTATTTTTCTTCCCTGTTGGATACCGCTGCCCTGAAAACAATGAGCTCCAGTCGGCCTTGCTTCGGCCGCTATGAGAGGAATTTGCACTGCCGTTTGAATTGACTGGGCAGCGGCTATATACGCGGAAGTTTTCGACCGGTGACTGCGTCTGCACCTTTGTGGTGGTGGTGTGCCAAACTTTGTAGTGTAGTGCTTAACGTGGTAGTGAACCTAACTTTGTGGCCGTGCTCCCGAGTCGCCTCAATGCCTTTCAACCCTGACTGACGGACTGGCCTGCGACTACCGAGGAATATCTGCTAGCCAGGCTCGTCGGCATCGAAGGTGAGCGCGAGCGAGGGCGACTTGTGTTCGTGGAAACCTCTTTTCGGCTATTGGTGCAAATTTAGCTCAATTTACGCGAGCATTGCATAAAAGTGAACCAGTAACAACACACAGAGGTTTCCTGGACCAGCGCCATCGGGTTTTTTCCTCCGTGACGGAAGCGCGGTGAGCAAGCATACTTGGTGCGCAATAGCTTTAGGCTTAGCTCGCACTGTAGGCAGGAAAGTGTAGGCATTGAGGCAGCTAGCAAAATGGGACCTGTAGTGACTTTGGGATCAATACAAAAGTGCGAAATTCTATTAAAGCTGAGCTGAACTAGCTTATTCTCTCCGTGCACGACTCCCCGAGTGACGTCCTCAGGTGCGCCGCTTGTGTGTTGACTTTGCAACTGCCTCCTCTGTCAATTTTCGTATTTGCTTCAAGACCGTCGCTGTATCTGATTAGGGTTAGAGCCCCCATCTCTTCTGCTTCTTGGATGGCTTTCGCTATTACTACCATTGAGTATTGGCTTAGCCGTGAGCCCTGCTTGGACTTTATGATGAATTTGATGTCGCTCTTCGGTAGAGGTTTTTTTTTTTTTTTTTTTTTTTTTGCTCGGCCTTCCTGTTGTATATTCTCGGCCCCCATCCACGGTGCGACTTTTTTCAAGCTGTCACCTCTCTTGCTTCTCCGGCTGTCAGCTTATCCATTCTGGCCTTTTGTATTTTTTCGTTTTTACTCTTTTACTCGTGTCTTCTGCATAACGGGTATTCGGTTGCCAACGTTTCGACTGCCTAGAACTTTGTCTCTCTCCATAGCGCCGGATCCTTGCTCCCAGATGCCATTTGCGGCGACGAAGTCGTCACAGTCTCCACCCTCGTTTGATCCCGCTTGGATATTGTTCCACATCTGTTAGGACTTGCGAGCAATTTATCAGTCGATTTGGTCTCGGCCTGGTAGCCGATGCATTCGCGTTCATGACCCTTCATGGCTTTCATGGCCGCCTTTTGGTCTATCCACTTCGCAGCGGCGTGGTTGCTCCGGAAATTTCTAACTCCGTAATAGGTCGAAGAATTGGCCTACCGTTGGAGATTGTATAGCACACAGGTGTTCCGGTCGTTGAGTTGTTCATAAAACTTGCCAAAATTTCGAGAGTCGGCGTTTCATGATGCGAACGCTATGGAGCACTCTCAAGTACCCTGCATAGACAGGAGGACTAATCGAGTTGTCACTCTAAAAGTGGCATTGTTGTCGGTTACCGTCAGCTCTTGACGAATCTGGGGAAAGGCTTCAGAGCACTCTTCCACCGTGCTTCAGAGTAGGTGTTTGTTATATTTTGTCTGGTGGCTTCTTGTCTTCCTCCTGGGCGGCACTTTTTATTTTAGCTGCTGCATCAGCGCGTCATCCTCGTAGGCCTTTTCTACTTCATTGTCATGACTTTGGGTATCTGACATGCTGAAAACAGTGCATACTCTTGAGTGGATTTACAGCCTGTTTTTTGGGGCTGGTATTTTTTACATGCCTTGAAAATATGCTGCCGGGCTGTCTTATCCTGGTATGAGCTCCACTTTGTAGGCAGTCTGGCTGATAGTTTTTCGCTAGAGTTTTGAAGGGTGGAGACGAGCATTTTGCGGTTCGTCTAAAATGTAAAAGCTTCGCCAGCTGGGTACAATAATAAAAAAAAATGCTTCGGCGCCAACACCATGGCCAGCATTTACTTATCCATTTGAGGATAGCACCTTTCTGTAGGTGTCAACGCTCTACTGTAACATGACAGTATACTTTTTTTTTTATTCTTTTGAATCAGCACTGAAACTATTCCTCTGGCTCTGCATCTGTAATAAGGCATGTTTCTTTGTCGCAGTAGTTGAGAGAATGGCTGGCAGCCAATTCTTGCTTGACATTATTCAAAGCCTCACCCTCTTTGGCGGTCCATTGAAATGTATTCTCTTCTCGATTGAGCTCCCGAAGCGGTTCCACGATCTGATCCAATTGTGGGATGAATCGGCAACAGTAGTTCACCATCCTCAAGCTTCGAACTTCAGGCTAGTCAAGGCCAGCTGCCTCACTTGAAGAATGTGTGTTCGAAACACTTTGCTGTAGTTGTCGCGATCGCCCACTTGTCCAAAGTCAGTCCGGCTTCTTTGAATGATATTATAGCACAAGTAGTTTTCTATAGAACGTCCGGACACTAAAGTATCATCGCTTATATTGATTCCCTCTTCGTCAGGTGGAATCTGTCGGTGGCGTCTTGGAAACTTTCCGCTGCTGCGTTTACCTCAAAGGGAACTGTTGCACCTTCTCAGTTTGCTGTGAGTTCCGAACGCTGTTATCTCTCGCGATGTCTCTTGAAGCTCTAGCTGGTGGTTGCCCTCATTCGGCAGTGACTTCGAGAGGCCCTTTGCATCATAGAGGTTTATGATGCCTTCCGCCGTCGGCGTGACGCGTATTTCTCGTTTTATGACAACTTTTGGCTCCAGCATGTCCATGCTAATCCTAACTGCACCCGGATCACTTTGTTTTGAGACTACCACCATTGGAGAAACCCACGTGGTCGGTCACGTTGCTGCATTATGTCGAGTTGTTCTAGCCTCTAGACCTTTCTTCACTCAATTTCGAATTTTGAAATCGATGCTTCTGTGTGGGCGGGCTACATGGTCTCAAGCCTGCCTCGATTTCGAGCTTATGCATGTTTTCAGTTTTTCCGATACCTTGAAGAGGTTTGGGAATTCTTTCTCAGAGTTCACACGAGAGTTGTTGACAACTCCGTTTAGGACTCGTATGAAACGGGTCCTATGAAGTTTCGCAGCTCACTGCTTGCTCCCTTTGGATGACGTAAAGGTTTATTTCAACCTGCTGCTCTCTGGCTTTCAAATTTTGCTCTGAAGACTCTTTACACCGTAAGGACTGCACTCACTCCGTATGACACGAGGTGCATGCTCGTACCTTGCAAGGGTGCTTTCAGGAGGTCCCTCCAAGCATTTCCGCCAATCACACTTATTCCGGCTCCCGAGTCTAGGCAGAATTCCACCTAGACTCCATCGAGTCCTATGCAGTACTGTCGTAGGAAACTTGCACTTCTTGCCCTTTCTCAGTGGATCTCGTTTTCAGGAAGTCTGTGGTCTGCTCCAGTTATTGGAGTCTTCGCTCTATAACCTCTGCGATGTACTCAATTGAGCACAATGATTTTTCTTCCTGTGTTGGTAGGCGGATTCCCATGCTGGACATTTATATTTTACTCCAGCATGTGATCTCTGTCTTTTACGTCACAATAAGGGTTTGTTCTGTGCATTTTCTTTTTCTGCTGGTGGTTGTGCCAGTTGCTTCTTATTTGGTACTACCTACCTTAACGCTACTGTTGTATGTTTCTCTGTACCGGTAGCTTTTCTTTTGGCATTCTCTAGGCTGCGTCTCTCGCTAAGCAAAGCGGTTCAGTGCGAGTCTCCTGCTCTCGAAGGGTGATTCTCCTCAACCTCGATCATGCTGTGCCACGTCTAATTTTTGATAGACTTTCTACATTTTGCTCAACAAAACAGCACGTGGTTGCCATCTGTCCTACACGTACGTGAAGCTGATCGATTGTTTCGTTTTCCTCCTGCTTCGCTTAGTGGAACACTAGACGCTCGAAGTCTTCTCTGGTGAAAAATGATCGTTTAGTCTTTGAATGGCTGTTTCGTACAAAAGACTCGCGTCTTAGAGCGGCAGAAAGATGTTGAAGAGAATCTTCCGGGCAAGAAGCAGCAACATCGTTCTCCTTCTATTGACAGCAGTGGGGTGATTCTCGAATGACACCACTTCCAACGCTGGGTCGGTGACGCGGAGTCTGCGTGCGGATCAAAAGCAGTAATGCACCTCCATGCCTATATTGGTCTGACCTGAGAAGCAGGAGCTTTGTTCCATGTCGGATGCGTCACAACGCCGAGACCTCTGTCTTCTTCAAGTGTGGTGCTGACGTTGCTCTGCTGCGTCGTTATTGGTTCACTTTGGGTATCCCATATTTGTTCCAAGTTTGTGTCGTCTTCAGAGTTAATCCATAAAGACGACACTCTGTTAAATCCGAGCTGTTATATTCTCTGGAATCCGCATTTACAAAGACTCCACTCGCGTCGCGCATCCAGCTCTTCCTTTTTATCTTCCTCCGGCTGGCCACTCCTTTGTGTTTACAAACTCCCGGGCCTCGGGTTTTAGGCAGAGCGGCTCAGGGCATCTTTGGAGGTCGAACGTCGCCGGGGGTTTTGTCGTGTCATTTGTACGATTGGCGCAAAACACTACAGGGCCTACACCCAGCTTTGCTAACTGCCTCAATGGGGGGTTATGCGAGCCCGCTGCCGCTTGCGTCACTGAACAAAGAAACTCGTTCCGAACGCCGTTGCAAATGGTTTGCGCTGCACACGGCGCTCGGAAATTCTCGCCACCCCGTCCAGCAACTCTGAAGAACGGACGCTGCCTGCGGTCTGCGGCACAGCGTGTTTCCGCCGCAGCCAAGGTGGGTAGACACGTTTTCTTTTCCAACTTAGCTGCGTCAGGCTTGTCTCCCGAGCTTCTCGGGAGTCCGGCGAGCTTACTTTGCTGCCACGGTGAGTATGCAAGAATGCGGTACTCTTGTGTGTGCAGCTGGTTGCCTATATCCTTTCTCTCTCTCTCTCTCTTTGCAGGTGCGCTTGCACTTGCAGTAGTTCATTCGGCTGGCGATGACATCTGGAATGATGTCAGTTAAGTGTCGTGCAAAATGTATTTCTTGCACACTGTATATATTTTGCCAGCCACACTGTAACTGTCGGAAGTTTCGACTGCGCTGCATCGCAGCGTCAAGTTTTCTGCGTTTTCGATAGACCTATCGAAACGAGAAGACTTGACACGGCTGCCGTAACCCTAACTCGTCACTAAGTGTGGCTGTAGTGGGGTGGAGGATGTAGCTTGGTCGAAGACGTGGCAAACGCCGCATTTGCTTCCGACAGTGCTGCAAGTGTACAGCGGGACCAAACACACCTCAGCCTTCACTCAAGTATAAACGTGTGCTTTCTTCCACGCTTGTCCTCATCTCTTCATTACTAAACATTTTGCCACTATTTAGCGATGCTTATTATCACTTCCAATAATCGGAACACTGAAAAGTAGTCACATGCCGAACAATCTGTGCATAGCAGATGTTTAAATACTCATCACCGACGGTTTAAAATGAGACATTTACGGACACAAACAATTGCATATCCAGTTCCATCAACGAAATTACGCACCATGCTTGAGAGATAATGTATTTTGGTATTCTTTTTCGTCATTGCCTTTTTTTTTTTTATTTGCTCTCCAACGTTCTGCTACTCTGTGTGAAAGGAAGCCAGAGCACCGCACACTTCTTTTATAGCTTTTTACCTGGCCTACACGCCTTTCTTCTTGCAGAATAAATTTCTTTCAATTCGCAATAGTTTCTAAAGTTCGTGAGTAGCTTTTTTTTTTTTAATTTCGCTCGTGCCAAAGAATCTTGCTCGACAGCTGTTTATTATTCCAGCATGCAACTGGAACTCTTTTGGAGAGCTTACAACTTATTTAGAACCTTCAAGGTACATTTCCTCCACACCTACTACTACACTTCACCATGAATTCCTGCATGGTCTTCGTTGCAATAAAACAGATACCCAGACAATTAGAATGGAAAAAAACTTGTTCCTCTTTCAAGCAGATTTTTGCTTTACACAACATTATCGGCACTTGCGGAGTGATCCTGCCGACTTGTGTGTCGCTAGTGCACTTGAGTACAGCTACATGCCCCAGTTGTTTATACTACAGAAAAATCACATATGCATCGTGTTGCATACCACGTGCATACTCTTCATTCATAAGTCTATAGAAAGTCTATAGCCATCAAGGCTATAGAAAACAATAAAAGAAACGTGACTTCCATATGAAGGCTTGAACAGAACCGCAAACAAGATAATGCTAGTATTTCCATCACAAAAACGATTTTATGAAGCCGTATACAGTCACGATCACGAAGTGGGCACACACATCTAACACACACCTACTTGCTTTCAGGGACACAGACATCGCACTACGAGCACTGTAGGGTCCCATTTTCAGGGGACCATATTCGCTGAACATGCCTATTTATAAAAATCATCGTCGCACTCATTTCAAAAAATTTATTGACTATCGCACACTATTTCATCACCACGTTTTATTAGGGAAAGAGAGCCTTGACCGCCTAGTAAAGAGCAGAGACATTAGTCTGCCAACCAAGATCCGTATAACTCGTGCTATGGTCTTTCCAGTTGTGATGTATGGATGCGAGAGTTGGACTGTGAAAAAGGCTGACCGCCGAAGAATTGACGCGTTTGAATTGTGGTGCTGGCGAAGACTCTTGAGAGTTCCTTGGACTGCCAGAAGATCAAATCAGTCGATATTGTCGACCATAAACCCTGACTGCTCATTGGAGGGTCAAATTCTAAAGTTAAAACTCAGCTACTTTGGTCATCTGATCAGAAGAGAGGAGTCGCTGGAGAAAGATTTGATGTTGGGAAAGGTTGACGGTCGCCGGAGAAGGGGTAGGCAGCGAACGCGATGGTTAGATGGCATCCTCGAGGCACTGCAGATGAAGTTATGTGATGTTAGGAAGATAGTGAGAGACCGGAAAGCGTGGCGTGAAATGGTCCATAGGGTCACGAAGAGTCGGACACGACTGAACGACTGAACTGAACTGAACTGATCTGATGACGGCTTACGTAATTTACATGCAACCGGAATTTTAATGAGTATATAAAGTTTTAATACTTTCATTCTGGGTAATTGAAAAGGGTAACCTGGCACTGACAAGAGCGCGTCGTAACCAAGCACGGTATAGGAGGAAACTCCTCGCCCTCTTGTTCGTGCCAAATTACATCTGCTAGCTTCCATTTGAAGTTTATGATGTCAGTTGCATCCGTTTATTTACACTGGATTTTTGTTGTCGGTATTGACACACAGCGAATCAATCTTCCATCACATCTAGCACATCACGCTCGAGCTAAACATCGTTTTGGAGCTATTTGGGCTTTGTTGCCCTTGCGCCATTAAACTCCCAACTAAACACACAAACAAGGGGCCCCTTTCAACTATTATACGTTTCGCGTCCCAGCCTTTTTTTGTTCTGCATGATCAACTTATCTGGAAGTTCGCAATTCCTTAAAACGCAGTCCATCAATGCCATTAAAGCAACTCAGTTATTCAGTCATTTCGCATGATAGACTCCTTTGTCTGTTTAATTCTACATTGCAGAGTCCTCATCAATGCAGTCATCTGGGATCATCTGTATACTGCTTAATGATTGATTAGTCAGCCTTACACTATCAAGTGCAGTTCTTGGCCAAGAAATGTGAACGTCAGTTCAGCTCTTTTGTGGTGCGCAAGGCTGTTTTCCTCATCAATACACTGTTGTCGTTGTTTGTCAACTCTGCTTCTTTGCTATCATTTCTTGTTCCGTAGCTATATTTATCATATATGTGCGCTTTTATTTCTGCCTTTTCAATTGTACTGTGCTCCAGTATATAGAGATATTGGCTGCGCATTTTTCCGTCGTCAGTTATACCTCAAGATTGACCTATCAGGTTAGGGTATGGTGGAAGACAGGTTGTGAAAGCCCAAGATCACATTGATGATATACGATAACGATGAGGAGAAGAGAGATAAACGAGTGACATTTTTATGCAGTGGTTGCAAGAGAGACAAAGGGAGGAAAATGAGAAAAAAAGGCCGATCTACCTCGAAGGCCCCATCCGTCGGTGGTATAAACATGGCGACCTGCCTTGCCGGCTCCCCGAGGCGGCGGTAATATCCATCACAGACTTTCACGCAGCTTATTCCCGTCAAAGTAACGCGGGCTCGCATGCAGCGCCTTTGGACGCAGTGCATCCTTGACAAAGCACAAGCTGCGTGCACTTAAAAGGTGTCTCAGTAACTTCCCTCTAGTGCATCTACTACCCAACAACTTTGCATGTTGACAAAGCAGACCTAGCAAGGTTGACAGCTCCTGAAGTTAGGGCTATCATCAGCACAATCTTCTTAATTGCATTAATAGCTTGTCAGGTATGCAACAAATATTAAATGTCATGAGTGCGCAAGTGGCACTATGGACACTTAAAGTGCCACCGGTTCCAGCTTGAGAGCGACCTTAAGTATCTTCTGTAATTGGTCATCAGCCCTTTGAAAGCATTATGTCCCATTGTTATAATCCCCGGTTATTATGGACAACTCGAACAATGCACGGCTTTTCTGAGAGGGAAGCGGTGTTGATGTTTTGCGCCGTTTTAATGTGATAACTGGCTGGTTGGATAATGGACTGGGAGAAAGTGCACGCAGCCCATCGGTGCTAATATATTTTTACATCGTTGTTGTGGACAGCGAAGAGAAGGAAAAAATTGCTAAGGCCTCAAATATTTTCCCGTGTTGGCTGCAGGACATCCGCAAATGCAACGCGGAAGTGCATGTGAAATACGTGATGGCTATTTTCTCTGGGGTGTCATGCTCTATAGTGTCATGATTGCAAGTAAATCAGCTGACCATTTGTCACAATGCGTGAATATCTGAAATAATTCAAAGGACGATTACGCTGCTACATGTTGCGAAATCCGAGAGCAAGTGATGCACAGTCAGTCGGGTAGATATATTGAATTATTGCTTCTATCGAACTGTCTGAACACACCCTTAAAAACCCGTTAAAAAGTATAGTAGTGTTCGTGTTTATCGAACTCCCGTTAATGGGGCATTTGATGTATCTGTGTGTGCACCGTCCCCCTGCGAGGGAAGCTTACCCTAATGTCGCCTCATGATCACTCTGCACACGCTGATCCGTCTTAGGCACCTGTTCATAGCGGAGGCGGCGCTAATGCTGTAAAACCGCGTGATGTGGTGATCGTCGAGTCCGCTTGAAATTGGCCTTTAGTCTGCTGTGCTTGCTTTCAACGCGACACTACTGCAATGCGAGGAAGCCAGTATTCGATGCACTCGTTGTTGTGCGGTGAAGCCAGTCTAACTGACCGAAATCTAGAGACGGCTCTCATGTGGCTTTCTTCGCTGCTGAAGGCGACGCAAAGATCAGCAGTAACCAATTGTAACTGATATATTATTGCATTTATAGCGTGCCAGTACTTAAGCTTTTAAAGTCGGCGATTGCGTTTTCCAAAGCACTACCCGACTTTCGACTGTAACGACAATTGTGCCAGGCGGCGTGAGACGCGAGCAGCGCTTGCTCCGATCTGGCTGTCACCCGTTAACAATGTTATTAACTATAAGCCGCTATTGGTGCGCACACTCCCAGACCCTTAGAGTAAGGTTGAGGGGGGCAGCTGTTCCGGTCTCAAGGGAGATGCCCTCGACGTGGAAAGTTCAACCGGAATTCAGCAACCTGTAGTGACAGAAAGGAGTGGCCGTTTCGTGCTCAGCTTTCAAGCCAGAGTAAGGGTCGAAGTCAGAAATAACAAACGAAACAGGCTTTTATATAGAGCAGGACATGATATAGAGGAATTCACACGAGCACTTCAAATACACAGACAAGAGGTTCGCAGAAAGACTCTGCAAGGCATGAAACTAAATAGGCTTTCAATAACACAGAGGCTCTGCAACACTGAATAATACACGAGAGAATCAGACAAACGCCAAATTGTTCACCGAGCACTGTCGCAGTCTGGACAGTCCGGACGTGGTCGTCCTGCAGACGAGCACCGCTCCCTCGCAGATCTCGCGGGCTTTCCAAACAGCTGGTTGACCCTTTGATTGACCGCAACAATCGCTTTAACACTTTCTCTCGCCAACTACCTGGTCGCCTGGCACAAGCGACGGGACCTCAATAAGTAGGGCCCACCGCGTCTGTCTGTTAGAACGCGCCAAGGCCGGCGCGCACTTACACGTAACTTTCGCCCTTAACCGCCCTCTCTTCTTCCCGCCGAGCCGCACATCGTGATTGGTTAGTGGCGGCAGAACCTTCTCGGGAGGTCTAGCACATTATCGGTCGATTGAGTCACCGTTGCCGCCGGGTGATGAGGTGGGGTAATGCCGATGCGCGCAAGGCTGCCTCTTCTCGCGCGGGGGAGGAGACGTTTCTGCAGCATTCTATAACTCTCTATGTGACACCGCGCTGACTCGATAAAAATGTGCGCAGATTTCGTGACACTGGCCTAGGGAGAGAAACGTGAGGGTTAGTCACAGGATAATTTCGAAAATTATCAAATGGCTCAGTGAGGGTGCGCTCAACGCGCACTCTTCTTCGACGCCTGCCTCGAGGTGCTGCTCGAAGCCCATGCAGGACGGGGGGCCCCTAGCCTGGGTGGGTGTATCGTATCTGCAGTGTATGCAACCCATAGCCCAATGTGGAAGTTTTGTCGACAACAATGTAGAGCAATGTAGACATGGTGGTTTAACCAACAAGCCCGTTATCATCGGCGTCTCGCTAACTCCAATCATGCTGTGTCAGCCGCGGCGGCCGTAAAGGCAGTCAGTTGTCAAGAGTTCATGTCGATAGGTGGTGTTTGGTGGGTGAGCACCGTATATATGCGCTTGGTTCAGGTGGTCAGATATCCCAATAATCTAGTACAGACAGATACAGAAGTACGGGTACAATGCATAAAACAGAAACCGGAAGTGGACAAAACCGAAAGTTAAACAGATAAGACAGTACATATTCGATATAACATCTCACTTCGTTGGGGTGAAACAGAAGAATAACAGGCACGCTGACAATTTTTCTTAACACAAGTACAAGAAAAAGACTTAATAATTTAGAAATGCATTTCAATTTAGAATTCGGAAAATAAATCAATTATTTTTCCACATGAAATACACAAGTTTAAACATGGTACATTCTCTTTCTTTGTGTACACTGAAAAGTATTTAAATTTGTTCAACAATTTATGCAATTATACCTATTCGTGACAGCAGAATTATCAAGCTGTAGTAATACATTCTCACTCACATAGCATGAGTGGGTACACAGGCGACGGCCACGGAAGACGGCACACGACGGTCGAGTTAGTGGAGTTAGTGCGAAAGGTGAATGACCTTTGTTATTGCTGGCTAGTGGTCTGCTGAGAATCCGACCCTTTAGACACTGCAATCACTACTTACTATTGGAAGCACTTTGTACTGCTCACTGAAAAAGAAAAAATGACGTGTGTATTAGATGTAGTTTCAATAGCATCACTGCACTGTGGCAACAGTGTTTAAATCTCTGTGGAATATCTTAAAAGGAAGGTAGAAGGGCGTTGTTCCTGTCTGATGTCCATCGAGCCTGCTTCGGTAGTCCGAAGGGAAAAGTAGGATTCGGTCTTGCTAGTCTCCACGAGGCTCTGGTTGCCTCCTTGGCTGTCATTTGTAAGAGATGCGAGCACAGGGTGCTAAACAAATTGTCCGCTGGTTCCCTACTACGAGTAGACAGTATACAGTCTGCATCTCATGAAAGCTGTTTTGTGTTTTGTCATTGAATCGAATTTCTTTGCACTGATATGTTCTTGCCCTGTATCTCTCGAACTACTTGGTGTTGTTTGCATGCAGAGGTCAAATGCCCTATTTTCCCGTAGAATAACATGTCTTGCCTTATGTAGGGCAAGTTAATGCGGCAGCTCTGTCTGTTTGACCCGTATATGTACCAGTGGGTCTGTCGTGAACTCTGTTCTGGACATTTTAAAGGCATTGCACTTAGCGTTTTTGTCAGTGTCGGACTTGCATTATAAGCAACGCTTGGAGCAGGCGGTCTTGCGGGTTGTTGTGCCTTTGAGACGAGTCCAGTTGACAAAAACTACAGAAATGTGTCAAAAATATGACAAGATATCCTGTAGTTCTGTCGTAACCATCAGACTTTTCTGTAGTTCTGTAGTTCTTCTGTAGTATATTTCTGTTATCTGTAGTTCTGTTGCACTTTTCTGTTGTAACTACAGAATGTTCTGTTGTCACAACAGGTTTCCCGTCAAAAACCGCACAGCAATTCTGTCGTAACATAGAAAATTTTCTCTACTTTTTCCGACTAGGGTACTACATTTTGACGCGGACAATAACACGGGGAGGCTTGTCGCGAGTTGTACGGTCTTGGCGTACAGTCTTCGAATCTTGGTATTTTTGATGCAGGCTGCCGTTGGTAAATGAGTTCTTGCGGAGGGAAGTGAGGGCGAAATTGCTTTGGCATAGCCTTATGGGGTGAGACTGGATGAGTTGACATAGCTCTTGCTTTACAGGTTGAACAGATGTTAGAAATTCCCGTACGTCATGGACAGCCTGTTCATATTGCAAAGCAATGTCAGACGCAGTCGCAGAAGTGACATTGACATTCTTTGCTTGTACTATGGCTGCTTGTACGTCTTCTTGTATCTATATGTTCGAGCGTTCCCAAAGCACTTTTTCTTGAGTGCTTGCATCAGTTCTTCTATCCCTGGGAAAGTATTCACCAGCTTTTCTACGGCTTTGCTACTCTAGCTGTCATGGCTCAGATGTTCTATGTCCGGGCCGTACTTAATGTTCCACTCAGGGACTCGGTGAAATATTCCTAGTTTTGCTTTGCTGTTTGATACAGATATTCAGCCGGTTTTCTCGTGACTAGGGTTAATTTTAGTCAACGCTGTGTTATATTGTCCTCACCATCTTAAGACTTGGTCATGCTGCTCGAAGATACAGTAGGTATCTACTTAACGCTGAATTGTGCGGCTGATAGGCTTAGTATGACTCTTTTTCAGAATCTTTTGGCTCTATTCCCAAAAGTTTTAGGTGGGTCGCGTTGCTTCTTTGCGACTTTTATAATGAGAATAAAGCGTTCGCTTCCCAGTTCTTTCATGGTTTTTCCCATGGCGCTTCCGCGCAGCCGTTCACAAAGGTGAGGTCTGGCGTTCTTGGTTACATTATTCAGATCCTTGTTCGGTTGGCTGTGTTTGTGATTGAGTACAGATTAAGCATTTCGGCTCCTTTTGCCACGAGTCTTAATGTCACTTCTTGTTTTCGATAGCCACAGCTAGAGTTAATACGCTTGAAGTCCCCCAGAACCATGAGCGGGTTTTTTCTGATCATATTGCTAACTCATTTGATCAGTTCTGTTAATTTCAATTTCTTTTGTATTGAAGGCCTGTAGACACCATGAATATGCCGCCTGTGCCTTTCATATTTTAGAGGCACGATTTGTACAGCTGTATGACGTCCATGGCTTTGACGCTAGTTTTCTTTATTGCGACGAGCACATTATTTACGATGGTGGCTGCTTTGCCCGTTTGCCTTTCTTCGCATCTCTCGTATCCCGCGATATTTACTCTCCACTGGGGCCTTATCCCTGTATGACAATTACAACTGTTAGCATTGCTTGTTTGTTTAAGCGGTACATTACCTGAATTTTCCCCTAGAAGTTTTCTGCAATTCCACTGCCATATTTCGTGAGTTACCTTTTGTTCTTGCCTAGCTTTTATGATGCTACCCTTCTGTCGGGGCTGTCATTCTATTGTAAATCTTTAGAACGCCCTGTACAGGCCCGGTCTGTGCCTCGACAATATTTTGTCTTTGGCGGTGTCATTGATGCCTTCTGGCTGTTGTAAATTGTGTTCTTAAAACATGTGTATTGTGCTTGCATTTGTTGGAGTTGCCCTTATATCTGGCAATGGAACTATCCTGCATCATGTTTCATTTTATGCTCCCATGCGCCTTTTCCTGCATTCTCTTCGGTTGGCATTCCCTCCTCCACCCTCGGGAGCTCTGCATCCGTTTTTAGGGCTGCCGTAAAGCTCTTGTTTTGTTTCTCAAGCTGTAGGTTGTTTTGTTTTTGTTTTTTCGCACGTACAGGATGTTTCTTTGGCCGTGTATGAGTTTCGCTGGGGTTTCACATTTTTTTTTCTAGCTGATAAGATCCGAACGCGACACAGCGTTGAAAAAGCTTTGGCAGTACAAGCTCACCTTGTTCTTTTCTTGTTCTTGAGGGTTGCGTTCTCTTCTTTCCTCCTTGTTTATTCCCTCTGTCTGCAGGCTTGGGTAGTAGGCTGCCTTTGCATTGTTCCGGTCACTGACTAGTATCCGTGTCTGGCTCTCGACCTTACATTGGTTTGGCTTTCGTTGCCTTCATGTCGATTGGAGCCGAGCCATCTTTTCATCTTGGAAGAGTTGTCTTTTGCTCTTGTTGGCTTTTTATTTTTTTCTTGGTCTTCCCCTGTCTCCTGTCACCGTTTTTGTTGCTTTCTGGTTACATTGCAGTGTCTGGTATTTGGTCATTTTCCATATTTGTTTGCGACCTCTGTCCGGTTGAGGTTGCCTTTTTCGAAAATTGATCATTTGCTATTAGTGCAATCGTGCATTCGGGATCACATTAATTTCGAGGTTCTGGGTGCCGCATTCTGCAAAGACCTTTGTTCCCGAGCATTGGCATAAGTCCCAACTTTGTCCCGGTTGCAGCCAGACCTGGGAGAACTGCCCTTTCACCTGCATTCCGTTCCAGCATATCTGAATTTCTGGGGAAAATATTGATGAGAAAACTGATCATGTCTGTGGTTAACCCGCCGAGCATTTATGAACCGACAATATCTACTCCTTGCTTTGGAGCCTTCGTGGTGTCGCTCGTTGGTAGAGGGTAATTGCTGTTATTGTTCCTTTGCTCTACCTTCTTCCTATCACTCCGAATCTTTCCTTGGTCCAGCCTTTACCAAGCTGCCGCGCCCTGACGTCCCCGGATGCTTGCTTGACCATTGTGGCCTTTTCGGGTTTTTCTTTTTGTTTTCTCGCGCTCGTATATAGCGGGCACCCAGTAGTCCACGTCTTGACTTGGTAGGCCTTCGTCCCCTTCGCTCATCCCGGCTCCTTGCTCTCTGCTGTTAGAAGCGACGAAGTCCACGCAATCTTTAGAATCGTCGATTTCAATTTCCGAATCCTCATTTGATCATATCCCAGTAATGTTTCTACTATCGACGGAGCTTGCAAGCAATTCGTCAGTCGCTTCGCGCCTCGGCACGGCCACAGAGGTAATCGTTTGGTAGCGTCACAATTAGCAACGGTGAGGCCGCTGCGGATGTTTTCTGCTGGATAATGTGCCAACATATTGGCCCACCGACGAGAAGTTTTTATTCGGATGTGTCGGTCATCGAGTTCTTTCAGTTTACCAAAAATGCAATGGCCAGACAAAAGCTTTCTTGCCCTTTGCCGTAGATTGTGCTGGTGTGTGTCACATCCTTGCGCTGCTGGGTATTTTGCTTTTCAGTTTGATTTTTTTATTTTCTCCTTTTTCAGCATTTCCTTCGTTGGATTATCCTTCTTCGTACTGTTTATTTGTTGCCGGTTGCACTGTTCGCGGTTCTTCCTCGGAACGCTATATGCTACGCTGACCACGTATGATCTGTAATCGACTTTTTTTTTGTCCCGGTTGCTTTAGACCGTGGTCTGCTCCGAGTAGGTCGGACAGTATCTTGCCCTTAGTTTAGGGCTGAGAATGTTTGGTATGTTTGTCATCGTAGAAGATTCTTTGCCTCTTGCCCATCCCTCACTGGTCACGTTTATTGTTTTTGCTTGCAATAGGAAATGTCGTCCTTGTGCGGCGATCAATGAGAAGTTGTGCGTTCAATCACGGCAGTGGTGTGTTTCGGAAGTGATATTTCTCTCGTTTCACAGCGCTTCATTTAGCGCTTGTGATTGAATTGATGTCAATCTCTGCCAAGATTTCATCGAGAAATATCAACGCGTGGTTCTCTCGTTTCAAAGCGCTTCATTTAGCGCTTGTGATTGAATTATTGGCTTCGCAATCGAGAAATATCAACGTTTAGTTCTCTCGGTTCACTGCGCCTCAGTTAGCGCTTGTGATCTCTGACAAGACATCATCGAGAAATATTAACGTGTGGCTCTCTCGTTTCACTGCGCTTCATTTAGCGTTTGTGATTTGATTGATATTGGCTTCCCAATCTCTGCCAAGATATCATCGAGAAATACCAACTTGTGGTTCCCTTCTTTCACAGCGCTTCATTTAGCGCTTGCGATTGAATCAATATTGGTTTCGCAATCTCTACTAAGACATCGTCGAGAAATATCAACGTGTTTTTTTCGTTTCACTGCGCTTCATTTAGCGCTTGAGAGTGAATCAATATTGGCTTCGCAATTTCTGCCAAAACATCGTCGGAAACATCCGTGTGGTTCTCTCGTTTCACTGCTCTTCATTTAGCGCTTGCGATTGAATTGATATTGACTTCGCAATCTCTGCCAAGACATCATCGAGAAGTATCAACGTGTGGTTCTCTCGTTTCACAGCGATTCATTTAGCGCTTGTGGTTTTGATATTGGCTTCGCAATCTCTGCCAATACATCATCGAGAAATATCAACGTGTGGTTCTCTCGTTTCACAGCGCTTCATTTAGCGCTTGCAATTTAATTGATGTCAATCTCTGCCAAGACATCACCGAGAAATATCAACGTGTGGTTCTCTCGTTTCACAGCGCTTCATTTAGCGCCTGTGGTTGAATTGATATTGGCTTCGCAGTCTCTGTCAATACATCATCGAGAAATATCAACGTGTGGTTCTCTCGTTTCATAGCGCTTCATATAGCGCTTGTGATTTAATTTTTATTGGCTTCGCAATCGAGAAATATCAACCTTTAGCTCTCCCGTTTCACTACGCCTCATTCAGCGCTGGTGATAGAATTTTTATTGGCTTCGCAATCTCTGACAAGACATCATCGAGAAATATCAACGTGTGGTTCTCCCGTTTCACTGCGCTGCATTAAGCGCTTGTGATTGAATTTTTATTGGCTTCGCAATCTCTGACAAGACATCATCGCGAAATATCAATATGTGGTTCTCTCATTTCACAGCGCTTCATTTAGCGTTTGTGATTTGATTGATATTGGCTTCCCAATCTCTGACAAGACATCATCGAGAAATACCAACCTGTGGTTCCCTCGTTACACAGCGCTTCATTTAGCGCTTGTGATTGAATCGATATTGGTTTCGCAATCTCTACTAAGACATCGTCGAGAAATATTAACGTTTGGTTCTCTCGTCTCAGCGCGCTTCCCTTAGCGCTTGTGAAATATTGGCTTCGCAATCTCTGCCAATACATCATCGAGAAATATCAACGTGTGGTTCTTTCGTTTCACTGCGCTTCATTTAGCGCTTGAGAGTGAATCGATATTGGCTTCGCAATTTCTGCTAAAACATCGTCGGAAAACATCCAACGTGTGGTTCTCTCGTTTCACTGCTCTTCATTTAGCGCTTGCGATTGAATTGATATTGACTTCGTAATCTCTGCCAAGACATCATCGAGAAGTATCAACGTGTGGTTCTCTCGTTTCACAGCGCTTCATTAAGCGCTTGTGGTTTTGATATTGGCTTCGCAATCTCTGCCAATACATCATCGAGAAATATCAATGTGTGGTTCTCTCGTTTCACAACGCTTCATTTAGCGCTTGTGATTGAATTGATACCAATCTATGCCAAGACATCATCGAGAAATATCAACATGTGGTTCTCTCCTTTCACAGCGCTTCATTTAGTGTCAGTGGTTGAATTGATACTGGCTTCGCAGTCTCTGCCAATACATCATCAAGAAATATCAACGTGTGGTTCTCTCGTTTCACAGCGCCTCATTTAGCGCTTGTGATTGAATTGATGTCAATCTCTGCCAAGACTTCACCAAAAAATATCAAAGTGTGGTTCTCTCGTTTCATAGCGCTTCATTTAGCGCTTGATTATTTTTATTGGCTTCGCAATCGAGAAATATCAACGTTTAGTTCTCTCGTTTCACTACGCCTCATTTAGCGCTGGTGATTGAATTTTTATTGGCTTCGCAACCTTTCAAACAACATCGAGAAATATCAACATGTGGTTCTCTCGTTTCACTGCGCTACATTAGGCGCTTGTGATTGAATTTTTATTGGCTTCACAATCTCTGACAAGACATCATCGAGAAATATCAGTGTGGTTCGTTTCAAAGGGCTTCATTTAGCGTTTGTGATTTGATTGATATTGGCTTCCCAATCTCGGCCAAAACATCGTCGAGAAATACCAACCTGTGGTTCCCTCGTTTCACAGCGCTTCATTTAGCGCTTGTGATTGAATCGATATTGGTTTCGCAATCTCTACTAAGACATCGTCGAGAAATATTAACGTTTGGTTCTCTCGTTTCACCGCGCTTCATTTAGCGCTTGTGAGTGAAATATTGGCTTCGCAATTTCTGCCAAAACATCGTCGGGAAACATCCAACGTGTGGTTCTCTCGTTTCACTGCTCTTCATTTAGCGCTTGCGATTGAATTGATATTGGCTTCGCAATCTCTTTTAAGACATCGAGAAATATCATCGTGTGGTTCTCTCATTTCACAGCGCTTCATTTAGCGCTTGTGATGGAATTGATTTTGGATTCGCAATCTGCCAAGACATCATCGAGAAATATCGTGTGGTTCTCTCGTTTCACAGTGCTTCATTTAGCGCTTGTGATTGAATTATTGGCTTCGCAATCGAGAAATATCAACGTTTAGTTCTCTCGTTTCACTGCGCTTCATTTAGCGCTTGTGATTTAATTTTTATTGGCTTCGCAATCTCTGACAAAACGTCATCGAGAAATATCAACGTGTGGTTCTCTCGTTTCACAGCGCTTCATTTAGCGTTTGTGATTTGATTCATATTGGCTTCCCAATCTCTGCCAAGACATCATCGAGAAATACCAACTTGTGGTTCCCTTGTTTCACAGCGCTTCATTTAGCGCTTGCGATTGAATCGATATTGGTTTCGCAATCTCTACTAAGACATCGTCGAGAAATATCAACGTGTGTTTTTTTCGTTTCACTGCGCTTCATTTAGCGCTTGAGAGTGAATCAATATTGGCTTCGCAATTTCTGCCAAAACATCGTCGGAAAACATCCGTGTGGTTCTCTCGTTTCACTGCTCTTCATTTAGCGCTTGCGATTGAATTGATATTGACTTCGCAATCTCTGCCAAGACATCATCGAGAAGTATCAACGTGTGGTCCTCTCGTTTCACAGCGATTCATTTAGCGCTTGTGGTTTTGATATTGGCTTCGCAATCTCTGCCAATACATCATCGAGAAATACCAACGTGTGGTTCTCTCGTTTCACAGCGCTTCATTTAGCGCTTGCAATTTAATTGATGTCAATCTCTGCCAAGACATCACCGAGAAATATCAACGTGTGGTTCTCCCGTTTCACAGCGCTTCATTTAGCGCCTGTGGTTGAATTGATATTGGCTTCGCAGTCTCTGTCAATACATCATCAAGAAATATCAACGTGTGGTTCTCTCGTTTCATAGCGCTTAATTTAGCGCTTGTGATTTATTTTTTATTGGCTTCGCAATCGAGAAATATCAACCTTTAGTTCTCCCGTTTCACTACGCCTCATTCAGCGCTGGTGATAGAATTTTTATTGGCTTCGCAATCTCTGACAAGACATCATCGAGAAATATCAACGTGTGGTTCTCCCGTTTCACAGCGCTTCATTTAGCGCTTGCAATTTAATTGATGTCAATCTCTGCCAAGACATCATCGAGAAATATCAACGTGTGGTTCTCTCGTTTCACAGCGCTTCATTTAGCGCCTGTGGTTGAATTGATATTGGCGTCGCAGTCTCTGTCAATACATCATCGAGAAATATCAACGTGTGGTTCTCTCGTTTCATAGCGCTTCATTTAGCGCTTGTGATTTATTTTTATTGGCTTCGCAATCGAGAAATATCAACCTTTAGTTCTCCCGTTTCACTACGCCTCATTCAGCGCTGGTGATAGAATTTTTATTGGCTTCGCAATCTCTGACAAGACATCATCGAGAAATACCAACGTGTGGTTCTCTCGTTTCACAGCGCTTCATTTAGCGCTTGCAATTTAATTGATGTCAATCTCTGCCAAGACATCATCGAGAAATATCAACGTGTGGTTCTCTCGTTTCACAGCGCTTCATTTAGCGCCTGTGGTTGAATTGATATTGGCTTCGCAGTCTCTGTCAATACATCATCGAGAAATATCAACGTGTGGTTCTCTCGTTTCATAGCGCTTCATTTAGCGCTTGTGATTTATTTTTTATTGGCTTCGCAATCGAGAAATATCAACCTTTAGTTCTCCCGTTTCACTACGCCTCATTCAGCGCTGGTGATAGAATTTTTATTGGCTTCGCAATCTCTGACAAGACATCATCGAGAAATATCAACGTGTGGTTCTCCCGTTTCACTGCGCTGCATTAAGCGCTTGTGATTGAATTTTTATTGGCTTCGCAATCTCTGACAAGACATCATCGCGAAATATCAATGTGTGGTTCTCTCATTTCACAGCGCTTCATTTAGCGTTTGTGATTTGATTGATATTGGCTTCCCAATCTCTGACAAGACATCATCGAGAAATACCAACCTGTGGTTCCCTCGTTACACAGCGCTTCATTTAGCGCTTGTGATTGAATCGATATTGGTTTCGCAATTTCTGCTAAAACATCGTCGGAAAACATCCAACGTGTGGTTCTCTCGTTTCACTGCTCTTCATTTAGCGCTTGCGATTGAATTGATATTGACTTCGTAATCTCTGCCAAGGCATCATCGAGAAATATCAACATGTGGTTCTCTCCTTTCACAGCGCTTCATTTAGTGTCAGTGGTTGAATTGATACTGGCTTCGCAGTCTCTGCCAATACATCATCGAGAAATATCAACGTGTGGTTCTCTCGTTTCACAGCGCCTCATTTAGCGCTTGTGATTGAATTGATGTCAATCTCTGCCAAGACTTCATCGAGAAATATCAAAGTGTGGTTCTCTCGTTTCATAGCGCTTCATTTAGCGCTTGATTATTTTTATTGGCTTCGCAATCGAGAAATATCAACGTTTAGTTCTCGTTTCACTACGCCTCATTTAGCGCTGGTGATTGAATTTTTATTGGCTTCGCAACCTTTCACAAAACATCGAGAAATATCAACATGTGGTTCTCTCGTTTCACTGCGTTACATTAGGCGCTTGTGATTGAATTTTTATTGGCTTCGCAATCTCTGACAAGACATCATCGAGAAATATCAGTGTGGTTCTCTCGCTTCAAAGGGCTTCATTTAGCGTTTGTGATTTGATTGATATTGGTTGCCACAATCTCGGCCAAAACATCGTCGAGAAATACCAACCTGTGGTTCCCTCGTTTCACAGCGCTTCATTTAGCGCTTGTGATTGAATCGATATTGGTTTCGCAATCTCTACTAAGACATCGTCGAGAGATATTAACGTTTGGTTCTCTCGTTTCACCGCGCTTCATTTAGCGCTTGTGAGTGAAATATTGGCTTCGCAATTTCTGCCAAAACATCGTCGGGAAACATCCGTGTGGTTCTCTCGTTTCACTGCTCTTCATTTAGCGCTTGCGATTGAATTGATATTGGCTTCGCAATCTCTGCCAAGACATCGAGAAATATCATCGTGTGGTTCTCTCATTTCACAGCGCTTCATTTAGCGCTTGTGATGGAATTGATTTTGGATTCGCAATCTGCCAAGACATCATCGAGAAATATCGTGTGGTTCTCTCGTTTCACAGTGCTTCATTTAGCGCTTGTGATTGAATTGATATTAGCTTCGCAATCTCTGACAAGACATCATCGAGCAATATCAATGTGTGGTTCTCTCGTTTCACCGCGCTTCATTTAGCGCTCTTAAGTGAAATATTGGCTTCGCAATCTCTGCCAATAATTCATCGAGAAATATCAACGTGTGGTTCTCGTTTCACTGCGCTTCATTTAGCGCTTCAGAGTGAACCAATATTGGCTTCGCAATTTCTGCCAAAACATCGTCGGGAAACATCCAACGTGTGGTTCCCTCGTTTCACTGCTCTTCATTTAGCGCTTGCGATTGAATTGATATTGGCTTCGCAATCTGCGCCAAGACATCGAGAAATATCAACGTGTGTTTCTCTCGTTTCACAGCGCTTCATTTAGCGCTTGTGATGGAATTGATATTGGCTTCGCAATCTCTGCCAAGACATCGTCGAGAAATATCAACGTGTGTTTCTCTCGTTTTACAGTGCTTCATTTAGCGCTTGTGATTGAATTGATATTGGCTTCGCAACCTCTGCCAAGACATCATCGTAAAATATCAACATGTGGTTCTCTCGTTTCACAGCGCTTACTTAGCGCTTGTGATTGGATTGATGTTGGCTTCGCAATCTCTGCCGAGACATCATCGACAAATATCAACGTGTGGTTCTCTCACAGCACTTCATTTTGCGCTTGTGATTGAATTGAGATTGGTTTCGCAATCTCTGCCAAGACGCCATCATGAAATATCAATGCGTGGTTCTCTCGTTTCACAGCGCTTCATTTAGCGTTTAAAAGTGAATTGATATTTGTTTCGCAATGCGCTGCCGAGACATCATCGAGAAATATAATGTGTTGTTCTCTCGTTTCACAGTGCTTGATTTAGCGCTTGTGATTGAATTGATACTGGCTTCGCAATCGCTGCTAATACATCATCGAGAAATATCAATGTATGGTTCTCTCGTTTCACAGCGCTTCATTTAGCGCTTGTGATGGAATTGATATTGGCTTCGCAATCTCTGCCAAGACATCGTCGAGAAATATCAACGTGTGTTTCTCTCGTTTTACAGTGCTTCATTTAGCGCTTGTGATTGAATTGATATTGGCTTCGCAACCTCTGCCAAGACATCATCGTAAAATATCAACATGTGGTTCTCTCGTTTCACAGCGCTTACTTAGCGCTTGTGATTGGATTGATGTTGGCTTCGCAATCTCTGCCGAGACATCATCGACAAATATCAACGTGTGGTTCTCTCACAGCACTTCATTTTGCGCTTGTGATTGAATTGAGATTGGTTTCGCAATCTCTGCCAAGACGCCATCATGAAATATCAATGCGTGGTTCTCTCGTTTCACAGCGCTTCATTTAGCGTTTAAAAGTGAATTGATATTTGTTTCGCAATGCGCTGCCGAGACATCATCGAGAAATATAATGTGTTGTTCTCTCGTTTCACAGTGCTTGATTTAGCGCTTGTGATTGAATTGATACTGGCTTCGCAATCGCTGCTAATACATCATCGAGAAATATCAATGTATGGTTCTCTCGTTTCACAGCGCTTCATTTAGCGCTTGTGATGGAATTGATATTGGCTTCGCAATCTCTGCCAAGACATCGTCGAGAAATATCAACGTGTGTTTCTCTCGTTTTACAGTGCTTCATTTAGCGCTTGTGATTGAATTGATATTGGCTTCGCAACCTCTGCCAAGACATCATCGTAAAATATCAACATGTGGTTCTCTCGTTTCACAGCGCTTACTTAGCGCTTGTGATTGGATTGATGTTGGCTTCGCAATCTCTGCCGAGACATCATCGACAAATATCAACGTGTGGTTCTCTCACAGCACTTCATTTTGCGCTTGTGATTGAATTGAGATTGGTTTCGCAATCTCTGCCAAGACGCCATCATGAAATATCAATGCGTGGTTCTCTCGTTTCACAGCGCTTCATTTAGCGTTTAAAAGTGAATTGATATTTGTTTCGCAATGCGCTGCCGAGACATCATCGAGAAATATAATGTGTTGTTCTCTCGTTTCACAGTGCTTGATTTAGCGCTTGTGATTGAATTGATACTGGCTTCGCAATCGCTGCTAATACATCATCGAGAAATATCAATGTATGGTTCTCTCGTTTCACAGCGCTTCATTTAGCGCTTGTGATGGAATTGATATTGGCTTCGCAATCTCTGCCAAGACATCGTCGAGAAATATCAACGTGTGTTTCTCTCGTTTTACAGTGCTTCATTTAGCGCTTGTGATTGAATTGATATTGGCTTCGCAACCTCTGCCAAGACATCATCGTAAAATATCAACATGTGGTTCTCTCGTTTCACAGCGCTTACTTAGCGCTTGTGATTGGATTGATGTTGGCTTCGCAATCTCTGCCGAGACATCATCGACAAATATCAACGTGTGGTTCTCTCACAGCACTTCATTTTGCGCTTGTGATTGAATTGAGATTGGTTTCGCAATCTCTGCCAAGACGCCATCATGAAATATCAATGCGTGGTTCTCTCGTTTCACAGCGCTTCATTTAGCGTTTAAAAGTGAATTGATATTTGTTTCGCAATGCGCTGCCGAGACATCATCGAGAAATATAATGTGTTGTTCTCTCGTTTCACAGTGCTTGATTTAGCGCTTGTGATTGAATTGATACTGGCTTCGCAATCGCTGCTAATACATCATCGAGAAATATCAATGTATGGTTCTCTCGTTTCACAGCGCTTCATTTAGCGCTTGTGATTGGATTGATATTGGCTTCGCAATCTCTGCGAAGGCATCGAGAAATCTCAACGTGTAGTTCTCTCGTTTGACAGTGCTTCATTTAGCGCTTGTGATTGAATTGATATTGGCTTCGCAATCTCTGCCCAAGACATCATCGTGAAATATCAACGTGTGGTTCTCTCGTTTCACAGCGCTTCATTTAGTGTTTGTGAGTGAATTGATATTGGCTTCGCAATTTCTGCCAAAACATCGTCGGGAAATATCAACGTGTGGGTCTCTCGTTCCACTGCGCTTCATTCAGCGCTTGAGAGTGAATCGATATTGGCTTCGCAATTTCTGCCAAAACATTGTTGGGAAACATTCAACGTGTCGTTCTCTTGTTTCACTGCTCCTCATTTAGCGCTTGCGATTGAATCGATATCACCTTCGCAATCTGTGCCAAAATATCATCAAGAAATATTAACGTGTGATTGTCTCGTTTTACAGCGCTTCATTTAGCGCTTGTGATTGAATTTTTATTTGCTTCGCAATCTCTGACAAGACATCATCGAGAAATATCAACGTGTGGTTCTCTCGTTTCACAGCGCTTCATTTAGCGCTTGTGATTGGATTGATATTACCTTCGCAATCTCTGCCAAGACATCGAGAAATATTAACGTGTGGTTCTCTCGTTTCACAGCGCTTCATTTAGCGCTTGTGATTGAATTGATATTGGCTGTACAATCTCTGCCAAGACATCATCGAGAAATTTCAATGTGTGGTTTTCTAGTTTCACAGCGCTTCATTTATCGCTTGTGATTGAATTGATATTGGCTTCGCAAACATATGCCCAGGCGTCGTCGAGGATGGGCAACGATTGGTGCTCTCGTTTCTCTGCGCTTCATTTAGCGCTTGTGAGTGAATAGATCTCGTCTTCGTATCTCTGCCTACTTCGGAATCTCTGCCAAAACGTCGTCGAGAATTATCAATGTGTGGTGCTCTCGTTTCTCTGCGCTTCATTTCGCGCTTGTGAGTGAATGCATCTCGTCTTCGCATCTCTGCCTACTTCGCAATCTCTGCCAAAACGTCGTCGAGAATTAACAATGTGTGGTGCTCTGGTTTCTCTGCGCTTCATTTAGCGCTTGTGAGTGAATGGATCTCGTCTTCGCATCTCTGCCTACTTCGCAATCTCTGCCAAAGCGTCGTCGAGAACTATTTCAACGTGGGATGCTCTCCTTTCACTGCTTCATTTAGCGCTTGAGTGAATGGATCTTGGCTTCGCAGACATGCCACGACGTCGTCGAGATCGGGCAACGTGGTCGTTTTCGTTTCATATCTTCATTTAGCGCTTGTGAGTGAATGCACACTCATGTTTTTATTTCTGTTCATTGCCAGTACAAATAGGCGCGCCCACTGGGTTGGGTTGGTGACATTTGTAGCGAAAGCTGCATTATGGTATGTTTTCAAAGAGTCAGCGTGGCACGGTGGCACTGTGGAAGGCGAAGAAAAAAGAAAAGAACGCTAAGTCACCCACTGCTAATGATTTCGCTCCACATTCGGTTCAGCAGCGTTTAGCCCTACTCACGTTTTCTTTACGACTGTGCTGCCATTGCTTTTCAAGTTTCCTTCCAGTTGGATTTTTATGCTTGTAGGATCTCTGCATCTTTTATTGCTTTCAAGAATACGTCTTGTTTAGTTACCAGATACGCTCTTCCAGGTAGTGTCCCTGAGGCTTTCCTAAAGACGTCTGGAAATGTTTTGCACTAGTCCCGCTGGGGTGGCGCAGTGTTTATGGCGCCCGGCTACTGTGCCCAAGGAAGCGGGATCGAATCCCGGCTTCGGCGGCTGCGTTTCGATGGAGTCGAAACGGTGTGGCGTCCGTGTACTGTGCGATGTCAGTGCACGTTAAGGAGCCCCAGGTGGTCGAAATTTCCGGAGTCCTCCACTACGGCGTCTCTCATAGCCTGAATCGCTTTGGGACGTTAAACCCCACACACCAACCAATGTTTTGCACTAGGCGCGTGAGGCTTCCTTCTGGAGCTTGAAAGGTATAGCTTCCGGACCATAGTCGAGTGTTATTGGACCTAGTGTTTCTACTGTTTTCCTTCTAACTAGGGGTGCTATCTCGTCAAATACGAATTCCATGACAAGCGTTTCTCTGTCATTTTTGGTAGTGACCTAGAATTTGGCTTTCCCCTGCGAAAACTTTGCTTCCTTTCCACGTCCGGGGTGTCGTTGCGTTCGCTCTCAGCTGCTGCGGCTGGACTTGTTTTGCTCTGTAATCCCACTATCTGCCGCTACATGGTCTACTCGAAACCTTTCTTTGTTTCCGTTGGCCGGAACGTGCAGACTGTTGGGCTTTTCGCTGTGGATAATCAAAATCTCCTCTTCGTCTCTATCGACCTCCAGACTAGCCACTACCTTTGGAAACTGCTGCGAAGTGGTTCGGCTTCTTGCGCTTTATGCATACTTGCTTCCAAGCTGGGTAGGCTGTTATTTTGCGTTCGTTTCTTTTTCTGCAGTATTCTCTTTTTTGAGGGTTCGCCATCGACGCAAATTTTTTGCGTCTTCTAAGCTCTTACGGCCATAGGCGCGACGGTTGTGCTTTTTCACAGAGTGCACTTTGCTTTTTCTTGCAGCTGATGCCTGTATGTTTTTATTTGATGTTTTGTAGCTTTATGAGCAGGACACACTCTGACCACTCTCTCGGATTGGGTCATGGAGCTTTAGAATGTTAGCTCGCACTCTATGAATTCCGCAGACGACCAGGGCGCGCATCAAACTGTCTCCGTTCCCGAGCATACAGTCGTGCGCTTTCAGTTTCAGGTCGGTGAGAAAATAATCTAACCGCTCTTCCTGGTTCTGCATTCGTGAGCGGAAGACGTGTCGCAAGTTCCGTTCGCTATGCTTTGTTAAGAAGTATGTGTCAAGAAGGGTTATCACATCCATCTAGTCAAATTCTTGGCGTGGTATTTATTTCGTTGGTTTCCCGAAGTCTGAAGCGTTATAAATGTCAAGAAGTGTAGAGCCTCCGACTCGCAATGGGAGTGCTACTTGCCTGTCGGGTAGTGTTTTAATCGCTATGTTTGTTGCTTCGAGGTAGTTTGAATCTCTCCATTTTTCCACTGCGTTGCCAGGAGATTCGAATTTCGCATGTGATGGAATCTTATCCACAGCTGAGGCGCTGAGGGTAGTTTTACACTTATACTCTGTCCTGAAAATTTTTTCAGCGCCACTTCAACGCCCGTTTGAGTTGGCCCTCTGTGGCTATGTCGAAATTCATGAGGCAAATGAAAAGGGTAGTTGTGTTGACTGCGGGTTTTGTGGATTCGAAACGCAGTTTGTACGCCACATTCTGGTGCGAACTGAGGGCAACTTTTTCCCTCGTTCTCTATTTCATTCATTCGGTCACGCAAAGCTGTTCTGCTTTTGTGTCTCCAGAATGGTTTCCCGCATGTTTGCCAGCGTCCTTGATTCACTGGACAAACTTTGGTATAATGGCCCTTATGCGTTTTTACCCAAGGCCATCCAAGGTGCTCTTGCCATCTAGATATAAATCCTGGTATTTTTTTGGGTTGTCTCATCAGCATGCTGAGTAGTACATGCCGATGCTTTCTGCCCTTCCTTTTGCGGTGAATCAGATCAGCTTCCATATTTGTGTGCCACCATGTATTTGCCCTCTGCGGTTTAATACTAGTTTTAGGTAGTCTCTGCCGTTGTACTTTCTTAGTGTCACTATAGAGCCACCTCACAAAATCTTCATATGTTTCAGTGTATTTCCTTCGCCTCATGTTCACGTGTCGTCACCACTGTGTCCACTTCAGCATAATAGTGGACAGCCTGTCGGTTCGCTTGACTTTGGTACAAAGTGTGGATGAGGATCCAAACTGAAGTGGTCGATTCCAATGTTTTTCTCAGCATAAAGGTTTATTTTCATGTCTTCAGGTAGAGGGAGAATAGCAAGGAACCTGAGGCAGTAATCGATATAGGATGTTCGGTTTCAATCTTCCCGAGCGGTTATCAAGCGGAAATCAAGTACGAGCCTGTCTGATCTGTCAGTCAGCCCATCCAGATATGTGTGCATTGAAGTCGGCTTCAATGATAGATTTAGGCCTGGAATCTTTCTCCAGGCAAGCCATCGTCAATATGTTCTGTTGCCACGCATTATTCCATGGCCACAAGTACACACCTCCCCGTGCCACTCTCTACAAGTCAATCAGGCCCATCAACCACATATGCTCTACACATGGTATTTGGGCTTTTGCTCAATTTGCACCAGTTCTAATAAACAACCTATACCACCCCATTTCCTCTCACGTTCCCTACGGTGGAGGCTTTCCCAGACATAATTCTGGCATTGAGGGGTCTCGTATAGGCATCGTAAGTGCGCCTCGGGACTGTGAAACAGCTCTTCCCGTTTATCTTAACGTCGATCGCCAAAAATGTTGATGAAAACCTTTCTGCGATTTTTCCTTAATCTTTGGAGTCTTCGTTTTCTTTTAGTCTTCATATTTTCTCTCCTTTGTCTCTTCTATACCTGAAAACCATCTCATATGTGCAAAATTTGGGTTTGTAGCACAGTAATTATATCCAGAAAGTTTCTTTTTGCGTGCCTTGTTAATCAAAGTTGCGTGACTGGTTGAAGAAGAAAGTTCCCAGCATTCGGAGACAATTAATGCAGTTCGCTGCAGGCTGGCCAGCTGGCATGAATCGCGTTTCCATGCGGATTGTCTTCATGCTAGCTCCATCTTGTTGTGCTTCTTTCCCTGTTTGATGCTGATGTGCATGGCGAGTCATCTGGCGCATATCCAGCCCTAAAAAGCTGTCCACGTAATCAAAAAATCCTGCATCGGCTACTACGATCTTTTTCTCGGGCTACGTTATGCGGACACCTTCCTCCACTTCCGCCATGGCATCTCTAAATATTTCTATAGCTACTGTATTGAACATGACTCGGCTATCATTATCCACATAGCAAAGACAGCAGGCTTTAACTTGTAGGCTTTTAAGTCTCCCGCCACTAACTGTGCTGATGCTATATAGATTTATCCTTAATTACTTTGTAGCCTCTCACTAGGCATTGGCGGTTATGATTTCTTTCCTGTGGATGCCTCACGTTGAGTACGCTGAAACGTGGCACAGGTCGTCGCGTTTCTGGTTGCCCGGAGTTTCTTGTTAAAGCCTTCCGGCCACCAAAGTGGGGAAATCTTGATCTCGCTCACTTCGAGCCGCTGAGCCTCTCGGCGTTCTCCCGTAAGGCAGCACTCTCCGAAGACAGGGGAAGGGTGGGTGTCAGGTTTCACTTGATAGGAAGCAGTGTCGGTCCTGCCCGTCGTTCGATTCCTTCTCCCGTACAGTGCCGTGAAGCTTTACGTCGTGCTTCGGGACAGGACTCCTGTCCCTACCTGCCCGCCTGGGGCCTCGCGCATCTAGGGCCTCGCACAGGTTGTGTTCCACCTGTAGACTCTCTTCTAGCGCCTTTATAGCTTTTCCGCTTCTAAAATAGCCCTAATATTTTCAAGGGTGAGTTTACGTTCCTACAATATCTGTTTTATGCGCAGCCTGAACTCTTATCGGGAGATGGTATATTCTCTCACACGCTTGACATATAAATGACATTGATTAATCTGTCTCCTCCATCTACTCAAATGGGGTGTCGGTCTCCACACTATTAGTACGCTGTGCTCATGACTCAGGCCTCAACGGCAGCATCATCGTTCGCCGGCTTGCTGCTAGTCTTCACTCGCTGTGATCGCGTCATGAGTATATGCAAAAAACAAAAAAAATATTCTTTGCTACTCATAAAACCTCAAGACAACCATGTTTGTAAGATAAATAAAGGTCCGGTGTGCTTTTAATGTGCGTTTAATACATAAGTGAGCACTGAAATCAACCTAGAAAAAAAGTGGCATCAAAGGTCACCTGCGGTACTCCTACTTTCGAGAGTCCAGCATGCGGACAATCATAGCCAGTCTTTTTCTTTCTTGTTCGCTTTTTAAAAAAGGAATGAGGAAGAAGAAAAAGTGTGGGTATGTATTGTCCACGTTTAGACTGGTCTTTTTCTGCCCGGCTTCTGGACTTCACTCCAATTTTTGAAGCGGAGTTTCTGGCGGTGGTACTCGCTTTACGGAAACCAGACTCCTCTTTTTCTAAAGTGGCTGTAATTTCCGACTCTCTATCCTTGTGTTCATCTCTCTCTTCGCCGGTGGATTCTACAATAGTAAAAACCTTTGTCTCCTTGATTCCTAGACATTTGAAAATTGTACATATGGTATGGGTGCCAGGCCGCAGCAATGTGACTTTAAATGAATATGCTGACAATTTGGCAAAATAGTCCCTTAATGGCCCCGTATTATCTATCCTTCCGACGACAGCGTACATTACCGCAGCGAGGTTTCGAAGAAACGTTCTATTAAATATGAATGGACATCTTTTAAGATCTGATGACTACCTGCATCTAAATTATTCTTGGAATAGAAAACTATGTCATTCACGGCAACTTGAGATTTCTCTAAGGCTGAGATGCCGTATCCCACCTTTAAATTTCTATCTTTGCAGGTCTGGTTTGGCACTGTCATTTTGCGGTGAACAAGAAACATTAGATCACTTTTTATTGTTTTGCCGCCGTTTCACTACGTTGAGAAGACAGTTGATGGAAAGGCCATTGCAACCGCTTGGCCTTAGTTTAAGCAGCCCGACATCGTTATCATTTGGCGCCACCATCCTTGGGCACAGTCACAGGTCTGTTTTTACCGCCATGCAGAATTTTTTACTGCAATCAAATCGTTTGCCTTGTTAAATATTTAAACATCACTTGTTCTACAATTGTAGTGTCAATCTCCCGTGAGTGTTACCACTTTTCATTTTATATTTCACTTATTTCCCGTTTTGTTTCCTTTCCTCTACCCCTCAAATATTTTTTTATGCAAGTATGTACTTAAAAAAAATTTCTTTGCTACCCAATTCTTGGCCAATCCCTCTCTGTGGGTATGTGCCATAAGTTATTTGGACAACAACAACAACCGCTGTCACTGCGGTCGCTAGGATCTGTTGTAGCCGTTGAAGCTGTTCTCATTGCTTCGAAGTGCTCGGTTGCCCGAACGCGCGCCTATCACAGCCATTTCAACGCTCTTCTCTGCACATGGGGATGATTGTGCCTCAGATGAATCCAGTTGATAAGCCATGCACTTTCTTCTTCGTTCAGTAATTTATCTCAACGATAGCAGAATCTCGTTTTATGCGCTCTTGCTGCGTAAACCGTAGTTTGTCCAGAGGGCGTTGCTTTGCCTCTGACCGTGAAGCAACATGTTTTTCTTTATCTCGGCAATAATTCACAATTGTTATTGCGACAAATATTGTTATTTACGGTAGTGGTTGGGGGGGGGGGGGGGGGGGGGAATGAACATTTGGATGAACAGCGTGCGTTTTGGAGATTCAAGTGTGTGACCACTGACTGATCCTATATGTAAAGTCATAAACGAAGGCATGCTGCTATATCAGACCCGTGAACCGATATATGTAATGGTGAGCTAGACAAATACGTGCCAGAATATATGATGTATTTCTCTACTGGTTTAATACCTTTCATATGCAACACACAGATAAACTTTTTAAAATCAATGCCACTGCCTGTGGGACAATTATATGCAGTAGTCTGTCCTTCATTGGTCCCATACGAATTGCAGATACGGCCCAAATAAAACATACAGAGAATACGGGTTTTAATAGAGCCAATAATTTTCACTATTGCTTTTTTTGCTGATGCATTCACTTTCGCTATTGAGAGACTGCTGTCAGTAATCAGTTTTATATGCCAAATGTATGTGCGTGCAAAGATAAATACGAGTATCAATTGTCTGACTGCGCACAAAAATACACTGCCTGAAAAATCCTCTGATCAACAGCTGTATGAGAACTGTGAAGATACGTCCGAAATTCAGGTTCAGCAATAGGCAATTGCTTGTGGCTGCTTTCGTGTCGCTCTAAGCGAGCAGCTGGGGCCACCAAAGACTACTTGGATTTTCCATTTGAGGGCGGGAACTTGGTCGACAATCGTCAGCTTTGTGGGTGGCCGTAGCAGACCATCTTTAATTGGCTTCCAACTCTGCCCTGACCGCACGAACAGTCAGTCATGTTACGTGCAATCCACCCATGACATGCTTGTCGCCATCGCTACCAAGTAGAGTTGAGTTGGTTGTTGTATCCTACAGGTGGAATTAGCCTTGCTTATTTTGCCGGCATTTGCTCCACCGTAGCTTCACGATTCTGTGTTACAGTCCTAATATCTATGAACTCTGCCGCACCATGCGCACAGTCACTCATAACAGTACATAATCCACTCCAGAAGTCACCATCTATGCACACATTCACTCACAGTATAACATAGTCCACTCCAGACGTCACTATCTATGCACACATATTCACTCACAGTATAACATAGTCCACTCCAGAAGTCACCATCTATGCACACATTCACTCACAGTAAAACACAGTCCATTTCAGCTGCCACCATCTATGCACACATTCACTCACAGTAAAACACAGTCCATTCCAGCTGCCACCATCTATAAACACATTCACTCACAGTATACCATTATCCACTCCAGAAGTCACCATCTATGCACACATTCACTCAAAGTAGAACATAGTATATTCCAGCTGTCACCAATAGAGTTAAGTTTAGTGTCCTGCCGAAATTGTAATAGAAGGCGTGAATCCTGTATTCTGCATGTCTGGCTTCCACTCGGGTAGACAATGTCCTGAAGTGCACTTTGAAGGGCTCCTGTCTTGAAGGAAGCGAGCATCACAGACCTTTCCGCGTTGTACTCTGGACGGCACATAATATAATGTTATATATCTCCGCACACACGACACATAGAACATAGCGGAGACGATGCCATGCCCGTCTTATGCATCCATCGCTACCAACGCGGACACACCATGGCGCCAGTAACACAGCCTGTATCCTCGAAGCGGCCTATGGAACGCAACCATAGTGTGCTCTCTCTTCGATAAAATGTTTTGCAGCACAGGCTGCACTTTTTGGATTTTAAGGGAATGGGGCGGGTCTCCTTTTTGGTAAACCAGGAAAACGCTGGACACTATATAAATTATATATATAGGGCGAGCGTGAGCACTATACGTACAAGATGCTTGTCTTCATGGGCGAATTATTAGTACACTACATAATGAATTAGTCACTTTGTGGCCATGAGCGGGATTCGAAACCCGCAGCACCGTTCGCATTTCCTCTCCTTGATCTCACCTGGAGTGGACAGGCAGAGTTTCCTCTCCATTTGGCCTCCTCTCTCTCTCTCTCTCTCTCTCTCTCTATATATATATATATATATATATATATATATATATATATATATATATATATATATATATATATATATATATATTTCCACATTTCCTCTCCTTGATCTCACCTGGAGTGGACAGGCAGAGTTTCCTCTCCATTTGGCCTCCTCTCCACCTGGGGGTTCACATCAAAACGCCGGGAACATTCTGCGAAAGCAAGATAGCGCATTAAAACCATATTAAACAGGAGAAACGCAAGGATTTATTCAATATTCCACGCACGAAAGGGAAACTTTCTACAAAATATAAAGCAGTTTAAGCTACTCCTCTGTTGCACTAGCAGCTTCTGAACGCGCAGCTTCCCTTCCTGTCACGTACCGCAAATGAGCGCGTTGAACACGTACTTCTCTGGCTGCATTGCTTGCAGCCTGTAGACATTTTAACCCACAAAAAGATATCAAAGCGAAAAATCTGGACTCTCATGTGTGACACTTTTCGCCGAACCTTTTCTTGCTTACAAACGCTACAATTAGATGACTTGATGCGAATGAAAGTCCTTTTCATTCATCTTCTTTCTTCTTGCTTTTATCAGCACCTGACGCAGATGCTTCAGGCTACTGCTTCTCACTTGCAGGTGGCGCACAGGCTTCGATTGAAGCTGAATTTTGCTTTGCGGTTTATCATTCCCTCTCTTAGAGGTTCCGGGCTTGCTCGTCAGGCCTTCTTTCCGGCCTGCTGCATAGCTAAGTGGTCCCTGAATGTGCCGTGTTATAGATACCTCATGCACCTTCGCACTCTGACGCATATATGCGTCTTTCTGATATAGCATAGCGTGCATTACAATGGGATACCATACACCGCACGCAAAGCGTGCTTGAAAAAAAAAAGTGAATTCGTCTTGTACACAGCAAGGATGTTTCTTGGCACTTGTTGTGGGCGGAGAGCGTGATCCCCACCCCTGTCCGCAAATATCCTCTTGACGTTGTAGAACGTCCTTTGGCCATATGGAATGGCGGCTGTCTCGCCGTTCTCTTGATCTGGTTGCGTATTGTTTTTTTTTTTGCGACTTATTTTCGGCGAGATTCATAAAACATATTTGCAACTACCGCACGATTGCGCTTATTTCGCATGCTAGCAGAGTGATGTTGAAAATCCTCCAAGGTAGGCTGCAGCAGTATGTGGATCGGGAGCTTCCGGACGTGCAAGCTGGGTTTCGCAAGGGAAGAGGAACTAGAGACCAGATTGCCTACCTTCGCTGGATCATGGAAAAAGCAATAGTTCAGAAACCCATCTACTTCTCCTTTATTGATTACGCGAAAGCGTTTGACTGCATAGATCACAGCAGATTGTGGCAAGCTCTCCAAGAGATGAGTTCCAATTCACCTCATCTGTCTCCTCAGGAACCTGTATGAAGGGCAAGAGGCCACAGTCAGAACTGGGCATGGTCTTACTGATTGGTTTCCGATTGAGAAAGGAGTGAGACAAGGCTGCATACTGTCGCCCTGCCTATTGAACATAAATGCTGAGTGCATCATGAGGAAGGCCGGTCTGGACGAGTCTTCAGCTGGAGTGAAGATTGCTGGGAAACGTATCAACAACCTTAGACGTGCGGATGATACCACTTTAATGGCAGAAAGTGAAGCGGAACTCAAGAGACTTCTGATGCGCATACAAGAAGAGAGCGAGAAGTTTGGGCTTAAACTGAACATTAAAAAGACAAAGATCATGGCGTCTTGCCCTATCAAGTCCTGGAGCATCAAGGGACAAGACGTGGAAGCTGCGACCGATTTTCTCTTCTTGGGCTCCAAGATTACCCCGGAAGGAGACTGTAGCCATGAAATTAGGAGACACCTGCTTCTGGGAAAGAGAGCCATGGCTAGCCTTGACCGCCTAGTAAAGAGTAGAGACATTACACTGGCAACCAAGATCCGTATAACCCGTGTTATGGTATTTACAGTTGTGATGTATGGATGCGAGAGTTGGACTGTGAAGAAGGCTGACCGCCGAAGAATTGACGCGTTTGAATTGTGGTGCTGGCGGAGACTCTTGAGAGTTCCTTGTACTGCCAGAAGATCAAATCAGTCGATATTGTCGACCAGACCCTGACTGCTCATTGGAGGGTGAAATTCTAAAGTTAAAGCTCAGATACTTTGGTCAGCTGATGAGAAGAGAGGAGTCGCTGGAGAAAGATTTGATGTTAGGACAGGTTGAGGGTCACCGGAGAAGGGGTAGGCAGCGAACGCGATGGTTAGATGGCGTCCTCGAGGCGCTGCAGATGAAATTATGTGATGTTAGGACGATAGTGAGAGACCGGAAAGCGTGGCGTGATATGGTCCATATAGGGTCACGAAGAGTCGGACACGACTGAACTGAACTGAACTTGGAAAATCATTAGAAGTTATTTTAGCCGCTTCACATTTCACTAAGGTTTCCATGTTAAAATTACGTACGAAGCCAATTTCGGTAAAATTTAGGAGTCGAATTACGGAGGTCCGATAGGCCAAATTTTTAGAAGGTGGCTAACATAAATTTGAGTCGCCACTAAGTTGACAATACTCAAATTACGTTGACACCGATTTTGGTCTAATTCGGATGAGATATACTGAGTGATGTCAGCATGATACATTTTGTGCTCACCTTTCTGCGGACACCTTTTCTATCATGACCCGTTAAATGCAAGTGCGTATTAAAGAGCAGTTATGCTGCTAATTACAGCTTGTACGTTTAAGCAAGTGCATCTACCCGCATGGCCTTCACACAAAGCAGATTTTGCAGTGGTAGCTACTGACCAGTAGCCCAAATGCGAGGCAGGTAATAAAATATTCAACACAGAGCGTCAGCCGTGTTTAATCAAGCAGAAAGAATAGGGAGCCTTATAAACGGTCCCGTCACTTTTGGAGGTCAGCTCCCATCCGATATTCTTCCACGCTTTGATCCTTGGTGGGACCATCCCTTTTGGCCTTTTTTTTTTCTCTTCACCCGTCTTCTCCCTTATAAGTTTCCTTTTCAGTACTCTCTTCCCGGCCTTCATATTTTCACGGACGGTTCCTATACATCCCGCTCTGCGGGCGATGCCTTCGTTGCATTTTCATATTGTGGCGCGCTACGTAAAATAGCTCGGTTCCACCTTGAGACAGCCTTCAGTGCTTTCTGCGCAGAGGCTGTTGCGTTTCACAAGGCTTGTTGTTATGCCCGGCACGCCCCTTCTCCTTTACCCTTGCACATCTACTTTGTCTCCTTCAGGCAATCCATTCTCTTTCCACCCGAGATTTCCGTATCCGCGACATAACATTCACCCTTGCCACCATTTCTCTTCACCGTCCTGTATTTTTACATCATCTCCCAGCGCCTCTCTGGCGTCGGCGCATGGCCTCTTACTACCGTCGTCGCTATCACCTTTGTCTGTGAGCACTCGTATGCGCACTATTGTTCTAAAGCTGTGAGCATCCATCTGGACCGCAGATCACTCAGAAACTCTGTGTATTTTTGTCCCCTCCATTCTTCGTCTACCCCTCTTTCCCTCTGCCCCGTTATCTTGTTCCTCTCCTAACGGGCCACGACTGCTTTCCTTCGTACTTCCATCGCTTTGCACCTCTCTCTTCGCCTTCCTGTCCATGCGGTGAAGCTAAGGGTGACGTGATTCATTACTTACGCGCCTGTCCACTCACTGCGGATATAGCAAAGATGCTACTTGGGTATCCGAACTTTCTTTCCCCTCAAGACTTCCCATCTTTATCCTCCGCTCGTTCTCGCGTGCTGCTTCTTTGCTTCCACCTGTCAATCGCGTTCATTCCCGCCCGAATGGTTCTAGCCCTACCGGTCAATACAAAGCCTATAACATGTCTTGTGTGGTCGGGGGCGCCATATGGCCGATTTTGGTGGGCTGCGGCCCTGCCCCTGCCATGTGGACATGTGGCTTTCCTGTTTGATTGCCCCGAGTGCCCTCGTTAATTTTGATCTCTATTAATACATTCCGTAATGACTGTTAGCTGAACTTTTTTCGCTTTTTTTATCGCAAAGCTGCTATACCGTGACTGTAGGTTGAGAAGGGGAGGGAAGAATTTAACCATGAATTAACGATGATGAGCTCCTCGTCTGTCTACCAGGCGAGGGGCTCCTGGACCTTCCTCTACGAAGGCAAACCAGAGGCGACATAATATAAGAAACCTTGGGCATTACATGTCTTATGGGTAAACCTGCTAAAGGACATGATCGGTCCCTGATCGCACCGATATAAAGCAATTGATGCCGCAGAAACCATAAAACTTCCCAAAGTTTCTCATTACCACTTCCTTGACTGATGAGTCACTGTCAAACTTGTCCGCATTTGTCATTGCCAAAACCACCCAGAAATACGTTAGCCGACACTACAAATCCAAAAAACAAAGAACCGGAAACCTTCTCGAAATCTGCATCAAGGATCAAGCTACTAAGTTGCTATCCTTGCAAAATCTTGAACTGAATGGGAAGATGGCACCTCAACGCACCCTAAGCTACACAAAGAGCGTTATTTCCAAGCAACAATTGCTACAAAGCACTAATGGAGAACTGGAAGAACTAGCTGATCAAGGAGTAGTCGCTGCCCGCCCAATTACCATCAGGAGAAATAACACAAGATTCAAACAAAACATATTGACATTCAATAGCACAACTCTACAAAAATACATCCAAACTGCGTACCTTAATTACAAAGTCCGCCCTTACATACCGAACTCGATAAGATGTTTCAAGTGTCAGCGCTTCGGACACAACGCGTTAGCTTGCCGGGACACACACACTTATGTCACATATGGAAAAGACAAACATACCGACGAGAGATGCGAACATACATCAAAACGCATCAACTGCAGACATGGCGCATACTCTAGACAATGTCCAATACGGAAAACTGAAGAAGAAGCGATCCACTTGAAAACTCCCGAAAACCTGTCATACCTTGAGACAACAAAACATGTCTCCCTGCAACAGAAGCTAGGACACACACTCTGGCAACCACACTTAAATCAAAACCAATTGCTTTGTGCTGTATATATCTAGAACCACGCTATTTAGTTACGATCCATGATCTGGAAGAGAGTTTGAATGAACTTCCAGAGCCGTTCTCGGTAGCAGATTTTAACGCTCATTCATATTTCTGGGGAAGTGAGAAAACTGTCACTAGAGGGTAAGCCATTGAGGAGCTTATATCTAACAATAATCTTTGCTCACTGAACACATGTAGGCCTACCTACTGCTCACCGAGCTCAGGGAAAATGAATTGTTTAGATTTATCTCTAAGTTCACCCTCCATTTGTACTCATCTTAAATGGAATATTTTAGATAACCCTTAAGACAGCGACCACTTACCCGTGCTAATCAGCTCATATTCACCAAAATTAATCCCCACAAAACCACGCTGTTGGAAGCTGCATTTAATAGACTGGCCTTTCTTCCAAGAAAAAGCTAGCTTGGAAGAGGTTTTTTTCCGAGGACCTTAGTATCAATGGTCTAAATGAAATAACTGCTGCATGTCTCGTCACACCTCAGTCATATATAGTTGCAAGACAAAACAGGAACATTTCGTATACAAAAGAATGTAGACAAGCAAAAAAGGCTCAAAATAAGGCCTGGAGAATTTTTCGTAGACACCCTACGCGGGAGAACCTCCAAAACTTTAAAAAGGCTCGAGCCCAAGCAACGGCGCATCCGTCGCGATGCTGAAAAAGCTTCCTGCAGAGCTATGTATTCTCCATGAACAGTCCGGTCACATCAAAATAAATGTGGGAGCTAGTTGGAAAGCTAATCGACAGGTTCCCTCGTTCCCTCCTTTCAGAATCCCTTTCCTTGACAGCCTTTGGTAGACAGACAAGTATTCAGGAACAGGCAGATATATTGGGACAACATTTTCTGAAGTTTCTAGATTCGTAAAAGAAAACGTCCTACACAAACTATGATTTAAGTAAAAAAAGTATTTTAACACAACTCACTCAACCTTGTGTTTGTCGCATGATGACCTTAGATGCCTATGCACCATAAAAAAAAAAAAAACACAACACAAACATTTATCGTTTTCTGACACGCTTTATGTTAGTCTATGGCTGCATAGTATACGGTTCAGCAAGACAATCCTACTTGAAACGATTAGGTCCAGTTCATATTCTTGGTGTACGATTATCATCCGGTACATATAAAACATCCCCAATGAACCTGCCTTTATGTAGAGACCAATGAACCTGCCTTAAAATATCGTAGAACTGCACTAACTTGCACAAACGTCCTCAAAATCCGTTCGCAGCCTAAACATCTCTGTTATTGCGTAGTCACGAAATGTCTATCCCGAGTAATCTTCAACAACAAACCCCAGGCGATTAAACCACTGCTCTTACGGTTCGAGCAAAAAATATCAAGGGTTAGGTCAAATGAATGAAAGGCAAAGTATTGCCTCAACCCATACTGCCGTGATATAGTCTCCCCACAGTTAATGACCTCACGATAACACACTTTCGGAAAAATGCATACCACAGGAGCCTATACTACACGAATGCCTCACGCTGCAAGAAAAATAGAGATATTATATGGCATTTCACACTGATGGGTCAAAGACTGAAGCTAATGTCGCAAGTTCAATAATACAAGACAAAACTGAAATTGCTTAAAAAAAAAAAGGCAAATGAGAAAATCAGAAAGAGCATCGTTTATACAGACTCCCTGAGTGTACTCTCCGCTTTAAACCCAAAAACTGCTGTCAACTCCTCACTAGGAAGCATCATACGCAATATAGCAAAAGTCACGACAATGCGACATACCATAAAATTATACAATTCTGCTGGGTTCCCGGTCAAGTTGGAATCAACGGTGATGAGAGGGCAGATGCATGTGCCGCGCGATCCATAACGATAGAAATAACACGTAAGCATGCCACACAGATATTGCATTACGTCTGTGCGCTGCAAACTAAGAAGCAAATGGCAGGCTCCTTGGGAAAATGAAGCAAACAAAAAGCTTCGCTCCGTAAAGCGTGCTTCATATTAGGAAAATGGAAATCATGCCGCCATCAGGAACGTTCTATCGAAGTCATTTTATGCTGTCTACGCATAGGACAGCCGCATCACCCAGTTTAGTGCTGACAAAAAAAGAAAAAGACAAAACTGTTTGTGGAATGCGTGGCGATGAGCTCACATTTGATCACAATTTATTCTCACGCTTACATCTTGAAGCATTTAGGAAATATATCTTAATGTATTGTACAAAGAACACATTTCAGCATTGCTTTTGTGGGAAGAAGCACTCGGCGAGCTTTCTCCTGTTCGCACGTTTCTGGAGAAAACCAACGTTTTATATCAAATATAAGTATACGAAGCTAGCTAGAAAGCCTTAAATCCTCTCTAAAACTTAAAGAACAATTCTACAACTGATTTAGTTATCAAGCATACAGACAAAGGTGGCAGCATAGTGACTCTCCTAGTTGAAAATCTGCAAGTGACAGAAAATATAGAGGCATATCTAATCCATAAATTTAGAACATTGGAATCAGCAGGAATATATATCTCTAAAGAAACGTTAGAATCCCTTAAATATATTCCATCCGCACCGTAACTAGACGGGAAAACAATCTCATATAGCGTTAATTGTAGTTTTTTCACAGGGCGTGTACAATCTGTCCCCCCTCCGCAGTAGCATTAAGCTGTAGACGTTGCTCCAAATACGTTTCACTTCCTATTTTAGTTGGAACTTGAACTTTTTGTGGGTCATTGCCCTTTTATTATTTTCTTGCTTTGTCCTTCTTCCCCTCTTTGCAGAAAGCTTTTGAGAATTGTTCCCCTGTAGGTATAAGAACCCTTTGGAATGCCTGTTCCTCTTTAAGAAAGGTGTCTCTGCAGGTAACCTGCTTTAGGTGGTGACTGATCATCCACCCCGCATTGTTGTTTTTCCTGGTACTGCAGCGTTTATTTCTTTTCCAAGTCACAGGATCACCTTTTTCAGTCTTAGGAATACATACTGAAGAAACATTTTTATTCTTTTTTTTTTACCCCTTGACCTACCTACTATCTCTCTCTCTCTCTCTCTCTCTCTCTCTCTCTCTCTCTCTCTCTCTCTCTCTCTCTCTCCCCCCCCCTCCCAGCTTTTCTTCTTCGGAAGCAAAGGCGTATTTAAACCCCTGCCAGTGATGATCGCTCTGCCACGCCCACTTGTCGAAACGTTGGCTGGACCTGCGAACTGAGGCTTCCCCCTCTACCCTTGTTCTGTACTCTTTCATACCGTGTAAGCCATCTTCTCTCGTTCTACCCGTATCATAAGATCTAGGCCCTTAACAAATCATGTAACCTTGTGTTTGGTGCATTATAGCCGAAGTCGGTTATGCGCCATAAAGTCCATATAACTAATTAATTTACAAGCGTTGCCAGATTGGCCAGATTGAAGCCTAAGAAGAAATATAACGTTTACTCTTTGTACCGTCAAACGAATAACTGAGTGTACGCGAACTAACCATGGAAGGCAGATGCTTCGCCTTCCGGTTCCGTGTGTTTGTGACAAATACAGCAATGAAAACCACCTTTTTGGTCAAGTACTGTAAAGGCCAACTTCGTTCAAAAATCGGAGTGGCCATTGATATTCCTCCAGTTAACTCGGTCCTGTGATAGCTGTATCCACTTGACCCCAACAAATTTCTTAACCTCATCCGCCAAACTGACTTTCTGCCGCCCCCTGCTCCGCTTTCTTTCCCTTGGTATCGAATTTGTTACCCCTTTTGGACCATACATCTGTTATCCTCTGTTCGCACTACATGCCCTACCCATGCACACTTCTTGATTTCCACTAGAACGTCACTAACTCGAGTTATTTATCTGACCCACTCTGCACGATTCCTACCTTTTAACGTTACGCCTATTTTCTGTACCATAGCTCTCTTTGTTCTTAACCTAAGTAGAACCCCCTTTGTTAGCCTCCATGTTTCAGCCCCATAGGCGAGTACAGGTAAGATGCAACTGTTATATACTTTCCTCATGAGCGATACCGGTAAGCTGCTAGTCATAATCTGTGAGCGCTCGCCAAATTCGCTTCATCCCGGTCTTATTCTGCTAGTTATTTCCCTTTCATGGTCCGGATCTGCGGTTACTACCTGTCCTAAGTATACATATTCGCCTAGCAATTCCAGTGCTTCGCTACCTGTTGTAAGCTGCGGTTCCTTCCTGAGGCTGTTGAACATTACATATCGCCTTCTGCAGATGGAGTTTTAGCCCAGCCTTTCTGCCTTTTTTTTTTTTTTTTTTACCAATCATCCTTTGCCCTGTGCAACTTCGCGAGGCAATATGTCATCCGAATCGCAGTTTAGTTTTGTATTCTCCATCAACGCTTATACTATAACTGTTTTCATTCCAGGTCTGTGAATACTTCATCTAACGTAGATGATAACGCATATTAAGATAATGTTAGATTCCGGTACTGTCGATGTCACCAGACATTGCGTACACAGGGTTGCCGTTGACGCAGTTTTCCCCACCTCCACCACGAGCGTCCACATCATCGCCGCGCGCTAGTTTTTGGTCGTAATTTGTATTTTGGCCGTTTACTGTGCTACTCTGATCTTTGTATCCCTGAGAATGCAGGACTTGTTCACTTTACGCAAACAAAAAAAAGATAAGTCAATATTTCTAACATAAATGTACTGTACCGTTCTTGGAGTTGAACACTTGAATTTGAACTTTTTTGCGAATAAAAATGCCAACTAATCATGAGATTACAACTAAAGTAATTGTTCAAGGCAAGAACAGTGTCTTATTTATGTCGGGCTTTTACTAAGTCACGAACGAAAACAATGATTTACTTCCGAAGGCCGGGACCTGGCCTTCGTTTCCGTGACGAAAGCAGAGTCCCGGCCGAAACGTCGGAAATAAATCACAGTTTTCGTTTGTGCGCCCTTGCCTCTTCATATACATATTTCTGGAGTAATTTTATTTTTTATTTCAACCTGCTGTCAGCGTCGGCGTGGTTATTACAGGAGTAGGTTATTGCATTAGATTGGAATACATTGTAAAAGTATGGGAAACGTTGCATGGAGACATTGCCAGAAATAACCAAAACGAAAGACTGGATTTTCAGCAAGTTTAGCAAAACTGTCAAAAGATGCATGTGCAGTAATAGACGGATGCAATTCATCCCATTCTTGTATAGATTATGAAACATAGGAGTAGTCAAATTCGTCTGGTCTGTTCGAGAGTATCTGTCGTGTCGGGCGAGTACATTTGAGTTTAATAAATAGAAGATGCCGCCGTTGCTTCCGAAATTCAACGAGGGTTAACCAGAGCTATATACCACATCTAATTTTATTGCATTGATTTTCCTTCCTTATCTTCCAAGATTACAAAGTACCGATACTAATGTCCCTAAGATTGGTTTTGGTTTGGTTTTGTGGGGTTTAACGTCCCAAAGCGACTCAGGCTATGAGAGAAGCCGTAGTGGAGGACTGCGGAAATTTCGACCACCTGGGGTACTTTAGCGTAAACTGATATCGCACATACAGCACACGGGCGCCTTGGTTTTCGTCTCCATCGAAAAGCTGCCGCTGAGGCCCGGATTCGATCCCGCATCCTTGGGAACAGTATTCGAGCGCCGTTAACCACTGCGCCACCCCGACGAGGTCTAATGTCCCTAAGAGGCACATGCACTATGAGGGATGTAGTAGTAGTAGGCTCCGTATTAATTTACTCCACTGTGCTTTTTAATATGTGTCAACAGTTCGCACTTATACTGCATATTTATGCTACTGCTCCCTTGTGCGTATGTCAGTAATAATCTGACTAGCACCAAGCAGTTCCCTTATTCAACAGCAAGCTGCATTGTATGATAAGTGATCTTTCTGTCTAATAGCCCTTCCGAGCCAGCCAGCCCATTCCAGCCCAGCAGGCCTGTCGATACCGCCAACCCCGCCGAGCTCTCCGAGCCCACCAGACGTCCGCCACCAGGGCCACCATCCAGACGCAGTCAGAAGCCCGGTACCATAATTACTCAGCAACCATGACGACCGTAAGTTCATTTTTCTTTTTTTTTTTTTGCATTGATTTTTCTTCCCTTGCCAAATTTCAGAGTATAGGTATGTCCCAAGAGGTACATGCACTATGATGGATGCAGTGGAGTGGGCTCCGGATTAATTTACTCCACTGTGTTTTTAACATGTGTCAAAAGTTGGCACTTACATTACATATTTGTGTCACTGCTCCCTTGTGCGAATGTCAGTAATAATATCGCGTAGCAGCAAACAGTTCCCTTATTTAACAGCACGCTGCATTATATGATAAGCTCTGTTTCTCCTTTTATAGTCCCTCAGAGCCAGCCAGCCCCTTTGAGCCCACCAGACCCGTCGAGCCCACTAACCCTATCGTGCCCTCCGAGTTCGCCAGACCCTTCCAGCCCGCCACCAAGGCCACCACACACACAGTCAGCAGCACAGTAACAAAACATGTTCGATCTTATTTTTTTGCATTGATTTCCCTTGCTTTCTTCTGCAAGATTGCAAGTTACAGGTATTAATGTACCTAAGATGCACATGAACTGTTAAGCATGCAGTAGTAGTGGGCCCCGGATTAATTTACTGTTTTTTAACATGTATCAACGGTTCGCACTTACATTACATATTTGTGTTACTGCTTCCTTGTGTGAATGTCAGTAATAATCTCGCATAGCAGCAAACAGTTCCCTTATTTAACAGCACGCTGCATTATATTATAAGCGCTGTTTCCCCTTTTATATAGTCCCTCCGAGCCAGCCAGCCTCTTCGAGCCCACCAGACCAGTTGAGCCCGCTAACACCCATCGTGCCCTCCGAGTTCGCCAGACCCTCCCAGCCCGCCACCAAGACCACCACACAGACACAGTCAGCAGCACAGTAACATGTTCGATCTTATTTTTTGCATTGATTTTCCTTGCTTTCTTTTGCAAGATTGCAAGTTACGGTATTAATGTACCTAAGATGCACATGCACTATTAGGCATGCAGTAGTAGTGGGCTCCGGATTAATTTACTGTTTTTTAACATTTATCAACGGTTCGCACTTACATTACATATTTATGTCCCTGCTCCCTTGTGCGTATGTCAGTAATAACCTGATATGGCACCAAACAGTTCCCTTATTCAACAGCACGCTGCATTGTATGATAACTGCTGTTCCCCCTGATAGCCCCTCCGAGCCAGCCAGCCTCTTCGAGCCCATCAGGCCTGCCGATCCCGCTAACCCCGCCGAGCCCTCCGAGCGCGCCACTCTCCAAGCCTGCTACCAGGGCCACCACCCAGATGCAGTCAGCAGCCCAGTACCATGCTCATTTTTTTTTTGCATTGATTTTCCTTCCTTCCTTTGCAAGAGTGCAAAGTACGGGAAAGTAACCAGGCAGCATGCTTTGCTTCCCGCTTCAATACTAAAGTCAACATGGAATCCAACAGTATCAAAACTTGTTAAAAATTCAGGACAGGAGCTCGCCTTTACTTTGCATATGTTTAGAGCTTCAGAAGTAGTACGAATTCTCTACTACCAGACTGAGAAGCGGCGCACGTAGCCTGGTTACTTTTGGCAAAGAATGTACCTTAGAAACACATGCACTATGAGGGATGCAGTAATAGTGGGGTCCGGATTAATTTACCCCACTGTGTTTTTTAACATGTGTCAACAGTTCGTACTTGCATATTTATGTTAATGCTCCCTTGTGCGTATTTCAGTAATAATCTGACATAGCACCAGTTTCCTTATTTAACAGCACGCTGCATTGTATGATAAGTGCTGTTTCCCCTCCAATAGCCCCTCTGAGCAAGCCAGCCCCTTCCAGCCCACCATGCCTGTCGATCTCGCCAGACTTTCCAATCCCGCCAACAGGGCCACCAAGAGGCAGTCAGCAGCCAGTACCATGTTCATGTCTTTCTTTTTTGCATTGATTTCCCTTCCTTCCCGTGCAAAATTGCAAAGCACAGGTATTAATGCCCCTAAGAGGCACATACACTATTGTGGATGCAGTGTAAGGGGCCCCGGATTAATTTACTCCACTGTGTTTAACATGTATCAACAGTTGGCACCTACATTACATATTTTTGTTACTGCTCCCTTGTGAGAATATCAGTAGTAATATCAGATCTAGCACCAGTTTCCTTTTTCAGCAGCGCGCTGCATTGCATAATAAGTGCTGTTTCCCCTATAATAGCTCCTCCGAGCCAGCCAGCCCCTCTCGAGCCCACCAGGCTCGTCCTCTTAGTTAGCCAGATTCTCCAAGCCCGCCACCAAGGCTACCACCCAGACGCCGCCAGCAGCCCAGTACCATGTTCTTTCTTTTCTTTTTCTTTTTTTTTTTTTTCGAAAGCAACGCTATGCCAGCCAGCTCGGCTCGTCGCGTTTGCTCCTTTGCCGTTGCCGCAAATGGCAGGAGCTGGCAACTTGGGTCTCTTGTTTCACTTGGGAGGGTTATGTCACAATCAGTCTGCCAAGACCCTGTTTTTCATGTTACCCTTATTGGCCACTAAGGCACGTTCATACGGCATTGTTAAAGGCTTGGTTCCAGCACGCTGCATTTTATAAGTGCTGTTTCCCCTCTGATAGCGCCTCCTAGCCAGTCTGCCCTTTCGAACCCACCAGGCCGGTCGAGCCCTCCGAGTTCGCCAGATTCTCCAATCCGCTACCAGGGCCACCATCCAGACGCCTGCAGCGGGCAGTGGAGGGAGGACCAGTGCGTCAGCTGTTTAAAGGAAACGCAACGGCGCCAGCAGCAGGACGCCGCGTTTCGTCACCACCTCCTCAGCACTGTGGAGAAATTGTTTCATAGGGCTGGTAGGTATACGCGTAGGCAGCACCCATCAACATTGGCACAGCTGAACCTGCGCAATGCAACATGATGCAGCTGCATTAATTTTTGAGCATGTTTGCTTCAAATTTTTATTAATCCCTCTTATAGACGTGCTAACTCACATTTAACATGTTTGCTACCTCACATTTAACATGGAGGTAAAATGGTCCCTCTATATTTATTTTGCAGCAAAAAAAAATTTCGTTGATGCAGGACAGCGCAGAAGCAGCGGCGTCTACGCGGCGTCTTACCCTGACACTGCAGGGCATTGCAGCGGCAATGCGGGAGGTGGCTGCTGCCACAGAGCGCTTACGAGTTGGCTATTGAGTTGACAGGTTGACGGGCACTAACATCGCAGCGTACACGAGCCTCTACTATATTGCCTCCATCGAAATGACACCGCTGCGGTTGGCATCATACCCGCATCGTTCCGGTCAGCCGCCTAGTATCAAAGCCACTGAGCAACCATGTTGATCGCATGTTCATTTCTTTATTTTTACGCATTGTTTTTTGCTGCCTTCCCTTGCAAGTCTGCAAAGCACGGGGGTTAATGTCTCGAAGAGGCACATGCACTATGAGGAATGCAGTAGTAGTGGGCTCCGAATTAATTTACGCCATTGTGTTTTTTAACATGTGCCAGCAGTTAGCACTTATATGGGCATCTTTTTTGTTTCACCTCCATTGAAATGTTCCCACTGTGGTTGAGTGTAATGGGCCCTCCAGCTCGGTAACTAAGCACTCCAACTGGGCTTCTCATTTTATGGCCGCGATGTGCATTGTTATGCACTATGTATTATGTACAACGTGGCTTGTCTTGTACTCATGGTTACCTTTGCTCACATACCGTCTCCTTGATGTGTGTGTGGGATTTTTACAGTTCTCTGTGCATGTTTGAGGAGTTATTCCTGGCCATGTTACGATCATTGAATTGAAATATGTGTGATACACTTAGCTGCTCAGCGTTCTCTTCACAACTGCTACAGTGTTGTCCACCAATGAGCAAAGCTTGCATCCACGCACAGTGTAATCGAAATAAGTGAATAATTATGCATTACCATCCACCCAAGCGCAGCCATCTCTACAAGGCAAAGCTACACAACTTTCACAGAAACTTTGACATACTTTTTCCTGGTTAGCTCAGCTGGCAGAGCTACTGCTTCGGTGAAGCGGTGGTCCCGGGTTCGAACCCCGGACCAGGATGAATTTTCCTTTTACAACGAAGTTTTTTGTGCAAGTTATCTAGCTTTCCTTTGTAGCCGTATGGCTGGGCTCACATGGATACAGACTAACAATTCCCTTATTACAAAAACGAACTCCACGTTGGTTGATAACCTGGAATTTTGTACATGCTAAATGTTTTGTAGTCATGCGCAAAATATATTCGATATTAAGGCGAAATCCTTTAATGCCTCATTGTTGTCGACAGAAGGTTGTCACGAGAGTTAAAAAAACCGTGGCGGTCGATATCGAACCCGCATAGTCCGGCACAGTTGTTGGGGCACCTTATGCCCGCAGAAAAAAGTGAGATACTGTGCCTTTTTACTGTAAATCAATTATTAAATATTAAGGCCTAATTTGTTAATTAAGTAACAAAGTTAAGTAATGGTTAAATAACTACATACTTGATGGCCAATTAATATATTAATTACTAATTAGTGCCACTTGTGTAGCAGAATGCAGCACTCCGGCTTTCGCCTTTCATACAGTCGCTAAAGTCCCTCGTAACTTTTTTTAAATCACTCTTATGGCGGGCTGTCACGTAGGGCAGCGAATACGTGGTAACTGAAGACACCTATAGTTAATTGTAGTTGCATGTACGTGTCTTGTAAAAATTTATTCAGTACAAGATGCACTTCTGGTGGCTTGAAGTGGGTGACCCCGAGCATTGTGACCCCGATGCATGAGCACTGGCAACAACTGTGATTGGCGTCGACATTAAACTTGCCTCAGATGATAAGGGCTGCGTAGAATGTCCGCGTATTGCATTGGCCGCGTTTCGGTGGAGGCGAAACGCTAATACGTCCGTGCGCGTTAAAATAATAATTGGTTTACAGAAAAGGAAATAAGCAGTTTCTGTCACACTTGCTTTTGTGGACGCCTGACCTGCGCCGTAAGGGAAGAGGGGAAGATGGGAGTGAAAGAGCGCATAGACAGAGTTGTAGTGAATGGTTACGAGTAATCTCGTCCACCCGGGGATAGTTAACGTGCGCAGGCATCGCACAGCACACGGATACCTCTCCATTTCGCTCCAATCAAAAAGCAGTCATCGGAAGTCGGGATTGAACCTGGGTACCCCGGAACAGTAGTCGGGTCTCTACGGGAGGGAGGGGGGCTGAGAGTCGAAATTATCAGAGTCCTCCACTAGGGTGTTTCTTTCTCAGTTTGAATCCCACCTTCCTCCCTGCCTTTAGATCTCAGTTCAGGTGTCCACGATGATGTGTGACAGATACTGCGCCTTTCCTTTCTCGTAAACCAATTTACGGTTCTGGAACACATGCGTTCGATTCTTTCGGATTGTTCAGCCTATTACAATGTCGTAGTTGTTGGTAGCAATTAAAATATCCGTTCGTATACAGTTAGCGCACTTCACGCTATTTTTGAATTCAGGCTTTGAAAAACATCAAAGAGAATTTTAGAAATTTCTCCGAGCCTGACCAGGGCACTTATGGTTGTCCTGTAGCGTTTTGTCGACGGAATCCAAAGTTGGAAATGTAGCATTAAGCTGACTCTATATCATCCACACGCCCTATGTACCCAGCTTTGCAGAGGCTGCGCCTCGTCATCAGGAGGTATCTCTGGACGGTTAGAAACGGATGGCGAGACGCGGTTTCTGCGGCAGTTGGCACTTAACGCTTCTATGTTGTGCGGGGGAGCACACTTGAGATGCCTGTCGTGCTTTATTAGACCCCGCCCCCCCCCCCTCCTCCCGTTATTGTTTTTCCCTCTCTTGGGAATGTTGTTTTAACGCGTTAGCGTTAAGGGCCCCGTGTAGCAGAAAAGTCGCTGTCGTCGTCGCGGCCGCCGTCCCACGTTGGCCGTGAGCGAGAAATCCCAGAAGCATTAATAAATAAAAACGATTAGGAAAATTCGCCGACCTGAGGAATCGAACGTTGGCCTCCGGGGTGCGAGACGAGCACGCTAACCACTCGGCCACGCCAGACTTTTTTTATGCGAAGCATATTACTAGAGGTAAGCCCGAGCGCGATGGTGTCGCCACCATTAACCTTTCATGACCTACCACGTGATGCGTGACGTCACGACAGAAGAGACCGGGCTGCATCTCGCGCCGTCGATCGCGGCGTAGCCACCAAGGAGTACCCGTGATGCGTGACGTCAGAGCAGAGGATAGATGGGCTATAGTGCCTAGAATATAGATGGGCCGCCGGAGTTCCACGCCGACCAAGCTGGAGAGCGGACGTGCAAGCGATGGGCTTCATCGACCACGAACGTTTGCGCTCTATTTCGGCCACTGGATTTCGGAAATTTTCTGGGATTCGACTCTATTCAGAAAGCGCTCACCGCGGATTATCAAGACTCCAAGGTGGGCCGATTCTTTCGCACATTTTTGAGGCTTTGAAGAACTTCGCAAGCCACGGGGGACACTAGGCCTAGTTAGGCCTAGGCAAACAAAAGCACCCCCGGCCGTTTAGAATTTCGACGAAAATGATGGAAACCGTGGAGGGAACGAGCATAGACCCTGCGGAGCTGAAAGAACCTGGCCAGTGGTTTATTGCCAAGAAAAGAGGAAAGGCGGTGCCACTTGAGAACGAGGGACGCAGCGTCACCGATGATCAAGGGAGAGAGCGAGCCGCGTCCAAGCTCGCCGGAAAGTGATTGGCAGCAAAGTCGGTTGAAAGGCAATCGATCAAGATACCCGATGGAACTGACAAAATAATTCTCCGCCCACGGGGAGGAGTCAGCCGCCTACTTAAGTATGGCAACATTGAACTTGCGGAGTTGATCGCTCGCACCGCGAATATAAACATCAGAGAGGCCGCGGAAGACACCTTCTCGGTCAACACAAAACAGCAGTCTATCCTCATCGCAACAGACAGCGAAGACTGGAAAAGAAAATACGTCGCACTACGCGTCCTCGAATTCGAGGGCCAGAAAATTGAAATCACGGCGTACGTCGCTATGCCCGAAGACTGCAGTGGTACACGACATTCCCCTTCGCATCACCGAGGAAGAAATAGTGCAACGGCTACGCACGATCAAAGGCAACCCCCCCGTGCTAGGAGCCAGGCGCCTGGGCAGGAGCTCAACCACCGTGCTCATACTGTTTGAAAAACCAGAGGTGCCGAGGTGGGTGAAACTCTCACTTATGGCAAAGATGTGTATTATACATAAAGGAATACGAGGTTTGCAACGCATGCGGGCGCCTAGGGCACCGCGAAGATGTCTGCCCAGATCCGAATAACGCTAAGTGCAGAGGATGCGGAGAAGAGCGCCCAGATCAGGGACACACCTGCGAAATAAAATGTCAGCTGTGCGGTAAAGACCATCCGCTTGGCGACAAGAAGTGCAGAGAACTCTACAGGACTCCCTACCAGACCAAAAAACGTCAATGGGAGCAGAAAATTGCCGAACAGCAGCAGCACAACGAACAGCACCAATATCCCAACACCACACCTGAGAGCGGCCGCACAGGACGCTCGAAATTCAGAAGAGACCGCTTGGCGACAAGAAGTGCAGAGAACTCTACAGGACTCCCTACCAGACCAAAAAACGTCAATGGGAGCAGAAAATTGCCGAACAGCAGCAGCACAACGAACAGCACCAATATCCCAACACCACACCTGAGAGCGGCCGCACAGGACGCTCGAAATTCAGAAGAGACCGCCGTGACCAACGCGGATATTCTCAAGACAGGGACGGAGGCTTCCGGGCGCAGAGCGGGGACTTCCCGCAGTTGGAGGACGCCAACCGACGTCACCGTTCAAGCTCCCGCAGCAGCAGGGAGCGGTCCGGATCCAGGTCGGGGTCCAAATCCAGAGTCACGGCTAACTCCAGGGACCCAAGGAACCCGTCGGCCACCCAAAAGCGAAGCCTGAGCGGGGACAGTAAAACCGTGAGTTTCAGCAGTGGGGTTCCCCAGGCTAAAGATGAGCAAAACAAAGAAAAAGATAAAGAAATAGAAAAGTTAAGAAAGGAAGTTGAGGAACTGAGGGAGATAATTAAGAAACTCACCCAGGACCAATACCAATCCAAATCACAGCCAAATTCCGGGGCTCCCCCTCCTCCACAGGCTCTCCCCGCAAAACAAGTAGCCAAACCGACACCTCCACCTGAGACGCCAAAGGTGCGTAACACCACCCGCGGCGTCAGACACGGAGGAGGACGCAATGATCACTGAACAGTGCAGGCCACCTCCCCCGCAGAAACGAAGAGGCGGGGAAACGGATCCGCTGGCGGCAATAGAGCGTAGACTAGACGTCAAATACGGGGCGAGACTCGAGCGGCTCGAGACAGGCATGACCAATATCATAGGCGCCCTGAACCGAATTCAGGAACAATCTAAACAAACAAACGCGGCTCTTGCTGCTATGGCAGAAAGGCAAACAGTGAGAGAAGGGATACTTGACCAATTCCAACATGGGCAAAACGCAACCAAAGATTAATTCGACGGTATGGCAGTGGAACTGCCGCGGATTCCCGCGCAAGCAAGCGTTAGTGCAACATCTCGAGCAAATAGTTGAAAAACCTCTAGCCGTAGCCCTACAGGAAACTGGCAAAGGAGTAATTAAATTATCAGGATATCAAGCGTTTGCTAGTGGCCGGGGAGAAAAATCCCGGGTCACTACATTCGTCAAAAGGAACGTAGCGGTGATCGAACATGAAATAAGTTCTCGCGACATTGAGACGGTTTTCGTTGAAATCATCACGGGCAGGAAGAAGGAACCCAGTATTTTCGTCCTAAACATATATAGCCCTCCTCAGCAGCGCAAAGTTAGGTTCAAGACATTATTTCGCAAAGCAATGAAGGCAGCCGGAGCTAACCCCCTGCTAATTGTAGGAGACTTCAACGCCTGCCACCAAGAGTGGAGATATAATAGGCAAGATCCGAAGGGCAGGCAGTTATGGGAAGATTTTCACGAATTAAACCTCACCCTGCAGACAGACTCTGGCTGCCCGACGAGGGTGGGAAACAGTGTGAGCAAAGACACAACCCCAGACTTATCATTTACCAAAAACATAGAGGAGCTTAGGTGGAAGAACACAGAACTCAACTTTGGAAGCGATCATTACGTCCTCGAAATAACGCTTAAACGGGGAGTCAAAGTAAGACAAGAAAAGATCATCAGCGCAATCGAATGGGAGAAATTCAGACAAATCAGGGAATCTGCCAACATGGACCAAAATATTGAAAATATCGACGATTGGGCAGAAACCCTCATGCACCACGTTAAATCCGCTACCATTACCCTAGAGGGGGACGATGCACCGAAAACAGCCAACAGGAAACTCCTACACATGTGGGAAGCAAAAAAAGGTATGGAAAGACGCCTCCGGTGTCAGATATGGAACCGAAACCTAAGGTGAAAAAAAGCCAGGCACAATAAGGAAATTGAGGATTATGCAATTAAACTCTGCGAGCAAAACTGGTGTAACAGGTGCGATGAAATGGAGGGCAACATGAGCCTTTCAAAGACGTGGAGCCTGCTACGATATCTTCTTAATCCCGACTGTTCGAAAACACAGTCAAACACAACATAGCAAAGGCAAGACACGCGTTCGAGGGGACTGACGCGGAACTAATAACTAAACTCTTAGACACATATGTCGGCGATACAACATCCCTTCCTCTTAGGCAATACGCGGGCCCACCGAACGAGGCCCTCGACGCGCCCATCTCAGAAGCGGAAGTTAGAGCCGAAATCCTTAGCTTAAAGACGCGATCAGCTCCCGGCCCCGATGGAATAACAAATAAAATGCTACGAAACCTAGACGACGCTTCCATAACGGCACTCACCAACTACATGCAAGAAGTATGGAGTAGCGGTCGTCTTCCCCAGCAGTGGAAAACTGCAAACGTTGTGCTAATTCCAAAACCTGGCAAGCCCCCGAAATTGGAAAACCTCAGACCTATTTCTCTAACCTCATGCATTGGAAAGCTTATGGAACGCGTAATCCAAACAAGGCTAACTAATTTCATGGAGAAAAACGACCTGTGGCCGCATGAGATGGTCGGGTTCCGACCGGGCCTGTGCACACAGGATGTAATGCTCCGATTACAACATGACATAATTGACTCGAAATCCAGAGACGCGAAGGTAATTCTAGCACTAGATCTAACAAAAGCATTTGACAACGTAAAACACCAGGCAATTCTCGCGGGACTGCAGGAATTAGGAGTCGGCGAGAGGACATATAGTAATGGATTTTCTGACAAACAGGACGTTGAAACTAAAGTTTCAGGACCTAGAATCCCCCACTGTCCACCTGGGAAGTAAAGGAACTCCGCAAGGCTCGGTGCTCTCCCCCTTCCTTTTTAACGTGGTGATGAGAGGCCTTCCTGCCGCCCTTAAAGTCATAAAAGACCTGAAGTTCAGCATTTACGCGGACGACGTTAATCTCTGGATGAACAACGGCAGCTATGGCAGCATAGAGGAACGCCTACAGGCGGCGGCGGACACCATTGTGTCCTACGCGGCCGAAAGGGGTCTTTCGTGCTCTCCGCAAAAATCCGAACTTTTCATATATAATCCAAAATCAATGAGGTGCAAGGGCGACTTTAACGTAGAAATAAAGGTCGACGGCAAAACCGTACCAAGAGTCCAGAAAATCAGAATCCTCGGACTTTTTATTCAAGAGGACGGGTATAATGACGGAACGATAAAAAAACTCACTACCTACGCGACGCAAGTAACAGGAATATTTAGGAGGATTGCATTCAAAGGCAGAGGCCTCAAAGAGAGAAGCCTCTTGAGACTGATGCAGGCGTACATAATAAGTCGAATATGCTATGCCACACCGTTCCTCAACATCAGGACCAATGAAAAAGATAAGATAGACGCACTCATCAGGCGTTCCGTCAAGAGGGCGCTGGGTCTACCCATCTCCTCTTCTACGGAACGCCTGATAGAAATGGGAGTGCATAATAGCTGGACGGAACTTGCTGAAGCGGTGAGAATCGCCCAACATGAAAGATTAAGTAGGTCGAGCACGGGTCGAGCCATCTTAGAATGGGTGGGTCGAAAAATAGATAGGGGCACAGCCGACAAGGTTTCCCTACCAACACAATGTCGCGAGAACATCATTGTCCGTCCTCTCCCCCGCAACATGCACCCAGAATACCACAAGGAGAGACGGGAGAAGAGAGCAGAAGCACTGGTTAAAAGTGCAAAAGAATTCAGAGTAAAAGAAGTTGCCTACGTAGACGCTGCAAGCGGCCTATCAGGGGCGCCAGTCGCCGCGGTAGTCGATGGTAGCGGCGCACCAGTCGTCTCCGCCACCATCCGAAGTAGAAACATAGACACGGCTGAAGAGGTCGCAATAGCGCTCGCTTGCGTCGGAACGAAGGCTAGATTGATCTTTAGCGACAGTAAAACTGCTCTCTGGAATATCGGAAAAGGCAAGGTCTCGCAAGAAGCCGCCCGAATTCTAAAAGCTGCAACTAAAATTGATCGCAAAATCACCCTAATTTGGGTCCCAGCACACACGTCCGTCCCCGGCAACGAGGCGGCCCATGATTTAGCCCGAGATCTCTACTTCCGGGCAAACGCGGAGCCGCCCGACTGCCAGGCGATGGACGAACGTTTGCAAACCTATAAAGAAATAATCGAAAATTACAGATTAGGAAGACGTCTGATGCCGTCACCGGATCCTAGCTTAAATAATAAAGAGGCCATAGCCTGGCGGCGATTACAAGCCGGAAATTTCCCGAACCCTGTCTGGTTGTTTCACACCCAGATATAGGAGAGAAAAAACGATAAATGTAAAGCCTGCGAAGCGAGGGGGACCCTCGACCATATAATTTGGGAATGCCCTAAGTCTCCGGGCGCTAGGGACAACATTAAAAGTAGAGAAGCCTGGGTAACCCTGCTGCGAAGCGAAGTCCCCGCTGACCAGCAGAAAGCCGTCCGCCTGGCGGCTGAGGCCGCGAATAACCAATGTATATTCGCCAGTCCTTAGTCGCGGAGGTTCCAGCCCCCGTTCCTCAGGCCTGCGTGCCAGGAGCGGGGAGTAGGGGGCCTCCTAAATCGGTGGAAATTAAAGTTTTAATCAATCAATCAATCAATCAATCAATCAATCAATCAATCAATCAATCAATCAATAGATGGGCCGCCGGCTCGCGCGGTCGAGCGCGGCGTCGCCACCAAGGAGAACCACGTGATGTGTGACGTCAGAGCAGAGGAGAGATGGGCCGCCGGCTCGCGCGGTCGAGCGCGGCGTCGCTACCAAGAAGTACCACGTGATACGTGACGTCAGAGCAGAGGAGAGATGGGTAGCCGGCTCGCGCGGTCGAGCGCGGCGTCGCTACCAATGCGCCTCCCACTTCTACCGTTAGGTGCGCAGTAGTGAACACGTGATGAGAAATGGAACTTAGACAAAACGTAAACGCAAAATTAAACGACGATCAAATAGCGCAGATAGCAGCACACATAGAGGAAGCAATATAGAAAAGCCCCATGGAAGACTGGGATTATGAACAGGTAGAACTACTCATAAGGAGGAAAATTCAGGAGATTAACTAGCAAACCGCTGGAATGGAAAGAGGAAGCCACGGAGCTGGTGGAATAAGGAAATCAGGGAAGCTATTGAACAACGACGGGCTGCTTCAAGGGAACACCGAATGGCAAAGAAAGCACAGGTATCTCAGGAGGAAATCGACCAAAAATGGGAATCATATCGACAAAAGAAACTTCAGGTGCAGGCCCTCGTCCAAAGTAAAATAAGACAGTCCACCGATCGCTGGATGGCTGATATACACGATGCCTCTAGAGGCGGAGCAAGAAAATTGTGGAACCATATAAGCTGGCTAGGGAAGAAGAATCAAAGAAAGCAGGACCGGATTCAAGATAACGAGGTAAATTGTTTAAAGGGAGATAACGCAATGAACTACATTACATCAGTTATAGCCGAGTCATTTAAGAGCGACGATAGGGTAATCTCCGCAAATCAGGAAGCAACACAAGGTAGAATACAAAGCAGCTTAGAACTGGCCAATCTAAACTGAAAAAAGGCAGAAAAAAATATTCCTAAAAACACATCTACAGGAATAGATGGAATTCCGATCAAGCTGATTAATGAACTCGGTCCAAAAAGTAAGGAAACGTTGTTAAAAGCTCTGGAAACAGTCATAACGAATAAGCAAATTCCGGACAGCTGGCGGCAGAGTAAAATGAATTTGATTTAAAGGGAAAGGAGACAGGATGCACATAAAATCCTACAGGCCGATTACCATAACTTCTGTTATGTACAGGTTAGCCATGCAGGCGGTGAAATTAAAGGTGCAAGCATGGGTTGAAAGTAACAAGATACTCGGAGAACTTCAGAACGGCTTTAGAAATGGCAGGCGCTTAGATGATAGCCTGTTCGTGCTTACCCAATGCATCGAAATATCTAGAGTGGAAAATAGACCTTTGTATTTGGCCTTCCTGGACACAAACGGGGCGTACGACAACGTAAGCAGGGAACTCCTGTGGAACATATTAAAAGAAGGTATCGGTTATGAGATAATAGAGTTCCTACAGGAAATATACCGGGATAACAAAGTAGAAATTACGTGGGAAGGGATAAGAAGTACGGAGGATGTCAAAGTATGCAAAGGATTAAGACAAGGCTGTCCTCTATCACCGGTGCTGTTCATGCTTTATATGATAAACCTGGAACGGAGGATACAAGACAGTAACCTAGGTTTTAACCTGTCATATAGATTAGGTGGAAAGGCGGTAGAGCAGCGCCTCCCCGGTTTGATGTATGCAGACGATATTGTGCTGCTAGCTGAGAGTCTGGAAGAATTGCAAACTCTAGTTAAGTATTGCGGAGACGAAGGGGACGCTCTAGGCTTCAGTTTCAGCGCAGTTAAGTCGGGTCTGATGATTTTCAACGGCTCAACTGATCAGGGTCTTAAAATACAAGGCCTTGAAATACCTAGAGTAGCAGAATATAAATATTTGGGGGTATGGGTAAACGAAGGATTGGCATACATTGGAAAGCATGGGCAATCACTTAAGGCCAAAGGGCGAAGGAATGCCGGGATAATGAAGCATAAGGCATTGTGGGGATACAATAAGTATGAGGTTTTGAGGGGTATTTGGAAAGGAATTATGTATGGTGCCCGGACTTACTTTCGGAAATGCGGTTTTGTGCCTAAAATCAGAGGTACAGTCGACATTAGAAACAAATCAGAGATCCGTTGGACGATTAGCACTGGGTGCCCACGGCAAAACAACAAATGAGGCGGTACAGGGAGATATGGGCTGGGCATCTTTCGAAGTGCGGGAAGCTCAGAGTAAAATATTATATGAGGAACGCCTGAGGAAATTGGACAGTAACAGATGGGCAGCTAAGGTATTTAAATACCTGTACCTAAAAAGCGTTGACTCACAATGTAGGAAAAGAACTAGGAAACTAACTAGTAAGTATGCTAGTCACAAGGACAGAGAAATAAAGAGCATTAAGCAACAGGTGAAAAACACAGAACGTAAAAATTGGATAAATTCGATGGAAAAGAAACAGAGTGTGGAATTATACCGAAAGTGGAAAATGCAGATCAGGAAGGAAGATTTCTTTGATAACTCAAGAGGCAGTGCCCTACTTTTTGAAGCTAGATCAGGGTGCCTTAGAACACGCAGCTACAAAAAGAAATTTAACAATGGAGATGACGCATGTGCTGTATGTGGAAAGTCCAGTGAAACAATTGACCATATTATACTCGAATGTAATGGTATCCATCCGGAAGTTGGTGCAGGCGCAATCACTGTTCCTGAAGCTCTGGGGTTTAGATAACAGTGGCCGGGTGAATAAACCGGCGGTGGAAACCAGCAAAATATGACTGGAAGATTGGTGGCTTAAAAGCAGAGAAGTGACAAAATGTTAGTAATGTAGGAACAAAATTTAATAAATAGAATGCTGGTTTAGTTAACCATTCTAAATCAATAATTAAGATATAGGGAGAAAAAATGAGAATGATAGCTACTGCTACCACCCCGTTTCAAAGGGGACGCTCCTATATTCCATCCATCCATCGATGCCGGAGCGGCGGTATATAAGGGGGGTGCGTCTGCTTCTGCTAGGCACACACGGGGTTGAGATGCCTCCTGAAGACAGTGCTGCCCGTTGGAATGAGAAACGAAAGCTGCGGCGTGCTACAGAAACCGATGAAGAGCGTCAAGAACGTCTAGCCAAGCGGCGTGCTCAATATGCGGCTCGGCGACAACGTTCTACAACAACTGAAGAACAAAGCGAGGAACTTGTCAGCAATGCTTCCAATTATACTACCGTATTTTCGGGATGAACGAGTCATGCTATTGCCGAGTTTAACCAAGGAAAACCGTGTATTTCCGAGTTTAACCAAGGAAAAACCGTGCATTTCCAAGCCTAGCCACCAATATGCTTCGCATCTGACTGGGCTTAACCTGAGCTAAGCCTCAGCTATTTTTTTTTCTTTATTACCAATTTTTTTAAGCACACAGCATACACACAGGCAGAACGTGCCTAGTGCTTTTAGCATTTCTCGGCTACGCCAGATAGATGGTTTCAAATGGACAAAGGCGCGTCTATTGGTTGCGGTGTTGGCTCAGAAACGTCCCTTAGAGAAGTGTATTGTGGCGTATAATAATAATCATGAGCATGTAAATTACAGAATTACAGAACACGCAGTTAAGCGAGTGGCAAATTACTTTTCCGCTGTATTTCCCCTTCGCTTGGCGTGCACGTAGCGCCATCATGCGTGTGGCGCACGGAATAAGATAGGGCATGGCCTCAGAGATCTTCATCGCACCAGCTCGGATCGGCAATGATGTTGCCGACGAACTACGACTGCAACTTGAGGCCCGCGCGTTTCGGCAAGGTGGCTGGCAGCGCTTCTACATCCCAGAATCACGTTTCAGAAGAAGTAATAACAGTCATAACAGTCATGCTTTGGACAAGTTAACGTTGTTGGAGTTTATTTCTTTTTTTTTTTACAAGAAAGAGGAAGCCAAGGCAAAAGGCAACAACTGTGAACTACGTCTTTGTGTCACTCAAAAGCGCGATAAGCAAATGAGTAGACGGTGCGAACCAACACCACCTAGACTTGTGGTGTGGAGACTTAGTCTAGGTGGTGTTGTGCGAACGGGGCGCGATAATGCTATCGCGTTCCATTCTTAAAGGCGAAGCTTAAGCGTCCTCCAATTTTTTTTGTTTATTATGTATATGTACCCTATAGTGTTTTGTATAGTGCTTTGATGTGTAATTATTGTGCGTTTCTGTATGTATGTATGTATGTATGTATGTATGTATGTATGTATGTATGTATGTATGTATGTATGTGTGTATGTATGTATGTATGTATGTATGTATGTATGTATGTATGTATGTATGTATGTATGTATGTATGTATGTATGTATGTATGTATGTATGTATGTATGTATCCAATAAAGTCTCTATGTGTGACGTGCTGCCATGTTCTGCAGGTGCTCTCAATATGAGCGATCATTTGCCTGTGCTTGTAGCGCTGCAAGCAGCGCCTGGCCGCTCCAACAGACCCCTGGTGTGGCGGATGGACGCATCAGTACTGTACGATGAAGATTGTCAGAGAGAAATCCGCGCAGACCTAAAATCTGCAATTGCGGATATGACTTCGGTGGCAATTGTGGTGTGGAATGAATTTAAGATACACTACCTAGCTGAGATCCTTGCGCGCGCGGGGAAAGCACGGCGCGTTCGCATCATCACAGCGCTAAATGAAATTCTCCGGCGCATGCGCATAGTTCGCGACGGAGGACAGCTTACTTTCGCTATGCGCGAGTACGTCGACATGCTCCGCGTTCGGTACCACCGAATAATGGAGAATAGCTCGCGCGCGTCACTCACCGCGTGAGCGTACGGTCTGTCGCTCGAAGGTAGCGCCGATCTCGGACACGCGAGAGTTCTAAACTAAGTCAACGCAGCCGGAGGCCATGACGCAGCGACCGTCGCACTCGTGTAAAATCTGTCGCTCGTGAGGATGGCTTCACGTCCTCCTATCCTGCCGAGATCAGAAGCACTTTCAGCACGCATTTTGCACGCCTTTTTACATCCCAAGGTCTTGACCAATGCGAAGACTACGAGGAAGCTGTAGGGTCTTTATGTGGGCCCCTTCCTCAGCTTCCTGCTGACTCGATTAGGGAACTTTGCTCGCCAGCAACTTTGGAGGAGGTTCGGAGTGGATTAAGCGCCATGAACAGTTCCAGTTCGTCAGGCCCAGATGGCCTGCTGACGGGTTTCTACAAACCGTTTTACGACATCCTAGGTCCTCTCTTGCTCCAGATAGTAAATACCTTTCTGGAAAGCGGGACTAAACCACCCTCATTTAGCTCGGGACGCAATGTGTTGCTCCCAAAGGAGGGTATGACCGCAGCGAGTCAATCATCGTGGCGACCAATAACCCTTCTCAACACTGATTACAAGCTGGTGGCCACGATTCTTGTTCGGAGGCTACGGGTCCACTTGAAGGACCTGATAAGCCCGTACCAGTCCTGCTCGGTTCCTGGACGGTCCGTGTTTGCTGCACTAACTCTAACGAGAGATGTATTCTTTTACGCTTGCGCTAAAGGCCTGGCGGGAGTCTTCGTCGCTCTAGATCAGGCCAAGAGAGGGAGAGAGACTTTATTTGTCAGTGGTCGGTATTTGCCTTGGGCTGCATTCAGCTGCTCCAGGTGGCCAGCAGTCCAAGTCTGTCAGTGACCTCTTGCGCTCTTGCCGAGGCCCGGGACTGGACGTCTGGGTCCCGGCTGGCGAGAACAGCTTCCCAGTGTTCCAGTGAAGGAGATGGTACTAGATCTGCTGAAGGCGGATCCTCCGCGCAGTCCCAGATTATATGGTATAAGGGGGCAGGCTCGCCGCACAGTTGGCAGTACGGATTTACTATATCGGGAAAGATCGTGCAAAGTCCAAGGGGTCTGCAGCCGCCGCCACGTGGTAGCCTGATCTCGGCTGAGCGAAGCGTGCGGAGGAGGCAGGCTCGCCCTGAGCTCTTTGTAATAAGTGGTAATGGCCTGGTAGGTATCCAGAGTCTCAGGCCAAAGCCTTCGATAGCATACTGAGCACAGCTATGTTTGCTGTGCTGCGCTCCTTTGACCTGCGCGAAGAATTTATCCCCCTTGGCCGTTCGCTCTATGCGGATCTTACTAGTGAGCTCCTTCTAAGTGGCTGCATTGTAGGCAGATTTCCTGTTTTACGGGGAGTTCGGCAGGGGTGTCCGCTATCGCCGGCCCTCTTCATTCTTGCACTCGATCCGCTGTAGAGTTACAGCTGACAGGCGCATTCGTGGTTTTCCACTTGTTAGACAGGAGACTGCACGGCCATCTCATGCGTACGCGGATGACATTTCCCTTTTCTTGTGGGATGCTGATAGCTTCCTCATTTTCTTGAGATTGTTTTCCGAGTACGCGGCGGTGTCCGGAGCTCAGCTCAACACAAAAGTCACGCGCTCCGATTTGGGTCATTTCAGGGTTCACTGCCAGCCGAGGTCCCTTTTGTGAACGCAGACCACGTACTTGGAGTACTATTAGAATCAAGCGGAGTATTGGCTCGCGCGTGGGGCGCAGCAGTTTCACGCACAATCCGAATGCTCGCTGACGCCGCGCGCTTCGATTTGTCGCTCAACTCCAGGGTCGCGCTCTCGGGCGTGCGCATTCACCACGACGCTGGAAACTTCATATGGCAGACTGGGATCTTTTAAAATGGAAGCTAATTTAGACGAACTCTTTTCAGAAACTTATATTTATAATTATTATTTATAATTATAATTATATAATTATAATTGCATAATTATATTATATAATTATATATAAACTTTTTCAGAAACAAATTGTTCACAACTTGTATCAAAAATGCTGCCCGCCTGGCTATTCCACAATCCACAGGAATGGTAAAATGCCACCACAAAGTATGGTGGTCCAGCGAATGCAGATATGCAAATTAAAAAACTACAAAACAAAGCTTGGGGAATACTTCGAAGGTATCCGTCACATGAAAATCTAATACTTTTTTAAGAAGGCGAGAGCCAGGGCCCGGAATATTCGCCGAAATGCGGAAAAAGCATCCTGGAATAACTACATATCCTCTATAAATAGCTCAATCACTTCCAAAAAAATGTGGGAACAGCTACACAAACTAAACGGTACTTAATCTCCCTTCACAGTTCCGGTTTTAACACCCCCAGGAGTATCAACAAGTACAGAACAGGCGGATATACTAGGCCAGCACTTCTACAATATTTCCAGTTCTTCCAACTACCCAGAATCTTTTTTAAGGTAGAAAAGCACAGCTGAAAAACAAAGACTTCCAACAGACAGAGGTAAAAACAATAGTTTAGTCACACTTCAAGAGTTACAGGAATAATTTTTGACAGAAAACTCACATTTTGTACCTCGTATCAACAGACTGCGCCTGGCAAGGATGAAATACACTTCGAAATGCTTGCACATCTATCTGATTCCCCAGTGCACGTACTTTTAAAATTCTTCAAGATATGGATACATGGTGAAATGCCAGAAGCCTGGAAAGAGGCTCTTATTGTGCCTTTCCTGAAAACCAGAAAGCCACCAACCTCCCCCGGTAGCTACATGCCCATAGCTCTCACGAGCTGTCTGGCAAAATCTTTTGAAGTCATTTTAAACACCAGACTAACCTTCGTTTTATAGTCTCGCCAACTTCTCGATAATCATCAGTGCGGTTTTAAAAAAAACATTCTCAACTACAGATCACTTAGTCCTACTCGAAAATACAATTAGAGATGCATTCATGCACAAACAGCACTGTCTTGCTGTCTTTTTCGACTTAGAGAAGGCGCTCGACACCACGTGGAGATACGGAATACTGCGGGACCTCGGAGATTTAGGCATACATGGCAGGATGCTGAAAGTTTTGAGCGACTTTCTTTCCAACCGTAAATTTCAAGTTCGTCTTAGCTCAGTCCTGTCAAAAACCTTTACCCAGGAAAACGGTGTCCCTCAGGGCTGTATTTTAAGTCCCCCACTTTTCATTGTAAAAATGAGTTGAATTAACAGAGTAATACCTAAATCTATTATCTATTCAGCCTATGTCGATGATCTCCAGATAGCCAGCACGTCCTCAAATGTATCAACCTGTGAAAGACAAGTACAATTAGCAATAAATAAATTAGTGATATGGACAAACAAAAATGGGTTTCAGTTCTTTCCGCAGAAAACAGTGGCGGTTATGTTTTCGCTAAAACGAGGCAAAAACGTCAATCTCACTCTGCACATAAATGAGAATGAACTACCAGTTAAAAACAAACAGAAGTTTATAGGGATAATTTTTAACAGAAAATTCACATTTCTACCTGATATCAACGCCCTCAAAAAGAAAGCTTTAAAATCACTAAACATACTCAAAGTACTTTCACGAAAACACTGGGGGTCTGATAGGAAATCTCTGCTACTCATATACCGATCTGTTGTACGGTCTTGTTTGGACTATGGCTCTATGTAGTCAATGGGTCCGCAAGACCATCCTATTTGAAACGATTAGATCCGGTGCATAACCTAGGCTTGCGTCTGTCAACTGGCGCTTACCGCACATCTACTATAAACAATCTCTACGTAGATACAAATGAGCCTTCCCTCGAATACATCATCATCATCAGCAGCAGCAGCCTGACTATACCCACTGCAGGGCGAAGGCCTCTCCCATATTTCTCCAATTAGCCCTGTTCCGTGCTAGCTGCATCCACTTGACCCCTGCGAACTTCTTAACCTCATCCGTCCACCTAACTTTCTGCCGCCTCCTGCTACGCTTTCCTTCCCTCGAATACAGAAGATCGTAACTTACTTGCTCGCATGCTTTGAAAATACAATCCCTGCCAAATCATATATGCTACCCCATAGTTACAAAGTGCACCTCCAGAATATTGTTCCAAGACAAGCCACACTCAATCAAACCTTTATCTCTCCGTTTTGAAGAAAAATGCCTAGAACTAGGAATGCTGAAAAGCCTTCCAAACATCACCCTTAGGCAAGACCAATACCACCCTGGAACAGTCTTCCCTGTTTATGTGACTTCACATTTACAGTTTCAAAAAAACCTTTCTCCACATGAACACATGCTGCAAGAGTTCTTGGCTCTGGAGGAAAAATATAAAAATTACAGGGCTTTTTATACTGATGGTTCTAAGACAGCACATCATATGAGAAGCGCTATAGCGCAAGACAAATGAAAAAAAAAAAAACAGTAAGACTGCCTAAATGCTCATCAGTTTTCACTACTGAAAGTTATGCCATTTCCGTAGCCGTAAAACATATACTGAAGAAAAACATAGAAAAGAGCATAATCTTCACTGATTCCCTCAGTGCTATCATAGCCCTACATCCCAGTAAAGCAGTAGAGCCCTTAGTTGGAGACATAATACATACCATAATAGCAGCAGAAACACGGGGGCAGGAAATAAAGTTCTGCTGGATACCAAGCCACATAGGGATCAGAGGCAATGAGAGAGCCGATGCAATTGCTGTAGCTGTCTTCAATGTAGAAATTCAGAAAGAAAGTATACCATATCGGGATGCAAAAAAAATTGTACAAACAGAACTGAGAAGAAAATGGCAAGCTTCATGGGACAATGAAGCAAACAAAAAAACTGCGTGCATGATAGCCTGTATGACAAATGGCGCATGATAGCCTTAGTTGCTTATGTGCCGTTAAACCCAACCCAACACAACCGAGAAGCTTTCCGTTGCGGTTCCTCAAGACTACCATGCTCCGAGCTGCTTGTATTTTTCTCAGAAGGTAGTATTAATAAGCTGATTAGACCTGTCTTAATGATTGCTGAAAGAGCTGGAGAGCTCGGAACCACGCAACGCATAAAGAGTCAGATGGATCTTTCACCATGCTTTTTCGCAGTGTGTGTAAACACGTTAGGCGCCCAGTGGACCTAGGTCCCAAATGATGATCACATTTATCTCAAAGCCAAAAAATAATGAAATAAAATGTGCAATTATATTGCAACGTCAATTCCGGAAGAATTCATTCTTTGGTTGCATTTTAGCCTTGGGGACGCTTTTTCCCCAGTGGCCGCTTTTTCAGGTGTCTTTTCTTCCGGGGGCCTTTTTTTCCGGGGACGTTTTAATCTAGGCTGTGGCAAAAGGTTGTGGGGATTCACAATCCCCTTCTTCCATTATAGCGCCCGCGCGTAATTAACACGCGTGATTACGCGCGCTGGCAGAGAGGTTGGCGGAGGAGAGGGCATGCTGGCCACCCCCCGCCGCCTCCCGGGCCTGCGGCGACGCAGCCGCGGGCTTCCCTCTTTCCTGCCGGGGTAACCGGGAGACCTCCTCTCCCGTTCCGTGTCGAGAAGCGCGACTGTAGCAACTCGCTCGGGTTCTTCGGCGAATGGGCGCGCACGCGCGCGGTTCATGATTTCTGCCGAGGAGACCACCGCCGTCACCGAGAATCGCACACTGACCGTAGGCACTTACCGCAACGGGATGTGAGCGAGAAGCTGTGTCAGGTGAGCAGACACTTCCTCTCACCTAGTTGACGCGCTTCCCTATTAGGTGGTTGTTATTTCACCCCCGTACGCGGCGTTCGCTCGCTACACGGTGGTTGTTCTTCATTGCTATTCCTTTGCCGTGTACTCGAGCAGTGCAATAAACTCTGTTCGAGTACGGAACTCGGTGTTTGTCCCCTCTGGCCCGAACCCGCGCAGTGGCGATTTCTCGCACCGCGGGTTGGGGGTCACAGCTCTGTCTGCTAGGGCTGGCACGTCGGGGCTAGAAGGCGACTGTAGCGTCTAGCCCCCCCCCCCCCCCCCCCCCCCCCCCCCCCCTCTCCGTGGCGCATTTTCTCTGACGAGAATTAACCCCCATAAGGTACGTCGGTCGGACCCGATCAATGGTCTTAAAGGTACGTCCTACGGACCGGTGCGTTTTTCTTCGGGATACGTCAGACGAATCCGGGCTGTGGGTTCAAGTTTAACGTCCGACGGACACTGTGCATTTTTCTCCGGGATACGCAAGGCAGATGGCATTTGACATACAGGATACACACTTTGTACGGCCGAATGTTCTGCACGGCGAACTGTGTGTGTTGTGCCTGCGCTCGATCTTCGGAGGTCGATGCAGGATCTAAGACAGCGTAAATAGCTCGTTTGCATTACGGGTAGATCAAGGTGACAGTTTAGTTCGAAGCGAAAACTCGTGAATGTGCGTGTCTCGGTGCAAGCTGCGGTGGAGCTGGTGCAGGAGGTCGCATCGCCTGCAGCTATGTGCGTGACAAGCGATGCTTGCCGTACACAAACTGTGATGTATGTTAGAATGGGTAAACTGTTTGTAACATATCTCATCGAGAATCGCGGCTAGCTGGATCATAGTGTAGCAAGCGGAATGAGGACATACGCGTTCGACGTGTATAGCCGTGAGCCTGTATATCGACGTCCGCCGAATCTTTACGAGAGTCGAATGGGGGTACGTCGGACGTAGGGACGTATCTTTAGACACTTCGTTTTTTGATAAGTTGTAGTAGTAGTAGTAGTAGTAGTGTATAAAACATTCGAGACATCACGACATGCCTAAGAGAGAGAGAAAACTTTATTGTCGGGAGAGTGAAAGAGCCAAGTGACCGTTAGCTGATGGTTTGCAGCGACTTCTTCCAGGATACTAAAGTCACTGGAACTCTGAAAGTACCGCAATCAGCGGGCGGCACGTGGGCAACATTGGGTTGTTGTCTCCAGGAATGCTCCAGCGCGACGAACGTGTCGTCTGCTAGACCACGGCCGGTCTCGGGGGAGAGCGCGCGCCTCTCTCCCTCGAGACCGGCCGTGGCTAGACAAGTTTCCCCCCGCAAAGGCATCGTTGATTGATTTTGCGCTGAAAAATAACGAATGGTGGTATTAAAGAATGAAATCTTACATGGGACGAGAGTTTACGAAAGCATTTAAAGCGTCGCACGACTGCCATATGGTAGAAGCGACTGCTGCGCAGCCCCGATCGTGCACTTCACTCCTCATGCGCTCACAGCAAGATGCCAGCTTAAGCTTGTTCTATGGCGCCTCGTTTGTTGCAGAACAGGCTATTCTGCTTTATATAACGGAAACGAGTAATTCTAAAAGGCTCGCAAACGCATGTTTTTGAGACCAGGCAAACTGTTTATAGCAGTCATATATGCCGCGTTCACGTGATAGCTCGCCTGAAATGTGAGTTATTGTCTTTGCGCTTGCTGTCTCATTCCCGTCGTACTTCCCTTCGTCTTGTCGCGTGCTATTCGGAATGACATGTTATACGGCTCCAACCACGCTGACGCGCGAGACCAACGCTCTCAATTCGCGGCTAGATGGCCGCCTAATGAAACCTTTTCGCGACTACTTACAAGGGGTGGAGAAATGGGGAAGGCGCCGCTAGTAGTAAAGAATTAAAGCGCCAAACCAAAGAGATTATTTGGGCAAGCCTTGCCGTGCAGACAAGCTGTGCGAATGAAAACTGAAAGAACGGAATACTCCAGTAACCGCGATGATATGATGTGCTCTCAAAGTGACTCAAGATGCGCAACCCATGCTCGCCAGCATATTAGCTCATTCGTACCGCGCTCAAGCCGTCGTACTCGAAAAGTAATGTGATGCCCCCCCTCCCCTCCCCTGACCTTTCCTTGCTGTCGGCTCCTAATACATGTAAGTCGTTTTGAAGAGAGGGCGGTGTGGAGCCAGGATGTATGAAGAAGTCAAAAAGTGCAACCCATGCGTTCGAGCGCTGAATAAATACAGCTGGTCATCAGTAACCAATTATTAAGCCCAAAAATGGTATATATTCCGTTGATTGACATGCAAACCATGCCGACTACATTGCGTCACCTGAATCCACTTAGTCGGCATTGCAGATCGATTGAATTAAATATAGAGTACCCCGCTGAAGGTATATAGATGATAGCAAGGAGATGAAAAGCGAATGACAAGCAGGTAAACAGGCTATTGAATAACAGAACACAGTGGGTCTGGAAACGTGGAAGAAGTAGGAGGTAAAGAGTGCAAAAAAAAAAAAAAAAAAAAAAAAAGGTGTCGCCTAACAGGGAGAGAGAAAGGGGTGTGTAGGAGGCATGCGGCATCGTGAATAGAGCGACCGTGAAGGTGAAGAAAGGGTTGAAAGTTTTGTGCGGCACGGCAAACGTACGGCTCAGAAAGCGGACAATTAAAAATGGATATATGAAAGGCAATAAAGAAAAACGAAAACAGCCGAGCTTAAAAACCAATTGGAGGCATGGGAAGACGAAAGCAGTGCACAAACAATTAAGCTACTATTCGGGCGTGCAATCGAACGCGTGTAGAGGTATGACTGTCAATATTTAGGAGTCAACAACTTAGTGAAAGTGCACGTTAATCTAAAGACAATGTCGATATTTAGGAGTCAGCAACTTAGTGAAAGTGCACATTAATCAAACCTTTTTTTTTTTTTTTCTTTCAATAAACTAGATTTTCTTGTAACGGATGGCTTTAAATACCCTGAGATGAGTGATTACTTAAGACATTTAATCTCAGTGCGTTATAGCTTGACGGTAACTCAATTCTTCCAGAGAATGTTTTCTTTCTAAGTAGCTTTTTTTTATTCTGCGTGCTCAAGCAACAGGTAATATGCAAGTGATTCTTACCACTGGAAAATCGCTCTAGGGATGTTTTGGTGCACATACAAAATGAAAAACAAAAAGAATAGCTTTGAGAAAAAAAAAAAAAAAAAAACGATGCATAGAGGACGCAGAAGCTATAGTATGCGCCTAATTCGCTGCCGCTAGAACATTATTATAACGTCGAAATGTTTAGTTTACTATATGGTGGGATTTTCGATAAGCTCTTAACACGCTGCGAAAGAGAGGTTGTAAGGCCGGCACTCGGTTTCTCACCATGAACAAAAACTGCGCAATAGGCTCGAAGCTAGGTCACAGTCTGTCCAACAATTTGACTGCGCTTGTGTCTCGTCTCTTGTCCTTAGTGGTCGTGTGTGTTTGCGCTCTATCAAAGTTTTCCAAAAATGAACCAACTCGCCCAGAAAGAAGTGTTAATGAAATTTCATGTGCTTTTGCGGCTTCGCTTTTTGCGAAGTCAACGAACCGCGACAACAGTTCCCAAAGGAAAAAATAATTAAATTTCTTTGGAAATATTTCACGTGTAATATCAACCTTGTTATAATTTTCTTAGGGAAACAATTATAGCCTGATTAGTTCTGTAAAGAGTAGTCGGCAAGTCGCCCCATTATAGTCCTTTAACCAGTACATTCGATTACTCATATTTCGTACCACACACTCGAAAATAAACACGCATTAGTGTCCGGATTTGAATTTAGCATTATATTAATTACTGGCGTATTAGGTGCTCCTCATTTTTTTTTCGCATTTTTCCGTTTTCTCTCGGTGCGCGACAAGAACCGCAATACCTGCCATGACGACACGCAGTTATGTGTTTTTTTTTTATTTTGCTCTGTACATCTACCATTGATATGCTATTAAAGCGTCCGCACTCAAGTGCCCACTATAACCGCCTTTCCTCGTAAGTGACTGGTTTAATTTTTCGTATTTAATTTGAAGCCTTGCCCTAGCTGTACTTGACTTTTTTTTTTTTTTTTTTTTTTTTTTGGCATCTGTGGAAATGTTTCACCCTTTCGTGAGCGGCACGTAAACAAATGTCCGTGACATATGTATTTGTTAATCGCTAACAAAAAATAAATCCTTGAGTGGCGTATATACTCATTTATTTTTGCCGGTAAGCAGTGTAATGCTTCAATTTATATGGTTAAAAATATATATATTTTGCTCGCGCACTGTAATTTGTGTAAGCGGTGATTAGGGTGCAGAAAGAACACCAATTAAGGAAATGAATTAAATTGCTGATGATTTAAGATAAACGTTCAGTCATACATTGATTAGCGCAAGCTGCAAAATATAAGCAGGTGTTCGTAAAAGATTCGCAAAGAGCCCTCATAAAGCTCAATTAAGCTTTGATTCTCACGTATATTGTTTTCCTCCGCGTATAATACCGCTCCGTACGGGAAGAACAAATACAAAACACCACACTTCGTGGGAAACAATGCGTACAAATATCTCATCTAACGATTTGTGGCTGTCCGCAGGAATAAGAAGCGTTGAAAGAGTTTTAAATAGCGATGCAAACATCGCGCGCTGCTCTGAAGGAACATCAAAGCGTGCAAGGCGTCTCCAGAGAGATGTAAAGGAATTGCATGGATCAGTTTAAGCCCCTGGAATAAGTAGTCTCTTTATCAAATACTGCACCAATGGCGTAGCGTTAGAAAATAGCTCCAAACAGAACAGCGCCCGCTCATCTGTACCTCCGCTGTCCCCGCAGCGGCTACGCGCCAAGCGCCGAACGTGGCACCCCTGTTGCAGGTCGCGCCCTCTCGCGGAAGTCGGTGCCTGTCATCGCAAAAGCGGCCCGCTCTCCGGCGCCGGTCGTCACACTGCTCAATCTTTTAGAGCACTATACCACAGGATATGATTAGGGTCGGCTTTATTCCCGCACTTAGTACATGACGAGCTTATGCTGTCCGGAAACATGCCTAAATTTTCGCGAAACACTATCCCCCCCCCTCCCCGCCTCCCCCCCCTTTTTTTTTTGCTTTGCAGATTGTCGCGTCCTCTGTGGACTATGTATTCAACTAATAAATGATTGAGCATTCAAGCAATCAAAGTATCATAAGTTCTTGTTTTTTTGCTTACTTATATCGTGAAAAAAGAAAAGATTCGCAAAGGATACTTTGATTTCAAATACTATTTTGAACTGAAACAACGTTGTCCCACGTGACCTGTGGCGTCACGAATTTCCATGACGCAACTTTGACACGTGACGCAAACGCTGCTTTGCTGGAAAAGCGACCCTCTGTCGGCGGTAGATCATCTGTGCTGCATTCTGCCGTGTACGATAGGCGTTGATGGCTGCTTACACAGCTGTGCCGTGACAAAATCATCGCCGATAGCCTTCAATGTCAGCGGCAGGCGCCAGCGTTGGCGCTCGCTGAAGGCCCCCGACCACCCACGGGACCCGAAGATCAACTGCCGCTCAGCTGGGAACCTCAATCGGTGTCGCGGTAGGCCTACTTCGAACCTCTGTCTGACCGGTTGTTTTTGCTTTCTGTTGCGAGCATCCCGGCGTGATTCACCCCGCGACCCCGCCGACACCCGTGGCAACCAGATCACGAACACGCAATCTCGTAGCGGGGACGAGGTCGGTCATTCTCTCACCTGGATGGCACGGCTCCGGTCTGACATACGAAACGCCCATCCACCGTCTCGCGTGACTGTCCTGCGTCGCGGATTTTTGTTTTTGCGTGTGTTACTGGTTGAGAAGTAGCATGGGAGGGCGCGACGAATTCTTCCGCACCGGCGTTGCGCCCTTGGCTGCAACAGGACGCCGCCGAAATATCGCAGTGTACACAGACAGAAGTCAGTCATTTCGTTTCGTTTCAGTTTTGTCAGAATTCGATCATTGGCCTTTAGAAATGTTTGTTGTTTCCATAATATCTCCATCGCACGAACAATTAGACATTGCTATCGGCGACCAAGTGGTCTAACCTGATTATACGCCCGAAATGCCCATCTTGCAGCGAACGGAAGCAGGCTTCATTGAACATCCCAGCTTCCAGGCGCGTATCGGGTGTCATAGCTCGTATTGATTAAATGCCTGTGGTCCGGGCGCTGATTGTTATATTATTGCGTTAGACGGCATAAATCAGATTTACTATTGTATTTACCTTTGCTGCTGTACCGTTGGCAGCCCACTGTAGCCTAGCGCAGCACTTGCCCTGAAAAAAACTCCCAAAACTGTCACGTGCTTGGTAGTACAGCTGCCTTCACTCATCTGTTATAACCCTGTCACACTGGAACTTTTGATCCTAATTGCTCTCATCTTTATCAAAGATCTCAAGCATGACTGAAGCATCCGATGCTACACGGGAATTGTCAATAATAAGAATTGGTCCTCAGTTTATGTCATTGTGAAAATTATCTTCTTTTTTTCATGCTGACATACTTTTGCCGGCCGTGTGAGAAGACAGCTAAAACGGTCGCAGAGTTAGCTGACGAAATTTTTTGTGTGCACTGGTTGTAGACCCGGGTACTGCGATTATTTTTAAATACTTTGTATAAACAGCCTGGGTGCACTAAAAATAATCTGTCATGCATTTAAATTAATTCATAACATTGGTATTTGTATTTAATTAATTCAATTTCGCTTTTAAAGCTCGGAAAGAGCAATGGTTTTAACACCACATTCTGTTGTGCTTGAAAACCTCGTATGCTACATGGGAGTCGCAACTGAACCATGCAGGAATGGGCTTGAATGCACTTGAAAGCACTTGAAAGCGGTCATATTACAACCTCCTGACCTGCATTGAGTTTGATGACGATTGAACACACTGTGTGACAGGGGTAGTGTGACTCCTTCTCGTAAGTGTTGGTGCAGGAACTATACTCATGTGCCATTGTGCCATATAAATTTGTTCTTTCTTCATCTGTTCAGGATCACACCAAAAAGGACGACAGAAGGCTTTAAAATTGTAGCCGGTCAAGATTGCCAACTGCTACCATGACTGGGAGATACGCAAACTTCAGCACCGGATCCGGGAATGCCGGTATGAATGCAGATTTATTCTACGTAACACGGATCATTAAAATATTTCATGACCTCTGTAGCCTGTGCTGATCTGTGTCATTGACTAACCTAACCAACGCTCTCTTGCAGGCACATCAAACACAGATTTTCAGAGCTTGGCACAGACAATAGGGACGAATGTCCAGAAGATAACTCAGAATGGTGAGAACAGAGTCTCTCGGTGGAGGGTATTTTTGTGTTGCACATTGTCACCCGGTATAGTGCAGAAATAGTGGATGGTATGGTAAATGTAAAAGTAAATTCACTTTAATTTCTTTCAGTGGGGTCTATGAAGAAGATGGTTCAACAGCTGGGCACCTCTCAGGATTCTGAGACCTTAAGGTCGCAGCTGTAGGTACCACTTGACCAATTTTTCTTTCACTTTTGGTGTGCATATTTATCATGCTTATAGTTGGATGGTTGTTTGCTAAGACCTTTAAACTTGTAGTCAAAAACAATGAAAGATGTGAAAGATAATGGCGCTGTGCACAGAATTAAATAGGCAACTGCAGCTATTACCGTGGAGTTCATTTTGCACGGTATAGGTGACAGTTGAAAGTGCTCAGTTTTATTGAAGGGTAGTCATCTGCACATTCCTTTAGAGGTCAAGCACACACATAGCACGTGATATTGGGTGTGCCATACAAATATTTTCATTATCTAAGTGTACAACAGTACCTCAACATAGTGTTCATCCTGTCGGCTCACCTTGAAATTTAACGTCCTATTTTGTCTCTGTACCATATAACCTGAAATACAACTGACACACAATGGAGATAGTAATTTGTGTGCTTTATATAGTGTTTTAGAAAGAAAGAAAATGAATATTTTGGACGAGGATATTCAAATCACTGTTTTATACGTTCAAGGATACAGGGTTGATTAGTTTCACGGCAGAGCCAATGGGAATGCGGGCTTTGAACTGTGTTGTTGTAGATTTCCTCCTATATACTGCTATATAGGAAAGCGTAGCAGGGGGCGGCAGAAAGTTAGGTGGGTGGATGAGGTTAAGTTTGGAGGGGTCAAGTGGATGCAGCTAGCACAGGGCCCGGCTAATTGGAGGAATATAGAAGAGGCCTTCGCCCTGCATTGGATAATCCGGCTAATGATGATGATTAGTGCTCCTTAACAGCAGTGTCATCTACCCTATCATCTTCAGTGCTGACCAGACTTGTGAAGGATCTGGCCATACCACTACATGCAGTCACGTTGTGCCCGAGCGCAAGTCGAGAAACAAGACAGCATCTCTAAATCAATGCTTTGCCGCTGGAAGTGTTGCTGAGAGTGGCGAAACTGTCGAAAGGTATTGTGTGACAGTGTTGTCATTTCTGTGGCATATGGTGCAGGCACCAAATCCAGCAGTACACCAACCAGCTGGCCAAGGACACCAATGCCCAGCTCAAGTCCCTGGCAGCCATGCCCCATGGGGAGCAGGGCGCTGGAAGGCTGCTGCGCGAGAAGCTCACCAACGACTTTTCAGAAGCCCTGCACCACTTCCAACTGGTGCAACGCGCAGAGGCTGAGAAGGAGAAGGACTCGGTCAAGCGCGCCCGCGCTGCCTCCGGCATCGGGGTGCGTCCCCCATCTTCCCCTCTTTCCTCAGCATCTGTGTTTGTAATCCATTGCACGACATCTTGCACTCTAGTGTTCGACAGAACACCATCTAGTCTTGAGGGAAGTGTTCGCATAAGTCGAAGCTTGAACCACTTTAGTAAATTGGAAAATTGGGCAGTTTGGATTGGCTTGGTTTTAAGAGAAATGTGGAGTGGAAAGGCACACAAAGAAGGACAGTGCAATGCGAGCACTTCTCGCATTGTTTGAAGAACACAAACATAGGTAGATCACTCGGCAGAAATGTGAGTTCTGTTTACTCTGACCCAGTTAGAAACCACAATTTGATCATATGTAAAAATGTCTCGCAGTGTGCCTCGCAACCAGTATTTTTGGGAGAAAAAAAAATACTTTTGTCGAAATAAAATCCACAGTAACAATCTTGCTCATCGGTGCACACCTCAACCTTGCTGTGAGGGAAGGCAGGAAAGTGGGAATGGAAGAAATAAGGATGTGTGTTTGCGGAGCGCCCTAGAATAATTTAAACCACCTGGGCACATTTAGCATGCAACATTTTATACACCCCTAAGTGCTATGGTATTTTAGAGTGCTATGGGAAGAGAAAAAAACAAAAGGCATCAAAAGCAGGAAATCTACACGGTAAATGACATATTGGGTTTTGAAATAAAATTAGTAATGCGTGTCGGGAAATAGATTGTAATACAAATGCTAATAGAGGTAATGAAATAACTCGTCTCAAAATGTAAATGCTTGCAAAGCTAAACAACTCTGAGACTAGATGAGATAAAATGCTGCTAGGGAAAAAAACAGAATAGACTTATCGCTGTGTGAAATTGTATTCTTAAAACTGTAGTGTAGTGTGTGGAGATTTAAGGTTAGACGTTTCTGTGGTGATTCAAATGACCAAACGGCCTTTTAATGTGCGATTTGAATTGAGAGCCTCAGTTCTGACTGGGCTGCGTCAAGACTCCCTCCCCAGGTGGTCGAAATTTCTGGAGTCCTCCATGGAATCTCTCACAGCCTTAGTTTCTTGCGACATTGAACCATTATAAACCAAACCATACTTTTTGTTCTTTCAGTGAATAATTCATAGATGTAAATTTCTGTCCTTCTTTGCAAACTGACCTGGCTAATAGTGCTGTTTTCAACCAAACTGATGCCACAAATGGAAAGGCTCCTTTTCTTTTGCATTTGATCTGGTGCATTTGTTGGCAGAGTGAGTTTGGCCACTGTTTAGTATTGGATCCATTGTATGGATTATAATGTCTTTAGATAACAAGTATTGTAACACACTGGGAAGGGGCTGACAAGGATTGTGTCGGAGCCCATTTGTAGTAACCACTCCTGATGCCTTTTCTTTCCCCCGCATGGTGGTGCAGTTTGAGTCGTCGAGCGGCCGAAGCGGTGCGGGCAACCTGATTGAGTTGGCCTCGCCAGTGCAACCGCAAGAGCCCTCACGGCAGCAGCAGCAGGCGCAGAGCTTCGCGCAGATGGACGAACAGGTCAACCTGGAGATGCTGCGGGAACGGGAACAAGCCATCCGCAAACTGGAGGTAAGAGGTGCACGGCGCGTGGCTCTCCAAATGGAATAGGTGCCAGGGCAGGACATGACATATCACATGCAGTGCTTGCCCATTGCACGCCAGTTGTGTGTCATTAGGTCATTTTTACAACAAAGCTGTTAGTGTGTGACATGCAGCATGGGTGGTTTTACTGGCTCAGCACATTGCATAACCCTCTGACTGTGATGTCCTTATCGTAGAACCAGTGGCACCATTAGAATTAAGGAGCCATATAAACATACTTCAGATGGGTGTCTGTGGAGTCGCTTCATTTTAGTGCAGATTTTAACTTTGTTGGGGAGTTTGTCGGGCCAGTCGACAGAGTTAAACTTGTGTCGGGCCCGACACAGGTGTATCTTATTGGGCCCAACACCGGGCCCAACATGGTGCTTTAGATGCTCTGAATTCTTTGCACTACGCAAGAAGCTGGCGCTTCGTTTTGCCTGTACCCAGTTTCGTCTGTATCGTAAAGAATTCAGTGCGTCAAAAGCAGCAGTGTCTTGGCTGTTGCAACCACAATTTTGTTTGCAGCATTAAAATTAAACACTTGTATCGAATTGTTGGCAGTGCTTGAGCAAGGTACTTGGTGTCTCCATACAGAAGTCTGTGTGCGAGTATGCGAGAACTGAAGTTCATCATTGCAGTTTGCGTTTGGTTAATAGTGAAGAATAATGTTTGTGATAGTGAGGACCATCAGATACTGTGCAACTTTGTACAAATACAGTAAAGTTGGCAGATTTTTTACAGTTCACTCTGCACTTCCTTGATATGTATTTCTCTACGATTTTCTACATTTCTGTGTGTGCTTTTCTAGAGCTATGCTCTAGCCTTCCTCATTCTTGATGTGTACTTGAGTTACCACCCTAGAATATCATGTCAGATGCGTGAAAGGAAATTGGAGCTTGAAGTGGACAACTGAAACAGGGACACGGAAGCACGAAATGTTAGCTGTTGGTAAAGAAATACGAGCAGAAGGTCTGTTAACACTTCCATAGAGCAGTGTCCTCACCGTTACATAGAAAGTCTGCTTCACTAGTATTCAGTCCTAAAAGATCTCTTTTGTGCTTGCATTTCAGTTGTCTTGTTTTCATTTCTGTTGATGCTGATATTACATTAGTAAGCAAGTCTGCTTGTGTTAACCCAGGGATGATTTTGTTCACTGAAATGTACTGTGAGTAATTTAACCCTTTCACTGTCACGAACGTACCGGTACGTATTCGCGTTTCCTCCCCGCAGTGTCAATAACGTACCCGTACGTATTCTATCTTGCGTTCAAATCTTCGCGCCTCACCGTAAAGCTGCCGCGCTTGGACTTGCTCCGCCATCTGTTGAATCTTTCTACAAGCTGATATGCTCGCTCCGTGCCGATAAGACACATATATGGAAGAGTATGGTGCAACCGCGCCCGCCCGTTCTTTGCTCGTGGGAGGGGGCGTGGTCGCTCCGTGACACTACTCTCTCGAGCGAGCGATCCTTCGGCGCGCGCGTGCGTTTATGGGTTCAAAGTTTGTTCTGCCATCTGCGGCAGGTTTGGAGGTTTTTATTTTTATTCTTTGTCGCGCTTCCGCTACGGCGTGGCAAGTTCAGGGTCGCACGTGGTTGCCTCTCTCCGACTGACATATGACTCGATTGCTGCATTCGCTCTCTCCACGCGCCCTCGCTTGAGGACAGCTTGCCGTTAGCAGCAGCAGCACACGAGTGTTTTAGCCCCTTTCCATCTTTTTCTCTTTCGACTTCACTACGCGTCGTTTCTCTCCCTTGTGCTGGCCACTGAATGTGCGCCCTCCGCGCGCGCTTACTTTCGGATGGCGGACCGCGCGGGACCTTCGACGGCTGACTGGAGCGATGGCTCTTCGGGTTCTGATTACCAGCCAAGCTCGGATTCGGACTCAGGATCCACCACACTCTGAAGAAGTATTGAGCGTGTTTTTTTTTTTATTTTATCATATATCATTTATAGTCAGACTGATGATGATGATGTTTATTTAAACACCTGCAGAACACTGAAATGTGCAAATTGCATTGACTAATTTATTTGTATACCCACCATGATGCAAAATAAATCTTTATGCTCGTTCCCTGATATGCTCGTTCTCTGAAACCAAGCCGACACTGGGGGTGCGTCCCAGTCAGAAACAGCCGACAGTGAAAGGGTTAATTGACCAGTGTGTAGTTTGATGTCAGTGTGTAAACGTAACGTAAAATGCTGACAGTGCTGCCTTTGATCTGTTTCATGTCAGTGTCTTAATTACACTGTTTTTTTTTTCCCCTTGCATTGCATGTGCAGAATGACATTGTGGATGTGAATGCGATATTCAAAGATCTGGCAACGATGGTTCACGATCAAGGAGACATGATTGGTAAGTGTTAGTGAGCGATACATCATCTTTAGAAGTACACGTAAAGTCTAGCTTCCGGGCTTATTTTACTGCAGGTACGCTTATAATAATAACGGATAAAGTGCTGCTATTTCTTTAGTTGGTGCGATTCACTTTTAACGTTTATGTGAATGAGTTTGTCTTCACATCTAGTACTTCTCCAACCGGCTCTACTGTGCTGTACCTGGGCTTGGATGCTACTTAGCACAAAATAACTTCATGCATAATTTGGTGAATATGTATAAAACTAACATCAGCTGTTCCCGCCCAAAATGCAGACGCAGAAGCTACGTCCATTAAAGAGCCCCAGGTAGTCGAAATTTCCAGAGCAGTCCACTGCAGCGTTCTCTGTAGCCTGAGATAGTTTGTATCTTTTTAAACCAAGTCAGACCTGGAAAACTGTGTGCGCTGTCAGTTGGAAAACAAGACCCTTGTCCTGGAGACCTTTGACCTACGCTGCACCTAAGCCTGCCTGAATTGGACCATATCAGAAAAAGTCTTGGTATGAAAGTGAATCAGACCAGTGTCAAACTTGGGAGAGGGCAGAGTACTGTTCTTCCATAGGTCACCACAGGCAGTCTCCGACGGTTGAACTCTTCTCAGGGGCATTTCTTCAGTTCAGACTCATTGGCTATAACTAAAGGAGTGGGTTTCTTCACTGGGTGGCCACAGATAATATTTATGAGCGCAGCAACTTCTCTGTTGTGTTTGTAGGTCATGACATCATGCAAAGTTTTTGCGGGAGGTTGGGGAACTCTGATATTTTGCACATCCTTACATGCTGTTCAGCTTGGCGGCCTACTAAAAATACTATTGACCATTTCTTGCGCTCTCTTCTATCTTGTCTTGTTTTTGTTTGTTTGGCTGATGAGTGATACTTCAGTGCTGACATATGAACTGACATCTGACCCTCAAGTGTCCAGTGGAAAATTGCGAGGAAGACGACCCTCGCTATCAGCTTTTGGCACAGCGTAGATATGTTGTCTCTCCATTCCCTCCAAGGGTTATCTTTATATCTGACTCTACAAACTAAGAGAAAGGGAGGGGGGGGAGGGTATATATAAGCGGCCATTATGGAAGTGAACGGCTGACTTCTTCCTGCTTGAGCATGAGACAGAAATGTTTTCTGCAGCCTGCATCAGATAACATCAAACATTTCTTAACTTGCTTGTCTAGTCTGTTTGGCCCACACCAAACTAGATAAATTTGTCAACAAACCATTAATGTGTGTTGTGGCCTTAACATGTATTGGGGCCACTGGACTCGGTCGTAAGTGTTGCCATGGCAACAAAATAGCTTAGTTTCTATATTGTCTAAATATGTATGTGGATAGGAAAAAAAAAATCTTCCCTCACTCAGTTACTGCCGCCTACATTTAGTATTAGCAGTTTTTTGTTCTTAATTTCTTTTTTTTGGCATCGCAGATAGCACGCTGTTGTGTTCCACATTTGCTCACAAAATGACTGCACTTTTTATTTCCGTTAAGAAAAAATGGAAATTTAGGATCACATTCATCTTTCCAATGAATGCTTATATAAGCATGTCGCAAGTTGCGTGCAGTGGACTTGGGCACGAGTCGTTTTCAAAGTTATCAACCTTTGCACCCATCGGGGTGCACGTTTCTCATGAGCGTTTTGCACTGTGGGGCCAAATGAGTACTCTTATAGTTCAAGACTAATGTCTTCTCTCAGCATCTATTAAACTAGTACAGCTGTTAAAACACAGCGCTAGTTGTATCGGTGCCTGTTACTGCTTTTAAGCTTCCTTGGGCACCAACTTATAAAGCCTTTTTAAGCAGCATCGCTCGCACTGCATAGCATGTTCCTGAAAGAGTACAGTAAAACCCCGTTAATTTGAATTTCACGGGCTTGAAGGAAATGTCTGAATCAACCTAATGTTGAATTATCGAAAGGGGCGAGAAAAAAAATACGCTGCACATCGACATACCTTTATTTTTTGAAGAACACTCAGGGCCTCAACAGCTTTGGTCACAGTGTGGTGCGGCAGTTCATCACAAGCATCATCTACATCTTCGAAACTTGCCTGTTCAGTCCCTAAAGCTTGTTCAACGATTTCACTGTCGGTGAGATGGCCATTACTGTCGATTGCGACATAATCGCACAGTCATACATTCGATGGCAGAATGCTTGTATAGTCTCTTTCTTCCTCCTTGTTGGTGTCCAGGTCATCCACATCGGTGGTGTCAACACCCTCAGTGAAACCACAGTGTTTGAAGAAGTTTGCAATAACTGCAGGTAGTGTGTTGCTCTAAGCATGCACTAAAATGCGCATTGCACTAAGAAGAGAGATGTCATACTTGCGTCCTGCTTCCAAGCATGACAGCATCGTACGTTCAAGCATCTGCTTGCGGTACCGGGTTTTCAGGTACCGAATTATTTCCTGGTTCATAGGTTAGTTAGGTTAGTGGTATTAGGAGGCAGAAAAGGCAGCTCGTTGTTTTCCAGCCCCAACATGTTGTTGTGCGTGCTGCAATTGTCGAGGACAAGCAGTACCTTCCGTTTTTTCGCAGAAAAGCTACGGTCCAGTTGGCTTAGCCAAGCTTGAAATATTTCGGACGTCATCCAAGTCTTTTTGTTTGATTGTTATCCTACGGGTAGCTGTTTTATGTTCTTGAAGCGCCACGGTTTCTGCGACTTTCCAATAAGCAGCGGCAGCCGCAATGTGCCAGTCATATTCGCTCAGAGGAAAACAGTCACCCTATCTTTACTCCACTTGCCGCCAACTCAAGGGTCTCCTTTAAAAGCGAGTGTCTTATCTGGCAGATTCTTATCAGAGTCTTGCAGAAGAGCGCCGTCTCATCTGCATTAAACATTGCAGGGCTCATAGGTGCAGCCACGCGCCTCGGAAGCGCACTTCTCCAGTCGTTCTCGACGCTTACACCCATAACACCTTTGGCTGCAGACACTGCGGAAGACTAAATTATGCCTCTTCTTGAAGCAGTGAAACCAACCTTCTGATGCATTGAAACCTTCAATGTCTATCATTAGGGCATACCATTCTGCTTGTGTGAAGATTAGAGGTCTGCTAAAGTTGTGAACTTCACGAGTTTGCAATCCATTGAAGCAGCTTCTTCTAGCTTCGGATGTGCTGCCGTTCGGAGTCTCTTCCACTTATTAGAGAACTGTTGTCCATTGTAAGCCTCCAAAATTTGGGCTTCGATTTTTTTTTTATGTACGAGCTCAGCATGCTACTCTTCTCATTAAACTTTGTCATGATGGCCTGTTGCGGAATTCCTTCCTTTACAGCCTTCAGTATTTCTACTTTTTCTGCCAAGTCCTTGGCAACGTACTTCACCCGCTTTGCTAGGGCCACGGTGGCCATCGCAGGAGCCGAAGAATGCAGCGCTGTCGGTAGAACGCTGTCCACACGCGCGACAATCACACTCCATGCCACACATACGCAAACACACAAAAGAAAATGACGAGGCGCAGCCACGCAATAAAAAACGATCCATCCCATCATGCCTTCTTGGCTGATGTTACAACGATGAGAATGGCACCACCTTTCCATTTCGGTCGAACAGCAGCGCAGCTCCCGCTCTAATCGCCAGCATTATCACCTCATTTCTTCTACCCTTATGGCCGCCCTCTAGACATGCAAGCTCTGCGGCTTGTCCGAATTAACTGAAGGGCAGCCAAATTTGTCCAAATTAACGAGTTTCATGCCATAGAATAGTATATATGGCTGCCGGGACAGGGTGGGCTGTCCGAATGATGCAATTTTCTGAATTAACGAGGTTTTACCGTATATTGCACTGTTAATAGGACCATATTTGGAGGACGGTGTTAGTTGAGTATGAATAGAGAGTGCCGAACACACGTCTGGTGAAGTCTTGAGTTTGGGATCCTGCTCTCTTTGGACAGCGTTGCAATGCTCTTGATGTGCTGTGCATCTTCAGACATGGAGACAGACACCACATTTTTAGGGAGTGTGGGAACCGAGTCTCGGTGCATTCTGTTCTTGCCTTTTCTGCATCTTACAGACAGCATCGAGGCAAATGTGGAAAGCGCGGCAGTGCACGTCGAAGAAGGAGTCCAACAAGTCGCAAAGGCGAGACAGCATCAGGTGTGTTTTTGTTATCTTTAGAGAGTTAACGAACACTTGTCTTGCAGCTACGGCGCTCCCACTAAACATGAAGAATATCGGGGAGTTGTCCTGCTCTTGTAGGGCTGCCACCAAGGAGCAACAGAACAAATTTTCTGTTCTTTCGTCGCAGTGATTGAGGAGTCATAAAATAAAGACTAGCCAGCAGTAAGGAAGATAAGTGTTTGAGCATTTTTTTGAGGACAGTTTATAACATTTCTGTCATAGAGGCATTTCAAAAGCCAATAACTTGTCGGCTCATAGGCCACTGAACACTGTTAGAGGGGTGGTTTCGAGCCATTGATTCAACAGCCTGTCAAGTCAAATAGTGCAGAACTGTGCCAAGGTTTTGAAGACCTTCGTGTGACAGGAGCATGCCCTCTCGGATGCAAAGCACTTAAGTAACACGCTTGGTGGTGGAATCAGAGCAATAGAATTGCTGAAAAATTGTGGAACTTCAGAATGTAACTTGCACCTTGCTACTGTTAACAGGGATACAAAACAAAAACAATTGCTCGCTGAAAAGAGCATGAACGAATTTTGCTTTAGGAGGGCCTATCACCACTGTAACAAACGAACATCTAATTAAAAGCTTTTTCTTGGCTAAACTTTGTAGTCTTATTGTTTGCATGCCTGCAACGGTGATCAAGTTTGTTGTGTAGCAGTGGCGCAGTTTGTTAGACTCCGATAGCAATTGAGGATCTTCAAGGCTCTCAACTGCCTTTGAAGCTACCAGTGTCATGGAGGTATAAGCCATACATGGCACCAAAAGGCATACCTTTGCGTATCTCTGGCAGGTGCCCTAACCCACCAGTGAAGTCTTGATGGTAAAGATTTTATTACTACAAGTTTTTACAGTCAGCCATCAAGTTCGAACTTGATGGCTGACTGTAAAAATGTGTCGTAATAAAATCTTAAACTATTATGGAATGGCAGTGGCATGTTTTGTCTTCTGCTGTAGTAGCAGTTGTGAAAAGTAATGCACCTAACGTGCGAAGTACCCGCTTTGAAATGCAGTTAGTAGTTTGCAATGTTTTGTACTTGCTCTAAGTACCTAAATCACAGTTTGTTTCAAAATGCCCTTTTCTTTTTTTTCCTCTTTGCCTCTTCGGAGCAGGAAAAAGCGAGGAAGAAGATGTTCTGCCTGTTCCTTATTGCTGTTATCGTGCTGGCCACTCTGATAACCATCATTGTAGTGTCTGTGAAGAGATAACGGAAGACAGCATCACGGGAAGCCTGCTCATCTGGCCTTGCGTCTGTGCCAGTGAAAGAGGGAGGAGAGGATTGAGAGAAGGTGGAAAAAATGAAACCATCTTCATGTTGCCTGTTTGAAGATCTTTTTTTTGTTGACAACCCAACGAACTGGCTAGCAATCTGCCGGAACCTACGACAGAAGTTTTGGCCACTAGTTCTGAGAAACATTCCACACATATAGTTGTCCAAGGAGATCTAATGCTGAGTTGAAACAGGGATAGAATGTTAACACTGGTTAACATTCTTTAAGCGGCACGAGCAGATTTGCTTAGATGGCACTGGCACGCAATTTTCCCAGCTTTTTTTTTTTTTTTTTTTCTTCTTTCTTAAGGAGCCGGCTCAGTACTGGCACTGAACGAGGAAAGCTAACTGCGCATGTTCTACCTTCCCATCGGCATATTCGTTTTGTCGAGTCGTGTTCCATGTATTTTTTTTCCCCTGCCTTTTTGGCAACATAGCCAGTGATGTACATACACTAATATATTCTGGTTGCCCCGCTGTAAAAGCCTCGAGACAAGGGTATACCACAGTCCCATTGAGGTGATCAATAAACAGTATGCAAAAAAAAAAAAAGGCCTGCTGTTTTTTTTGTTAAATACCTAATTGGATAGTTTTGTCACGCTTTGACACTGTTTTTGGCATGCCACTTATCCAGCTCTCTAAGGCAATGTCACGAGAGTGCTTTCCTGTGCAGTAAACTGTGCTAAGCTTTCAAGGTTGTCTGCACAACATTCTTCATTGGTTTGGCTAAGTCCATTTTGCTGTACAAATTGGGAAGCTGATCTCAAGTGCTGCACTTGCACCTTTAGCCACACAATGGGGACCAGTGGCTGAAGTTAATGTTATGTGGAGTCGCTGTATGGCTGATTTTATTCTCTCAGCAGTAGCCGCCCAGGTAGATACTTGCGGCTAATCATTTGATGATGATAATGGTGTGGCAGTCCCTCTCAGTCTGGCACCAAAGGGATAAGGTGCAACATGATAAGAAAAACACTTCCATTGCTCTAAACAGCACCTCTTGGCAGCTAATGACAAAAATTTTACAGAATGAATGAGCACTTATGCCAATCTGTTATTAGGCATAACAAGTTAGCGCTGTGTTGTAGGGAATATTTTTCTTTTTTAATTTTAACACCAATGTATAGCAGTATGCAAATTGTCATCCTTCTGAATGGGCCGGGTGCATCGTCTTTTAGGTTTAACTTTGAGATGTTTCTGAGTAAAAAATGCCCTTTAAAACTGGTTGGACAATCCAGGATGTAATAAAGCATTTTTTTTTTTAATATTAGCAGCTAACAGCATGGAAATGATATGCTGCCTGCCCTGTGTGTGTCAGCTTTTTGGATACTTTCAGATATTCTTCGGTGTGAGAATCGCTGTTGAAAAATCTGACGAGCCATGAGGGTAGTCTGGTAGTGGGGGATCACGCTGATCAGAGAATGGATTTGTGCTCGTAAGGGCAGAGACTTTAGCAGTAGCATCATTATCCAGCTGCAGTGGATCTTTGGGGCAGCTTTGCGATAAAATTTGCTCTGCAAGTTACCTAGTTTAAACCAATCCAGGTTTTGGGGAAGGTTCCCATCAACCCTGAACTATGCTAGCTGGTACTGTGCTTCATTGCAGATCTCTATTTTGAGTAAGGGGCAAGTCTGAGTTTGTTTGATTTATGTATTGAATTACTACGGTATAAGAATTTATTATTATTATTATTATTATTATTATTATTATTATTATTATTATTATTATTATTATTATTATTATTATTATTATTATTATTAGTGTACTAATTCCTCGTATTTTGAACTATGTAGAGGTGTATTTGATATCACATATGTATAAGACCTAATATTTAATAGGTAGCTTTGTAGCATGAGTGACCAGCTGCATTAAAAGAGTTAATTGTGAACATGGTTTCGTTTAGTTTATGAGGTTTTAACATCCCAAAGCGACTCTGGCTATGAGAGACGCCGTAGTGGAGGGCTCCAAATATTTTGACCACCTGGGCTTCTTTGACATACTCTGACATCACAAAGCACACAGGCAACTTGCTTTTTGCCTCCATCGAAAAACGGCCGCCGCGGCAGGGATTCGAACATCATGTACATGAATAAAGGTTATAATAATAAATGGCTTTAACTGATGTACGATTGGTTCAGATTGTTCAAACGAAATGCTTTAGGACTTGCTGCAGCGGTAACTATATAGTATCAGGTTCGCTGTGATTTAGCTTGCTAGAGTTGAAGCATTTGTCAAATATATTCAAGTGCAAGCAGTTGGAGGCGAAGGGACCTGAAGTAAGGGAAGGTCGCAGTTCCCCCTGGAGAATTGATGGAGCAATCAGCCTTTTTGCATGCGCCCATTTCCGGAGACCGTTAATATATTCCGCGAGTGTCTTGTGTTAAACGAAATAAGTGATCTAAGCGAGTTCTGGTGCTGCGGCTTTAGTGCCTGTGCTAATTGAGAGACGGGAAAAATTGACCCCTTTGCATGCCGTGACAGACTGACTCGGGCAATAATGTGACTGCTCATGTTAATTGAGTAACAACTCCGCGCCATTTACAGGTAAATGTACGTAGCGCAACATTTTGCTGCGGAAAAGGATGTGAAAATATAAAACGATGACGCAAGTTGGAATTTTGTTCGAGGCAGATGAATGTGTCGTCGCGTTCATGACATGAACTCGACGACATCGCATCGCATCTCGCAATTAAAAAAAAAAAAAAATACACACTCTTGAGGACAATATGCAGCGTGTAACAGAGACGGGCACAGAGTAACGGTCGATACGTTTATGACCAGGAATGCCAACAAACACTAGCCACTATATAACAACACTCACGTTTATTGCATCAAGACGATTGCACACCGCAGGATTTAAGCGCGTGCGACGCGGTTTTCACTTTCGGTTTCGCTCCGTTTTCAAAAGGCCGCGTGATGTCGCGAGCGAATGTCTTGTGACTTCCTTGACGTCACATCCGTCAACAAAAAGCACGCACCAACAAACTGGCGGAGAGCGCGCAGCGCAGTTGACGGGGGTCCTGACGGCGCGGAGGTTTGCGCGAAGGGAACGACCAGTCGCCGTTTTATTATTTCAGTTCGCCTTCGTTCTTTATTTTCTTTTCTTTCTCTTCGCGAGGTGCCCGTCGGGTTTTCTTTGTTGCGAGTGTAGACTGGTTAGTGAGTCTGCTGTTGGCGGTGCGTCGTCTCTCCGTGCGAAAACGCCACGCGACAGTCGCTTAGACCCTGCTGTTTTCTGAACACGCTGTCGCACGGATCCATCGAACAGCAGCGGCGGCTTTTTCAGTTGTGCTTCACGCAACGGCGCGATGCCATTCATCGGCCGAGATTGGCGTTCTCCGGGAGAAGCTTGGGTGAAAACTGAAGAAGGCTGGGAAAAGAAGAAGATCCTTGAGTTCTACTGTTGCTCTGATGAGAGGTGAGAAAGAAAGAATAATATTGCGCCGCGCGTGCGATTTTGGCCTTGCGTTTTTTGCCTCTTATTTGCGTACGCGTGTGTGTAGTACGGAGCCGACGTCTGTCGCTGGGTCTCTGCCAAGGACGAGCAATAACGGGACAGGCCATGTATCGATTCAGACAGACATCCGAGATCGAGAGAGAGACGGCGAAGGAGAAAAAAAAAATGTCCAAAAATGTGGTTCGCTGTCTACCTTCGCTTTACAGGCTGTTATTATGCATAATTCTCGTTCGCGATAGTCTGGTAGTCGTCTTGCAATCGTTGTCCGCCTTTGTTTTGCTCAAGGTGTGCATTGGTTGAAACAGCTGTGAGTGCGAGGAGAGAGGGTTACGAGACAATGTATGGGAGCCTGGCGTGACTGGGTCCGTCGTGCGCACTTCACACCAGCGCGCAAACATCGCGACTCGACGTTAAACCCGACAAAAACAAAGGCAGCGCGCGATAGGCAGTCTCAAACGACTCGCTAGCGCGTTTCTAGCGGCTCTTCGCTATCCCCTCTCCTCAACCGTTGCGCCAGCCAGCTGATCCCGTCAAGATGGCGGCTTTCGGTGGGCGCCCCTGTCAGAAAGGCGAGCAGCGCTAAATAACGCTCCGGCGGCGGGTTATTCGCCTCTCCCTCGGCAAGCCGTCAGCTGAATGGCTCAGCTGTTGCTTAATGCGCACTAATGTAGCTCCAGCGCGTCGGGCAGAGCTTCTGCTTATGCAAAAAGTAGGCCAGTTCCTCGTTCGTGAAACGCGCAGCCCAGCCTAGCAGTATCAAGTGCTTTCTTTTTTCGCGCCGGCGCGCCTTATTCTAGAGCAATGACAAAGGCTGGCACGGTCTGTATGTATACAAGTGAACTGTCGCAGGCAGCGCCTGTCTGAAAGTGTGTTTGCAGAGATACCAGGCTTTCCTTTAATCGTTTTATATTACTCACTAGGTGTACATAAATGTGCGGGCCGCTAGCTTTCGTCCGCATTTTCTGTTCGTTTTCCTTTTTTTTTTTTTTTTTTTTTGTCCGAAGGCAGATATGCTGTTCTAACTACGGGCCTCTGTTCTTGATATATTTTTCACTTGGGCGGTCCTTCTGGCCTGTTTGTGCTTTCAACCGCGAGACCAGAGAAAAGAAGTTTTGGGATTAGCACCAAGTCGAGCGCAACGGCAACTGCTGCTGCATGGTAGGATGACAGCAGTCGAGTCGCTTGGCAACCGCTGTTTAACTTGGGAGGCGCAATCAGCGTTCTTCATGATCGAGCATGGCCAAAGGAAAAGAAAAAAAAAAAATGAGAATGAGGCGCGCATCCTCGTGGTCACGGTTGAAATCGTTGTATATATGTGCGGCAATTCGATGCGCATTCACCGACTTGGTCGACACGCAAATTTTTCGAGTTTAACTTTCCCCGTTTCTATGTTTTCCACGTTTTGCTTGATCGGCTGGACAATTTCGGGAACCTGCCATTCTGGTCATCATATTTAAAATAAATAAATAAACACGAAGTGCAGGTTCAAACATGTCACACGCGTCCGTACCTCTTTTTTGCTCTGCCACGCATGGAGGCATATATTTTCCGTCTTCGCAATCACTGTTTCCTGACTTTGACAAAAGTAGGTGAGTCGCTCATGGAACAATAGTGACGTAGGTTGTGGAGCAGCGTCAAGTTTTAAGAACGAGGATTTGAAATACTGTGTGTTCGACGCGCGTCGTCTGCTACTCGCGCTCTGTTCCGCGAACGCTCTCATGGGCGGTCGCGCACGAAGTCCACGTCCGTTTTCTTTCTCTTTCCCACAGCCCGCTTATTTCCCAAGTCCGTCACATCCGAGAGATCGCTGTTGTTAACCGTTTCCGCAGGTTCCCAGAGCCAAATGCGAGGTCCAACGGAGCGCAAAAGACGGAAAAAAATAAAATAACGCGCATCGTTAGCAAGGACGGGTTGCTCGCTTCCTGGCTGGCGGACCCAGTCCTGTTTCTACGGCGGGCACTGCTATAGTCGCTGACCTATTTAGCCGTGCACGAGGATTATTCACGCTTGCTTTCTTTCTTGGTGTTACTGGTTTTTATTCCTTTTTCGTTTTTCCCGACGCGGCAGTGCGCCAATGCATCGCCCAGCCAGGCGGACGCAATACCGGACGAGAGAGTCGCTGTACTATTATATGTATAAATATACAAGCCCGCCGCAACGTGTGTGGAGCTACGTTGCTACCGGAGCTCTTTTCCGCGGTCGAAGAACGCGCAAGCGTTTTCGATCGCTCGCATTTAATTATTTCCCTTTCCCACAGACGCGCGCGCAGTTCAGAAACGACTCTCGATTGCGACGAGCGCGCGGGACGACGAATCGGAAACCGTTGCCTAATCGCGGGCTCCCGAGGTCAACACGTCGCGCGCAGTAGGCTTTTTGCGTGTGTATGCCGCACACGGTTGCTGGGGCGCGCGCCAGTTGCCAGTTTTTCCCAGGGCAGCTTTTCTTTGCTCGTTTCGTACATTCAACGGAGCGGGCTGTGGTGGACTGTATATCGATGATTGAGTAGGGGGATTAGGTTAAACACTTGGAAGTTTGCGCTCTCTTCAGAGGGTTTAATTTGATGCAGAGGTGGTCTAGATCTTGCCGCTTAAGTAGTAGCTGTGGTAATGAAGGTGTGGAACATTTAACAAAGTGTGGATCGAGTTCAATAATCTGTGGCATATGAGACATGTGCTGCCTTTCTTTTTTTGTGTGTGTGTGTGTGTGCAATCACTTTGACTTGGCTTGTGGCCAGCTAACTTGCATTCATATATATACTTGCTACAGCTCAACTGCCATCCAGTTCTCTTTGCTGTGCGATGTCAGTGCACGTTAAAAAACCTTAGGTGGTCGAAATTTCCGGAGTCCTCCACTACGGCGTCTCTCATAGCCTGAGTCGCTTTGGGGCGTTAAACCCCACAAACCAAACCATCTTTGCATACAAAAATGTGTGTGTTCTTTATATATTTTATAAGTGCATTAGCAGGCAGCGTACCCGATTTACAACTCCGTTAACCCTTCCCTTTCCATGGAAAAATAGGTTATTTCAGGGTGATGTGCATAAAACAATTATGGTCATTCATAAATTTTAACACTTCGTTTATGGCAGAATATCGAAGTGTAACTGTAGCGTCCTTTTAGATGGCGTGAAGAAAAAAAAAAAAGCTGGTATAATTCATACAAAAAATATCTGATTGACAATATTTGAGAAGTTGAATAAGGATCTAAGCATATGTTTTATATATTTCTTTGTCAAAAATGAGTATTCAGCATTACAGAATCTCACGTGTTAAACTTTTTCGTCAGTAAAAGAAACAAGTCCTTGCTCGAAGCATTCTGGTCTACTTGTCTATTTCGCATTGTCAGAGTTGACTTCAGGCTGTCTTGTAGAAAACTCGATCCACTTCACTGCTGGTGGTGGCAAATCTCATTGGCAGCAGCAGAAACAAAAGTTAAGGTGGACACCTGTCGATACCTGTACTCACCTATGGGGCTGAAACGTGGAGGCTAACCAAGAGGGTTTTACTTAAGTTGAGGACAACGCAGAGGGCTATGGAACAAAAAATGGTAGGGGTAACATTAAGAGATAGGAAGTGTGCAGGGTGGGTCAGAGAAATAACTCAAGTTACTGACATTCTAATGGAAATCAAGAAGAAATTGGCATGGGCAGGACATGTAGTGTGAAGAGAGGATAACCGATGGTCGCTTAGGGGAACAAACTGGATTCCAAGGGAAGGAAAGCGTAGCAGGGGGCGGCTGAAAGTTAGATGGGCGGATGAGGTTAAGAAGTTCGCAGGGGCCAAGTGGATGCAGCTAGCACAGAACTGGGTAAAGTGGAAAAATATGGGAGAGGCCTTCGCCCTGCAGTGGGTATTGTCAGGCTGATGATGATGATGATGACCTGTCGATAGTTTCAGCTGAGCAGTCTGGAGGAGTCACCTCTGTTTGAGCAGGTAAAGTCAGATGAATAATCTAATCTTTTCTCTCAAAGCTATCACTTGGATTTACAAATCGAGTGCAGTGGAGTGTAGCCACAAGAAGAGAGCCATTGCTGAGTTGACTCGGTGAGAGAGACCGCCACCTGGAACACAGCACCGCTGGAATCAATAATCATGTTGACATGCTTGGCGGAGGGTTTGATAGTACTCCCTCATACACCTGACTTAAAGAGAGGAATTCAAAACTGAAGTACAGCTCTTTTGCAACATATTAAATTTGGTACTTGTCCGCAACCAGCCCCAATTGTGCAAAACAGGCTATTTTAGGCTAGCATCCAAATTGAATGAATCAAATAGGCACAGTAAAGAAAGGGTTAAATGTTGTCTGGTGAACAGAGATCCTACAGTTATTGCTTTGAAAAGCGGGCGTGATGTAGACCGTAGTATATGCTAAATGATTGTGCGGATATTTCGTTTAGACTTTCTTTTTCACAGTGGTGCCACCATTGCTTCGTGATGAGAAACTGAGATGAGAATATAATGTATTCATGCTCTTAAAAAAGATCATCCGCTTGCTGTGTCCTTAGCAGCTTAAGGTAGTGACCTGGCTCTTTCAAGTTAAATAAAGGTTTACTGTGTTGGTCGAGAGACATTCACAAGAGGGTATATAGCATCACAGCACTCATGCTGTATGTGCTGCAGTGTGTCTGTTATGTATAAAAAATGGAAGTGTCGCTGACAGCCTGTCAAAGCTATCATTATCAGCACAGGGATTGTTTATGATAAGGGTTTTCTCTTTTGCATTCTTACCGCTCGACAGAGCAGAGAGAACTGTTTTGTATATTGCTGGAATTTTATTTGGCTCGAGCATTTCAATAAGCCACATATAATTATCAACTCACCTTCTGAAAGTCATATCTAAAGACTAAGATTCTGAATATTGTTGTAATGTACAAATACAACATTATAACACACACCTTATGATATAGGACCATCAAAATCATGTTGTTGTTGTTGTTGTTGTTGTTATTGTGTTGGGTTTTTTTGGCACATAGGCAACTAAGGCCATCATGTGCCAAACACTAGGTTGCTGAGCTTCATTATAAATGAAAAGTAGGAAATTACAAGCCAGCAATAAATTACATCAGAAAATGTAATTTGCTTCGCGCTACTTGAGCCCCAGGCTAGGGACCCCACCAACGTCAATTTCTCTCCCAGACTGTCAATTAAACATTTCCATTGTCGCCATTCTGTGACTTGCTTTAAGCATTTAAACTTGCTTTGCAAGCAACTAAAGAAAATTGTTGGTATTACCAGTGCCGTGATTACTTTCATTTGGCTTTGTCTGTCTTGTTTCTCATGTGGTGACATGAAATGCTGCGTGAGCTGGCTTTTTATTGCAGTGTCTTTGTGTGTATTGATAGCTACCTACCACTCCAGCGTAAATTCAGCAATGGTTAAAGTGATACAAAAAATGGTACACACGACGTGATAGAGATAACCTGACAGTATCTTATTTCTCATCTGTAGCAGCCCATGCTGCTTAAGGAATGCTGCAGGGAAGGTCAGCGTGGTAATCTCAGCTGTTGGAGGTTGTTTAATGCGCCTATAGATTTTGTCGTATAAGCATTTCTATATTTTACCACCGCCACTACGTCACTCAGGTGTGACCACAGTTCTGTCTTGCTTCTCATGTGGTGACATGAAATGCTGCGTGAGCTGGCATTTTCAATGTCTTTGTGTGTATTGATAGCTACCTACCCCTCCAGCGTAAATTCAGCAATGTTTAAAGTGATACAAAAAATGGTACACACGACGTGATAGAGATAACAACCTGACAGTATCTTATTTCTCGTCTGTAGCAGCCCATGCTGCTTAAGGAATGCTGCAGGGAAGGTCAGCGTGTTAATCTCAGCTGTTGGAGGTTATTTAATGCGCCTATAGGTTTTGACGTATAAGCAGTTCTATATTTTACCACCGCCACTACGTCACTCAGGTGTGATCACAGTTGGGTATCATATCCAAAATATTGGGTTAAGTGGTGCAACATTGATAGTACTGAGCCACTTAGCGGATGACGTGACAAGAACGGCAGTAAGGCATGGAAAGGATGTGCACAGCGATTAGGTGAAAATGCCTGCATATGCTGGCTTCACAAGCCAGCACCAGTTATAGCTAGCTGCTTTTTGCAGTTCTTGCTTGTGTCTAGGGCTTAAAGTCAGGGGGTTCCAGGTGGTCTGAGCCCCCCCAGTAATACTTAAGAGGGATCAGAGACACCCCCAAATTTGAAAGTATAAGAACTGTATGAATACAAAGCAGGCAGCAATTTTTTGTTCTTGTCAGTGGTGTACTTGGAAGATTTCTTCTCTATCGTTTCGACAGTTTTGCAGTGAGTATAAGTAAGAACCAGTAACACATTTTCGAAAACCAGAGATGGAGAAAAATAATGATTTCTCCCTTTTGTATAAAACGATTTGAAAAACAGGCAGCCAGCCGCTTTCTCTCTTTTCCTCTCTTTCCACCAGTGCTCGAATCACTATAGACCCCCCTCCGATGGAGCCAGACTAAGCACTGCTTGTGTCCCAATGTTAAGGTTAAAACACAGGAAGACGTGGCATACTATTAGAATGCCCAAGCCTCTATCAGGATTTCCACACCAGTAGATTAGGAATTTTATTCTCGTACTTTTATGTGGTGTGAAATTTAGCATGGTCGGTGCCTCTTCGCAAAGCAGCACTTGTAACATGTTCGCATTTCTCCTGCATTCAATTGCATTCACCAGATGAAGTTTCACCATTCAGCATATCAGCACAGTGTTTCTGTAAGTGTGTTATGCAACCAACTTTGATAATGGAGGGGTCCTTTTTTTTGTTTTCAGACTTTCTTAGTTTTGCATTCTTGGTTTCTGCAATGCCAACTGTTTCTTACTGTATGGGAGGGCGCTTCCTGTAGGGTTTTCTTTTCTTCTCCAGTTCATGTCAGTGCATTTAACTACTTAATTCTATGGTGAGTGGCTATGGCATTTCGCTGCTGAGCATGTGGTTGTTGTGAGCTCAGTTGCTGGTGACATTTCAATGGAGCCGAAATGTAAAAGCAGCTGTGTGCATAGCTTTTGGAGTGTGTTAAAGAATGCCAGTTGGTCAAAATTAATCTAGAGCCTTTCACTACAGCATGTTTCACAACCTCTTCTACGGCTTCAACATATAAACGTGCGGTGGCCATTAAATTTGAACTTCCACAGATTTGTTTCCCCACTGGCAGATTTATTCTACCATGTTCATTTGTTCTTGCTGCAAAACAACGCTGTATAAATGGTCATCGTAGAAACAGTTGAGAGTCAGCAGCGCAGAAGCAACACTGTGTTTTGACACACTGTGTAATTGGCATAATTCAGTCTTGCACCGTTGATCTCCCCATGCAAAGGGATTGCCAGTAGCATCATCATTGTGTTTTCTAAAGTGGGCAATAGAGTGTCGTAATGAACTAATTTTCCTTTCCTGGGTAATTCATTCTTGAGAGGTGCTGTATAGCAAGCATGCAATTTTGTGATGAAGGGAACTTCCCTCATGTTTTTCAGCCTCGACTCATTGGAACAGCCCACAGACTATGACCTGCAACCGTCATCTCCACCGAATCTTGCCGGTGGGGAAGCGGGAAGTGCCGATGACTGCCTGGACACAGATTCCAAGCAGCGCAGGCTCTCTCAGCAGCCGTACTGCCAGATCACGCTCAAGTGTACTCGAGAGGTAATACTTCTCACACCAGTTAGAAATTTTACAGCCTCTGTTCTGTTGATAGCTAGCAGCTATCACAGGATATAAAGCTGGTAAATTGAAATCCGTAGTGTTAGTGGCACACATCGTTGTCTCGACATATTTGTAGCGAGAGCTGCATTGGCCAGTCTCGCCATTTCGCCATGCCTGTTTGAAGAAAGAAGAAAAAAAGAAGACAGATAAGAGAGAGAGTGAACTTTAATTGTTTAACGGAATAGCGTGGGTGGTTTCCTCAGTTCAGGATACCATTGGCCTGGGCTGTCTCCCGGACCCTGGTGAGCAGGCTGTGCTGCTCAGAGAGTCCCATATGTGCCAGCTCTGCCTCCCACTTCGCTTGGCTGAATGCTCGAGCTTTATATTTCTCTAATTGCTCTTTGCAGTTTCATATCATGTTAAGGATCTCCGAGACTTCACTGCATGCAGTGCTTGTGTTATTTTTGAATTTTTCGGGCCAGATTTTGTGGTACTAAGACAGATAACTCGGTAATTGGTAGAGGCTAACGACAACAGCGAGTTGCTAGGACATAAGGTTCATTCGAACGTTGTGACAACGGTGTGCCTCAGAGTTTGACGTAGAGACGATGTCATAGCACTAGAAGTCTTCTACACCTGAATTAAAAGGGTCAACGACAAGAGGCAAGTGCTACTCTTACGTGAAGTGATTCCCCTATGGCATTAAGCTGAAACCATAGAGTAAACTACTATGTGCAAAAACCATGTCTTTACTTTCAAGCCGAACCTAAGCGCAGACATGCAGATTGCTCATAACTCTAGTTTTAACCGTAAGCTAAACCACAGCTAATTTTTTTCCGTTGGCAGCTTTTGGTAAATTGTAGGTTTTTACTTCTTTTGTTGGCCATATTTTTGTACTCGCCAAATTTGTCGTGTGGCAATCTGTTGCTTTACTGCTATCTGTGACTGGTGCTTCTGGCTTTTTGAAGAGTGATGCGATCTCTCACGCTGATGATAAGAAACTGCCGGGTATGGGCGCACATGTGTGTGTACTTGTATTGTTGGATGGCATTTAGATATTTATGGCACGACTGATTGTTTTGCTTGCTGTAATAATCTGATCGGTTTCTGTTGCACTTCTTCACATAGTGGTTAAGGAGTCTGTACGGGCTGAAAAATATTTGCAGGCACCCTTTTGGTGTAGTCAGTGATCACCTTTTATCACTTGCAATGCCTGATGAGATGAACTTACATAAAGTGCATTGTTACGTGCACTTATTGGACCAAAGAAACTTGGCTTCTTTATATTCAAAATGTCTTTTTTTTCTTTACGACATGTCAATATCCAGTGGTTATCTTTGAAATTAGAAGCATTGATGCTTGTGCTCTATACTGATGAGGCAGGTTAACTCGCAGGCCTTTTCTTTCACATTTTGCTAGCCTAGGCATGTTCTTCCAAAGTTCCCTTGCATAATTTCCGCTAAATAAGTACAGACAGAGTGTTTAAATGACCAGCAAAGCACACAGTTTGTTTTTTCTCAATGTTAAGAAATGCCACTCAGCTGATTTTAATTATAGACATTGAGTGAAATGTCACTTCATGTGGCGAGCAATGTTTGTTGATGAGCAGCTCTGGTGTTTCCATCTGCATTGAAATCGATGCACGAGCAGCATGTTGAATGCAATAAGTTTCAGCAAATACATGCACAGACTCGAGAAGCCTTCTTAATTCCTTCATTCATTGTGTAGTCAGCTCTGCTGACTACACAATTATGCAGACAGCATTGCTGCTGTCTGCATAATAATGAATTTGATTTGGCACGAATGGCATCAAGAAAAAGCAATTTCAACTTGCCTTGAGCTTCAGGAGCTTTACAGCTTTAAAAAAAAAGTCAAGCACGTGCTTGGCTCTGTGGCCCCAAGATAATGAGATAGCAGTCACGGTTGTGTGACTAATTAGTCTTTGCCAAACTCTACTAAATGGATTAGTCTCAAATCGTTGCAGTCTTCAAGATTGGGATTGCAGTATGGGGAATATAGGGAACAATTAAATACTTTCAAGCAGCACATTTCTGCTAATTAGTCACAGCTGTGACTGTTAACTCATTATTCCGTGTCCACAGAGCACATACACATTCAGTGAAGGCAAGACCCATGTGACAATGAGCATTATTTTTTTAATTTTGTACCATGCCGTTTGTCTGAAATGTTTTCTCTATAAAGCTGGGCATGGTTTCCAAAACATGTGAAACAAAAAAAAAATTATTTGTGCAGCTGTATGGAATGAAGCAGTGGGTCTCTCTCTCTCTCTTTTATTTTATTTTTGTTTGTTTCTTGAGAAGTTTTGGCCAGTACACCTGCTCTCAGCATGCTCCGAGTCCTGTGGCCATAACTTCGAGTTTTCTGTGCTTGTTCGCAGGTTGCTGGCTACAACACCATCAGTGAAGCATTCCGCAGGCTAGACTTCCGTAACGGCATCAAGGATGTACGGAGGTTCAACTACATTTGCAAGGTGAGTTTATGCGTAAGAGTATTTGTCCTTTTCCATTCTGAAGCACTGCCCATTACCTCCTTCTTTCTGTGCAAGTCACTAGTTGCTTTCTGCAGTATTCATGCACCAAGGCAGATATACATTCCAATGCACAGGCAATTTTCAGTCTGAAAAAGAGAGCGTTGTGCTTTAACAAGTGTTGCAACACTAAACGCGAACCGTATAGTGATTGAGTTGGATTACTCACTTGATTATTCGTGCTGAAATACAGCATATGGACAGCATACAACTGTGTATCGTGTTTAAGGCCAATTTGGATGATTTCCTTGCTTGACTCGATCAAAATTCATTAGAAGCCCGCGTCATCTGCAGCATTTGTGATCCTTGGTAAGCCTTCTTTTGGGTCGCCAATGCTGCAGACGATGCGGATTTCTAATGAATTCTGATAGAATTCGACAAGTATACATTATCTAAACTATCATTAAAAACAATAGAAGTTTGTATACTATCTGTGTGCTGTATTTCAGCCTGTATAAGCGAGCAATTTAACCAATATAAGCGTCTTACAGTTCACGTTTAACGCTGCAGTGGTCGGTATGAACTGAAGAAAGCAGTTGCCAGGTCAAAGGTATTACATTGTCATTTGAAAAAAAGTACTATATATTTAAAGGGAGGACAGAAAGGACTTTGCTAAAGGTGTCAGTGCAGGGTGGCAAATATGTCTAACAGATATGTGTTGTGGCCCTCTTTACAGCTGCTGCACCTTCTGATCACAGAGAACCTGACCACGCTTAGCGGGTGCGCCAGTCGAGTGCTATTCACTATGCTCGAGGAGGTGGCATCCCAGGTGGCCGACAGCCGCCAAAATACTCACATCCTCCAGGTGCGAAGAAGGCACAGCCGTTTTTTTCTGCCTGAAATGCCTTGAGGCGGTTTGCAGAGCTCTTGCCGATTGAGCTTGCAGTTGTCGGCGAAGCAGTCTTAACATAAATAAGTTTGAAACGCGTCCATTCATGGAGCTTCCATTATTGTACTTAAGAGAGGACAAGCAGGACTTCGAAATGGCCACTACAAAACTAACACTTGGTTTGTTCGTTTCATCTTGTAGGGTGCACTGGTAAAATTAAATAGGTTTATTTAGCAAGGAAGGTGCGAAGCACCCTGAACATAAAAGTCACTGCTAACAGCCCGCGGCTGCTTAAACAGCATAAACTGTGTAACGGATTAGAAAGTAATTTGCCAACTGTGATGGGCCATGGAAGCTGCAGACTACTGTATCCAATTCAAGAAAGGCCTCTAGTTTACATGTCACATTGAAAGATACTCTTGGTTCATAAAGGGAAATTCAATACAGAGATGTAGGAAGCCATGCGAGGGACCAGTCCCATAACTTGGTGTGGAGTTGCCTAAACTATTTTCTGTATGTGAGACTTGACTGTGAGAAGGAAAGCTTATAGGCTTGCGTGAGAAGTGTACTTAGGCCAAAAATGACTCGCCGTGTCAAGACCGAACTGGGCATATGTGCAAGTGTTGTGGGTGCACGGTTGATGTTTCTGTCCCCACATTCCCAAGCAATGATAATAGTTCCATTGTCTTCGAGCAATTTTTACCTTTTGTATACAGTCATGCAGTGCTACTAAATTGGTCATTTATGGCATAATGTTCCGATCCTTTGTCGCACTGATTATTCATGCTACATTTGCCCTTGATAATGAGACTACTGTTTCCACCATGTTATGTTGGTTAATGTCGGAGAGACTGACGACACGGACCAGCCCAGTTGTGAACAGAAAAGGAACTAAGGTTTATTCAGGATTTGAACTTGGGTCGCGGTTACGTAGGTGGCGCTGTCTGGAGCCTTGTTAGGATTGAGGCGGCCACGTAGAGATGGCGCTACAGGATGAGAAACAGAGTTGCAGTTGTGCGCATACATAACACGCCCTTCTTTAACAAAAATTGAGAAGGTTGCACACGGAATATCCTTGTTATCTGAAGCCACTGATTGGGCTCGGATAACGTACAGGAGGCTTGATCCTTCTTCCTGATCGAGTAGTATGAGGTGGGCGAGAAGGTACTTGAAGTGGTTGGGTAGGAAGGACCGGATATTCTGGGTTCTGTTGAGGAGTGCTTGAGTCGATTACCTCGTAGTCTTCCGGCGAAGTTTGGGCAGTAGGACGTTCCGCCGTTCGAGGTCGCAGGTGGATTCGATTTCTTACAAAAATGCCTCCGGTGTCTGTTTTCACGGCGTACCTTCTAGGCTCTGGGCCCACATTTACCACGGTGGCTTTTGTCCAGTTGCGGCTATTTCGGAGCCATACGGGTTGGCCAGGAACAAGCGGAGGAAGGTTTCTTGTGTGCAGGTCAGCATGCTTGTGTTGTTGTTTCTGCCTTCCTTGCAGAAGATTCTGCTGAGCCTCAGTTGGAAAGCTTGGTTTCAATGCACTTGGTAGTGTTGGTAGGAATGCGCGAAGCTTTCTACCCATCAGGAGCTCAGCCGGTGATTTTGCTCCTGGTATTGGTGTGGAGCGGTAGTTGAGGAGCACTACTGCTAGGTTGTTGCCTTCCTCGGCTGCTTTAGTCATCATAGCCTTGATGGTCTGTATTGTTCTTTCCGCTTGACCATTGCTAGGGGGTACAAGGGAGAAGACGGCTGGTGTGTCACGTCCCACTCACGGAAGAACTTTCTAAACTCGTCGCTGTCGAAGGGTGGTCCCTGATCAGATACGATTGTCACAGTAATGCCAAACCTGGCAAATGTTTCCTTCAGTACCTGTATCAGCGAACTTGCTGTGGTTGTTCTCATCTGCCGAACCTCTACATACTTGGAAAAATAATCGACAATCAGCAGGTATGTCTTTCCCTGCAGATGGAAGAAGTCCATGGCGAGTTGTTGCCAAGGTCGATCAGGAAGGGCTCGGTCCAATAGAGGCTGGTGTGGATTGCCAATTTGATGTGATTGACATATGTAACAGCTCTTGACCAAAGTCTCGATGTCCTGGTTTAGAGTTGGCCAATACACACTCTGGTTTGCCAAACCCTTGCACGCAACGATTCCGCGGTGTGCTTGGTGGAGCGTGCGAAGCACATTTGCCTGGCATGCAGCTGGTATAACCAAGCGTTGGCCGTAGCACACGAAGCCTTCCGTTGTATAGAGCTCGCTTCTCACATGGTAGAATGGTTTGACTTTGTTGTCTACCTGTGCGAGTTTTTGAGGCCATCCTTCTTTGATGTATTTGGCTACTGTTTGAAGAGTCGAATCTCGTGATGTCTCCTCAGCGATCTTGCGAAGTCTGCTAGGAGTTGCTTGAACCAAACTTGAAACGTCAAGTCCGGGATCGTGATCTGCTGTTTCCATTCTTGTTGACCCATCGGGAGCTCTTGATAAGGCATCTGCAACTGCTAGTTGTTTTCCCGGAACGTAAGTCAGAGTCACGGTGTACCGCTGGAGGCGCAGTAGTAGCCTTTGAAGTCGGGGTGACATTTTGTTCAGGTCCTTATTCTGCAGGCCAATCAGAGGTTTGTGATCCGACTGTATGGTCACTTCTCGTGCGAACGTGTAGTAATGAAATCTTTCACACGCAAACACGACGGCTAGCAGTTCTTTCTCGATTTGCGCATACTGCTGCTGGGTGGCTGTGAGAGCTGCTGAAGCGTAGGCCACGGGTCTGCCTTCTTGCAGTAAGACTGATCCCATTCCGTAGGAGCTGGCGTCCGTAGAAATTGTCACGGGCTTTGATGGATCAAAATAGCGAAGAACGGGTGCCGTAATCAACCTTGACTTCATGAGCTTGACGATGTCGGTATGTTGTTGCGTCCAGTGCCAGTGAACATCCGTCTTCAGTAGTTCACGAAGAGGGCTTGTGAGTTCCGAAAAGTTGGCAATGAATTTCGTCAAGTAGGTAACCATTCCAAGAAATCTCTGCAGTTCTTGCTTGTTTGTTGGCAGTGGCATAGACTCGATGGCTGTCACCTTTGCTGGGTCTGGAGCAATCCCATAGGATGATAGTTGGTGTCCAAGGTATGTAATGGACGTCAAAGCCAGCTGGAGCTTTTCCTTGTTAAGTTTAAGGTTGTTGGCTCTGGCGATGGTCAGCACTTGTCTCAGGTCGCCCGCATGTTCTTCAAGGTTTCTTGATGCCACAAGGATGTCGTCAAAATAGGGCTTGACAATTGGTTGCTGCTCGAACACCCTGTCTATGGCTTGTTGGAAAAGTTCAGGAGCTGTTGCAAGGCCAAATGGAACCCGAAGGAAACGATAGCGTCCCCAGGGTGTCGTGAAAGTGCACAAGCGCGAGCTTGGCTCGTCTAGGACCAGCTGGTAGAATGCACTTTTAGCATCGAGAACAGAGAAAATCTTAGCACCATTCAGCGTTGCGAATAACTCTTCAGGGACTGGAACCTGATAGTGCTGTCTTTTCACAGCTGCGTTAAGGTTGCGAGGGTCCAAACACAGCCTTACGTTGCCATCTTTTTTGTGAATAATGACAACTGGGTGAACCCACTCGGAAGGCTCTGTCACCTTCATTATGATGCCGTTCTCTTCCATCCGTTGCAGTTCGGCCTTCACTTTGTGCTCTATTGCGCAGGGTACTCGGCGTGGAGCTGACACCGTAGGAATCACTCCTTCTTTCAGTTGTATAGAGCACACCCCAGGCAATTTCCCAATGCCTTCAAATACATCAGAAAAGTCGTTGAGCACGTTCCTTATGGTCTGGGTTGCTGTGCATGCTGCTACAGTTGTTCGCTGCGGCTGTACTCTTTTGATGAGCTGCAATGCCTTGCATGCGTCGGCGCCTAAGATTGGCTTTAGCGGCTGTTTGACGACGAGGAAATTCAAGATGCAGGAGTTTTCGCCCGCTGAACATTTCAGTTGGCATTCAGCATATATAGGAAGTTCCTGCCCGCTGTACGTCGTCACTCGTGCATGCGTCGGCTTCATGTCTGGTTGCATACGCCAGTTTCTGATTTGATGCATGGGCATGATGTTCACGTCGGAGCCAGTGTCCAACTTGAACCCGATGCTGTGACCATTCACGCAGACTGTTTCGAACCATTCTGAGGCATTGTTTACGTTGAGGAGATCGAGGCTCTCCAGGAAGAATTCTTGTTGTTGATCCTGCTGCTGAGGACCTTCAAGGAGCCCGATTCGCTGACTTGAGTTGCTGCCTCGTTGGCGTTGTTTACACATGCTCGAAAAATGCCCGAATTTGCCGCAGGCGTAACAGTTGTGACCGTAAGCGGGACAGGCGCGCGGCTTGTGCGTTGTTCCACAGCGCGAGCATTTGCGTTGCTGCTTCTGCTGCGGGATCGAATGCGGGGTCCTCGAAGCTGGTTGTTTTGACGAGTTCCATCTTTTCTGATTGTTTGCACTTCAAGCTTGGGCTCTTGCAGGTCTTTTACGTGCTTCTTAGAAATCTCTGCTGCTTTGTACGTTGTAATTATTTTGTCAAGCGTGAGGTCCCGTTCACGGAAAAGTCGCTCCCTCAATGCTGCGTCTCTAATTCTGACAACGATGCGGTCCCCTATGAGCCTCTCTGCTTTTTCTCCAAAGTCGCATTTTTCTGCTTGCCTCCGGAGGTCAGTTACAAAGTCGTCGAACGGTTGGTTTGCTTTTTGTTGCATGCTGTTGAAGACAGCCGACGCCTGTATTACGTTTTTGTATGGCTTGTACAGAGCGTCGAACTGCTCGAGGAGGTAGGTAACTTGATCCGGCGTCTGCGCGCCGTCGGCGCTCGGAGGTTGAGGGGGGAATGTCTGGGCGACGCGGCGGCCGCGGGGCCCGAGAACATGGAGGAGTAGGGCCTTGCGAGTAGCGGGAGGCTTGCTGGCGTACTCACATGCGAGTTCGTAGATGTTGTAGGCGTCTTTCCAGTCTTCCCATGCCTGATGCGGGTTGTCGCCGGGCTCGAAGTGAGGAGGTGGTTGCAGAAACACACTGGCCATATTTTCGGGGTTCTAGGTTATTCTGACACCATGTTATGTTGGTTAATGTCGGAGAGACTGACGACACGGACCAGCCCAGTTGTGAACAGAAAAGGAACTAAGGTTTATTCAGGATTTGAACTTGGGTCGCGGTTACGTAGGTGGCGCTGTCTGGAGCCTTGTTAGGATTGAGGCGGCCACGTAGAGATGGCGCTACAGGATGAGAAACAGAGTTGCAGTTGTGCGCATACATAACACACCACTGTTGCCGGCAGCTTCTGCTGGAGGACCTTGAGCGCACTCTTCGCAAGTACCACTGCTGGGGTCGGCCGCTGGGCTCGAGCCAGCTCTGGGAGCAGCACCTGCAAACGCTGCAGCGCATCTGGGAGGTGCAGCGGCACATTGACCTCTCCAACCCCGAGCCAGATGAGGACACACCTCAGTTTCCTCACTTGCCTCCTGAACTGCTCAGGGAGGTACTACTGCGCCTGGCTGACTACAGGTGTGTATGTGTGGCTCCATTTGACTTCAGTGGAGCTGAAATAGGGAGAGGAAAGGAGCATGCACATCTATTATGCTACTGTAGAGAGCGTCACCCCTAGCGACACCCATGCCCTTATTCCGGCACTACACTGTCGGGTAGTCGACGCTTGCGTGATATTATCTAATAACCAGTGGGCTGTGCATTTCTCTTATTTATTTATTTTTTCTGTTTACAGAAAACACATCTTAAATAAAGAAAATGTCATGGTAAAGAACCTCTGGCCGTAGCACCATATTAGTGCAGGTGATGGCAATGACACATGCACAGTCTAGGATATTTGGGAGCCACAGGCATATACCGTATACGCGCGTGTAATGGCCGCACTTTTTTTCCCGAGATTGGGGTGAAAATCGGGGGGTGTGGCGATTACATGAGAAAAAAGACAGCGAAAAAAATTATTTGCGGTGGTACCTGCCTTTATTATTGTCACAAAACTCCTCGTCCTCCTCCGCTAAACTCATAGAGATTTCAGGTTCGTCTGAACATTTGTTTTCCTGAGGGCATCTTGGGAGCACCATCGCCGTACACATTTTTCGTCAATGCCGAACTTTCGTCTAGTCGCTCTTTTTCCTTCTTCAACTTAAAGTGAGCGGTATAACTAACGTATTTTCCCATCGAGGAAAAAGAAAATCTTCAGCTCACGAGCGCAGAACAAATCAGGGCAGCGATGCGTTCCTATTGCTAGATCGCACATGATATGCTTCGGACGATCGAGGAAATGGCTGTAAAACGGAGGAGTGAACAGACTTAGATTGGATTGGATTGGATTTGCTGGCCTCACCCTTTGTAACGGGCGGGCATCGCTGCGGCTAGGAGCGCCCCCTTTGTAACGGAGGTGGTGGCCGCTGCCCCCATGCTCGACTTTTTTTTTCCTCAAATATTTTGTTCTTAATTCTTATTGGCAATTCTACTTCTAACCTTGCACTTCATTTTGGCTTTCACTTGATTTTGGGCCCCACCTGGCGGCAGTAACCACAAAACGTTCCGTATTTCTTGCACCGCACAGTAGACGGCACTGCCCAACTTCCTGAAACTCGTGGTGCGGCTTTTACACGGGAAATTTTTTAAAAGTTTTTTTTCCCAGTTTTCATTCTAAAGTTCGGGGTGCGGCCATTACATGCATGCGGCCATTACACGCGTGTATACGGTATGTAATGACAAAATCAAGGGGCCAGTATTCGGGAAAAAATAAACACCGAGGCCATGAAATGGGGCTTTTTAAAATGGCATAAACACCAGTCTTTCTTTTTTCTATTCGCGTTGCAATTGAGAAAGTGGATTTTTCACTTTTATAGCAGAGGAAATCGCAGAGAAGTCGGGGTGATGCTCTGTATTGAAAGCTTGGTATTACACTCAAACCCGGATATATCGAACTCGAAGGGGATCGCGAAATAGTTCGATATATCGATAATTCGATATACAGAAATCTGCTTGTGACGGCACTTAGGATGCGAAATAAGATACTGTATTTGTCGCGTAATCAACCCACTCGCATAATGAACCCATCCTCCACTTTTGCACCCGAAAATTTGAAAAAAAGAAATGCGTTAAGGCCAGCTCGCTCACATGCAAGCGACTGAGCGATCTCAGCGATGAGAGGCAGCGACAGAGCGAAAATTTTCAAACTTGCTGGAACTGCGTCCCTCTCGCCGTTCGAGCCACCGCGGCAGCTCAAAACACGGTTCCTGTGTCGCCGCGGCGGCAGAAATCCCGAGCATTTTCGCTTGCATGTTGATGACGCGCGTCAGTCCATTTGAGTCGTCTCATCCACAGCTCATTGGCAGCGTGCCAAGATGCTGCACAGCGATAACGTCAGGGCGCGTTTATCTTTTGATAGCTCCTGCGGTGGCGGGGAGCGAACTTGGCAGAGTGCCCGTGATGGCTTGGCACAAGCCTCGATTTATCACGCCGCGCTTGGGGCGGGCGTCATGATCGCAGCAGCTGACCGCGTGCTTTCGCCGATTCATACATGCAAGGACAAACGGTAAAAAAATAATAACAAACATCCCCGCAAAAAAGAAAAAAAAAAAAAAAAAAAAACCTGCCGCTTCTTAACGTCCGCAGCCGCCATATCTTACGCTACGCCGCACGTACAGCACAACGATAAGAAAGGATGACTCTCGCAAAAAAAAAAAAAAGAGCTGCCGCTTCTTAAAGTTCGCAGGCGCCATAGCCACGTCAGCTGCCGCGCCGCCGCACGCAGAGGGTTCGCAACACATGCTGGAGAAAGCGTCCGCCGTCTGTCTGAAAACGGGCTGAGCTGGCTTGGCGCATGCGTTGCGCGTGCTGAAGGAGAGAGATAGCTCGGCAAAAGAATGGGCACACCCATGCACATTGCTTGCAAACGTCATGTGTTGGCGCACGGGAAATGACAACTGCAGATGCGCGCGCCTTTGGGGAATGGGCGCGGCGCTGCCCAGACCAGCCGTCGCCCAACTGTCCCCTCTTTCCTTCCGCGCGTGGCTTGAAAACGTCACGCGGCAAACGGCCAAGGATGATGCGATCTTTGGGGAAGGCACACTTTCCAGTGCGTGGTGCGGAGTTCGATATATCGAACGACCGGTGAAATTGAGTTCGATATATGACGCGGCTTTCCTATACTTTTACATGGGATTTTCAAGGGGATATTTCGTGAGTTCGATATAACCAAAATTCTATATATCCGGGTTCGATATAACCGGGTTCGGCTGTATTGTGGTGCTTTACTGCGTGACCACATTTTGGTAAGTTATAATTACATGTACAGCATTTTCTTTTGTTCCAGATGTGTTTATTGCACAGTTGAACCCCTGCAGTGGCGAAAACCACAAGTACAAATTTCTTGGCAGAAAATAAAATATATTAAAGGCTCTGGGCAACACTGCTAAAGTTCATTGCATTTCATTTCTCTTACTGAAGCACTGTCAGACTTCAGCCCACAAAGGCTTCTGAAGAAGCAATCCACAATTATTCGTCATGTATAAGACATGACAGAAAGGAAAAAAAAAGCACTGGCACACACTTTGCTCCTTCAACATTTCAGACGCTTCCTCGATACCAGCATGAACATTCACGGGCGTGGCCATCTTTGTTTACAAATAGCTGATGATGATGACTGTGAACAACATGTATTTTGAAAAAAGAAATTGCTTTTGATAGGCTTTGATTTGTTTGCAACTGAATCAAAAAGGCACGATCAGATTAGGCGATGCCGTACGTTGTGGAAAGAATTTATGAGGACTTAAGAGACTGTTGGGTCACGTATGTAATTAGGTTGGGACGTTTGCAGATGAATTTTGTAAGGACCGCTCATTACAAAGGAGAAGCCAGATATCGGGGGTCTGGCATGCAATATGTGCATTGTTTGGTAAGCTGGCCTGTTTAAAAGATGCCTCATCAAAAATTTCAAAAATCGAAAGTTTTTGATGCTTCAAGCAAAGTTTTAAGAGAAGCTTGAAGCATGTGGGTGGTGCTGATGGGAAGATTGCAACAGCTGCCGTGCTAGAGTTGGAGGTACCAAGAAAAAAGTAAACATTGGTGAATGCAGGGAAGGAGCAACACAGTTTTTGGCGAGACAGTACTGGATTTGGAGGCTTCAGTCAGTGTATCTTAAGAGGTAGACCTGCAGAAAAGCATGAACAGGTCTTACGATGTACTAAAACTGCCTCCTCATTGTCTGTCAGTGAGGGCTCCATTAGTTTTTGGATGCTCACTTTGCTGGCATGCAGTTGCTGCTAGGCATCTTTATCTTGGTTTCCAGCTCTGAGACACAAAATGTGCAGATCCAACAATATAAATATCTCCATCAAAAACCTCTGTCAGCCTCTACACTGAAAACTTTATGGAATTCAGCCCTTTGGGCATGGCCTTTTTCGTTTATGTCATTAAAATTATGGCCCCAAAATTCAGTAAAACGGTCTGCCTTTTTAAACACTCTTTGCTTATGGCATTCTGATGTTTGACTGTGTTTATTTGGGTGTGTATAATGTGGTTGGATATGAACGTGCAGGCTTCTTTACCAGTCATTCCACCTTGAAAAATTCAAGTGAATTCAAAGAGGGAAGAAGAAAAGCAGCCAGGGTTACAACCTATAATGAGTGATAAGCTAACAACTAAAGCAGGCACTTTGTGTGGACTGAAGCTGATGTTTATGAGTAGCGCCTTATCGAATGATGAATGCGCACAATGGGCCCGTGCGATGATTCAGTAAAAGCTGACTAGTAGGGCCGGCAAGGGAACTGATTCATTCTTTGCAGCTTCGAGACGTGCACAAGCACGCAAAAAGATAGAGTGAGGGAAGCGAAAAGAAGGTTGCAGTAAGTTGAATGCAATTAAATTTGAAATAATCTTATCTTTACCTGCTGAGCTAACCGGTACGGCTGGCAGAATGTGAGACGAGGCCAAACCGGTCTAGATCACGGAGCAGACGCAAGACGAACTGATAGCCAGTGTTTATATGGCTATTCCTCATTGAAGGGTTGGTGAGGTAGCAAAAAGGAAAGCATTCACAAGCCTATGCGCTGTCCTGAGCAGCATCTTTGAAGCGACGAGGGTTCTCCTATGATGTGCTGCATCCTGAAAATGTACTATGCATGCTGTGCCCTTGTCCTTGTTTAGGGACCTCGCCCGCAGTGGGGAGGCCCACCCCGTGCTGGCAGCCTTGCTCCAGGAGGAGCATGTGTGGCGGCGCCTCTGCCTTTTTCACTTTGGGCCCCAGCTGGTCGAGCAGTGGCGCCGGCAGCCGCCCGAAAAGATTGACGGGGACCCCGGGTGGCAGCGGCTCTTCCACCGCCTCCGCAAGAAGCATGGCCTCCGCGAGGAGTACGCAGACAGCCTGCTGCTCTGCCGCCACTGCCGGTGCCTCTTCTGGAAGGTGTGTTCCTCTTCATTCGTGCCAACACTACGCCTAAAGCATGGATGACTACTTTATGTTCTGAAGTTAGGAAGGTTTGCAAACCCGCCCCGCCTACCACAGTTTTCACCTTGTTGGTGATGAGGGAAGGCTCCCGCCAGTTTGAAGGCGGTAGTGTTGCAGGCTCCTTTCACCGAAAATGCTGCGTCAGCACTGGCGTTGCGAGCATGGCGCTGGCAAGTGGTAGCTGGCAGCTGACATGGCCGAGCCTGGCTCTTGCTTCATCGGACGAGCGATAGGCAGGGATGGAAATGCTGTGCCAAGCTGCACGTTAACGGCAGTTTATGCGATAATTGACCATTACAAGTATACAGTGCCAAATTTAGCTGGGTATTACTGTTGGTTGAGCAACACTGGGCACTCGATACAAAAAGACCCTGCATCCACATCCACGACAATTTGGTTCACTCATGGTGTTTGTCCTGAAGCTGTTACCGTCGCAAATTTCGTGAAAAACTCGTTGCACAAGCCTTTCTGAATTGAAATTAACAGCAGCTATAATCGATTCCAGTGCTGTTTTTCTGTCATTCGTCTAGTTTTCTTTCATGAACTTGAGCAAGAATCTTACAACCATTGCACTCCTAAATAATCCTGACCAATAGACTACAGAATCAATTTTCGTGCAGTTTTAGGGCTAAGGTATATTCTCTTTATTTTGAACCTCGTTAATTTGGAACTTGGGATAATTTCAACTAGCAGCGCGTCCAACAGAATGGATGTCAACGACGGGCCACTTACAGCAAACGCGCTTGTACTGGCGGCCGGCAACATGTTGATGTACATCATGCTCTGCCAGCAATCACCGAAATAGCCCTCCTCAAACCTGAATAACATGTAACACTTGTGCTCGCTTGCTTCGGCAAGTATGACGACGATCGGAAGCTCGCCATTTTCGAAATAAAGCTCAATCGTATAGTTTTGCATTCGCTTTTACTTCATGCCATCCTGTGACTGCGATTGGACGCTGCTCGGGGCGTCACTGTTTTTTATTTTTGCTTCGGGATAGTGTCACGTTCTAACGCATACACACATGTCCACATTCTGCTAACAGCTGGTCGTGCGTACTTTCACCTCACTGCGCACTTAACCGCAGTGCTTCACAGTGCAGTGAAGAATTCTTAAAATGCCACAGCACCATTTTGTGCAGAGGCATCGATACCACTGCATAGCTTTGCGAGAAGGGTAGGGAGGCTTGTACGCTTTTGGAGAAATCCTTGAACCTTCCTGACAGTGTGTGCCAAGCAAACCGCTTCACAAAACTGGGAAAAAATGTTTTTACTTGGGTTTCATCTCAAATGCAGACAGGCCACAGCTATCAGGCAGCTAGGCGTTCCTCGGATAAAATTACTGTAATGCAAACTAATGCAAACTGTTTTTGGCAATTTCTTTGAGTCTATTCGATAATTCGAATTGTAGGGTAATTCGAACATTTTTTCTCCTCTATTGGAGGCTAAGTTTAATAGGACTTACTGTAGCTGTGGACAGAAAAATGGGTTTAGCAATATTTAATGCCTTGTCAGCCTGCTCCAGAGTGTTTTGAAATAGCCCATAAATTGCCCCAAACATACTCCGAAATCCACTAAAGCTGCTCCAAAATAATACTTTTGCCTACCCCCGTGCCTGCTCCAAAAAGCTAGAGCCTGCTTCCACCCTTGGGTAGGCAACGCGACCAGGATCCTTTGATAACCTCCAAGGCATGGTTTGCACCGTAATCCCAAACTATAGGTGCAGTTCGCGGTTTGTGTTTCCGCTAATCATTCAGGTGTTAGGCAGATATGGAAGGCTTTATCTCTGTTCCCTATCTCTATACCGGACACCCACCGGTAAAAATGGGTACAAGTGTCCCCCGGCCTGGCGCCCGGCTCTCACAGGGGTGTGTGCTTGGAAGAGGCTCTGCAAACCCCGCTGCGCTCCTTCTGGGGCAAAATAGTTTCGAACACTTCAGCCTGTAAAGGTGGTTTGAGTTACCGTGTTTCACGGGGTTCAAAACTGAAAACGAGTCGTGTCCTGCAAACTCGAAAACTCAGAAAAGCCTTGTTTCAAGTGCGAAACGCTCTAAGCCAGCGTGTCGAAAGACGTAAAGGTTCACTGTCGCTGATGAAGTTCACTTCTCAGAGATCACTGCAGTCCCATGGCAAGTCCGGATTTTCCGGCTGTCTGACTTTGTACAGTCCGGCAATCAAACTGTTACTCTTTCATTGCTTTGAGCTGCGTGCGCACCGTGATGGCATCTTTTGGTAAACTATAAAGCAATGTGCGGCTAGAAAAGGTCAACTTATATTTATAGGCAGCTTTTTCTCTTTTTTTTTTTTTGCCAGCTAGAGCTACGAGTTTCGGGCCTGACCTTTCGCCGCAAAATATGATGATCACAGAGTTTTTTCAATAAAGGCAGGCAATTCCGATAATGAAATTTGTTGCCGGCATGTGTCCCATTTTTTGCTGAGATTATTAATTAATTCTAATGTTTTTGAAGTTTCAAAGATTTCAAATTAATGAGGTTTTACTGTACGTGCTAAGGTTTGGTTTCATAGTGTTTTCTTGGGAAAGTATTTAGAATTTTTAAACATTAAAGTTATGAATTTGAACTATAATTTAAAATATGATGTGTATCTAATTTTTATTGCAAAATTAAATTTAAATAACTTCATCCAATAATATCCGTCAGTATAAATTGATTCTCTGCCTTTTTCTGGCTGTGTCAGCGTTTGTTAGGCAATAAAGGATGCATATATGTTGAAAAGAATTTGATATAAAAATCACGGCGCCAATCGGTTGAAACTGATGATGTTCATAGTGCAAGGGACGGATTGCCACTAGTTGAGAATGAATGGTGGCATAGTGTGGCGTCTGATATCCACACCCAAAAATCGGGTGTCCACTCGTGTATCTTGCTCACCAAATTGGCCATTGGTGGCCACTCCTATATTTTGTAGTTTCCTTGGTATTTTCTGGGTTCTAAAATGTCTTTTTTCGGTGAGGACGGTTCTATTCTGACCAATTAAAATGTGACACCCCATCAATAAGCATCGGTTCATCTTCAGTGACTCTTTAAGGGTTTCCAGTTTTAAATTCAAAATTTTAAGTGTCATTTATGTTTTAAATTTACATTTACATTAAACTTCGAGTTGGTACTTTTAAAACATTTATGGTTCCAGTTAAATTTAAATTTGCCAAAGTAGGTAGCCGAAGCGTCATTCTCCCTTGTGGATTCGCTGATTTCTTTTGTGGTTCAGGGAGGCTTCCTATATTGATTGTTACTGTAAGCATTGCTTTCTCCTTCTGGGTCTTTGGGTTGGTTTGAGGCCTTTGATTGAGTCTTAAGCACTACTCACAGTAGCTGCACAAGATGGACGAAATGCTAATGTTGACACAGTTTTGGTATTGGCTTTCAAATATTACATTATCATTAGCTAATGTGACATGGAGGTGAAGCTTCGTTATTTGGGCATTTTATGGTTGGAAATCCCTGTGTGCATTTGGGCCACTGTAGTCAATGTCACTTTTTGCTAGAAAATATAATCTTAAGAAAACAAAATCTTATCATAAAGAAAAAGTAACATGAAAATGCTTAAAACAAAAATGTTACAAAACGTAACTGTGACAGTTAAGTCACCAAGCCTTATGCTGAACATCATTTTTTTCCCCACTTCCTGCCACAGTCCTTTGGTCACCCCTGCCTCAACTCTTCGCGAGAGGAACCTGCGGAGGACAACGAAAATAACGCGGTAACGTCACCGACAAGCGTCCTGCCCATGTGTGTCCCCGTCACGCCTCAAGCCTTCCTCCAGTTCTTCTCTCTGTGAACGGCATGGTCTCCCGAGTGCCAGTGTTGTTTGGAACCAAAGCCACCATTGCGATGTCGGCCGTGCTGGCAGCTGACGAGTGCCACAGAGGTGGCGCATCTATTTTCCCCCCGTGTCCTTCTCTTTCAAGGCAGTCTACTCAAACTCGTTATATACCCACCCGGTGTTTTGGCTCTACCTTGTCAACTCTTGTCGCCAAAAGTGCGCCGTATGCCTGTAAAAGAGAGCGTGATTGTGTTCTTTGTCGAGCTGAAAAACACGGGCTGATTGTGCTTTAGTAGTGTTGAACGTTGAGCTAGTTGGTCACACATCTCTTGGAAGAAGGCAGCAGAGCAGGTGTTTGTGTGTGCTTCTTATGTTTTGTGTTGTCACCTGCTCTGCTGCCTTCTTCCAAGAGAGTTGTTCTTGCTCTGGTGTCATTCTCTGAAGAATCGATTTTATCAAGAACAAAGGTGGAATTATCCTCAGTCTTCTTTTAAAGAGTACGAGCATTGAGGTGAGAGGGTGCACATGCAAAAGAAAAATTAACTTTGTCTCAGTAACCAGATGTTTGCTCACTCGATAATGATGGAGTCTAGTTTCTGCTAGTCCTTGATCTCTTTAGCCAATTATAGAGATGGGAAAACAATCTGGTTCCACTAGGAGATACAGTTCAGCACTCACTCAGACAATTTTAAATTTCACTAAATAGCTTATAACAAAATTTTGGGCAGCTCAACAACAAACAATACGTTGAACATGATGGAATTACTTGAAGCCTTGTTTTTTTTTGTGTGTGTGTGTGCAGCGCAATGTTCGGACTTCATGAAATAAGTTTGAAGCTGTTGCAGCACCCTATAACTTTGTCATTCTGGTAACATTTTTCATTTATTCACTGTGCACATCTTCTTATTTAGAAAGTCCATCATTTCCTCACCTAGTATTTTGTTTTTTATGTGCTCCGATCTCTTTGAATTAAAGAATTGTGCTCATAAATGTAAATTGAGCTCAAATCAACTGCATATTTTCTTTTACAAATAAGAAAAAAAAAATACTAGGTGACAAAACAGTGATAATGATAACTGAGGGCGAAGACTCAAAGGCGATTTAGTCTCAAAGCACAGAGAATGACACTACAGCAAGGGCTTAGCCCGAGGTTAGCTTGTTTCCAAGTAAGAGCCCTATTTCAATGACCGGTGCTTTAGAGTTTGTATATATGTATGTAGGGAGGCATATACAACTACTATTTTCTATACAGAAATCTTATTTCAGTATTTAAATGGCATAAAAAAATTATTATAAAAATTATATATTTATATGTTTGCTTGCAAACTGAGCGTGTTTGTTGAAAGGAAGAAGAATGAACTCGGGTGTGTGCAAGGTATGTTGTTGAAAGTTTGGAGGTCTGTGCATGTTCGCGAGACTCAAGGTGTTGAAAGTATTCACCTAGAAAGTTGCATTCCGTAGTTTTTCTTTTCCCTCTTCTTCCTTTTTTTTTTATGTTTGGGTGCAAGTTGAGTGAGGTCCAAAGGAGTGCTAACACCAAAACAATGATGGCTTCCAGCACCAATGATTTTTGTCCTGATTACATCTCGTTCATAAGGCACAGCCGGATGAAGCTGTAGAGTGTATAACAGTTAAATGCCTAAGCTACTTAAGTTTTGGATCATGGTTTAACTTTAGCCAAAAAGAAAAAAAAGAGTTGCAGCCTTATTTCGTTACTTTCAAAGTTTAGTGGTCTTTGATAGATCCACGAATTGTGAAGATTGGGAGATAGCATTTTGTAATGGAGCATGTCACGGGAACGTGGTATGTACTGTTTATTGGCCCTTGGTAGCAAGGGTTATGAGGTATCGCAAAGACGCAAGTGCAGAAAGAGATACTTTAAATTATGCGCCGAGTCTTCGCTGTCCACTGTCCCCAAAGTATGATGATGGCACACATTCCCTGGTGGATAGATGCATGAAATCTGTGCTGTGCCTCTATTCTGTAGTGCAACCCTGTAAAGTTAGGTTTCGACTCGTACAGTTCCTGACCAACCTGCAAGGCTGATGTAGTCCTCCCTTGCTGTGATTTTTTTGAAGGACCATGAGAGTGTGGCTGGCAATCAAACCTGCACAGAGGTTGTAGATGCAGGGTTACGAAACTTTATCCACTTAGCTATGAAAAAATACTCTAACAAACAAGGCCCGCCACGTCAGTCCACACTGGTGTGAAGTGGGATATTGCCCTATCTGAAAGTTTTCAGCTTTTTTGGAACCTGCTTGTGCTATTGTCGGTTAGGCTAAAGGAAGACATTTATCTTGGCTGGTGGCATCTGCTGCTCCACTAAATATATATACAGCGCGCTGCACAATTACAGGCGCGCTGTAGAAGGCTTTTCCCAGCTAAACCGCGGAATCCTCGCAGCTCAAATTTCGTACAGAAATGACATTTGGTCATCAGTATTTTTTAATACCAAATTTGTTTGGGGCACTTGCCTGTTCAATCAGAAGAAGCCAGATGTTCTTATCATATTTGGCAGTGGCGAAGCAAAAGGAGCCTGGCATCAGTGGCGCCGTCTTGTGCTGCTTGGCACAACCTTCTGTCGCCTTATGCTGTGACAGAGTTGGGGAAAACAGTACAAGATGGCGCCTCCAGTGCCAACCTTGGGGTAGCAGCTTGTCTTGCTTTGCTGCCGCCAAATACAAAAGACCATCTGGCTTCTTCTGGTTGAATCAGGCAAGTACCCCAAACAGATTTGGTATTAAAAAATACTGACAACAAAGTGCCATTTTTGTGCAAAATTTGAGCTGTGAGGACTCCGCTGTTTAGCTGGGAGAAGCATTCTACAGCACACCTGTAATTGTGCAACACGCTGTGATAGAACACTGTGCCAATTACCTCGCCTTGTCTATGTGAATCAAAAGTATCATGATCGTGTGGTTCATTGCCATGTTTAAGTGCAAGTGACCTTGCAGTACAGGCACTGCAAAGTGTGTCCATGAAACTTCACTTCCTAGCTGGCTGTCAACAGGCAGTTTGTGGTGCGCTGTACTCGTGGCCTCTCACACTGTCTGATGGCTTGTTGCTGTTCAAGGCGTGACATATCGGAAGTCTTATTTTTACAGCACTTGAGAGAGGTGGCACTTCTCATGTTGCCGGTATGGAAATGCTATGCTTTGGTCAGTAGCGAAGGCTGATTCCTCACAAACACATAGGGCCGTACGAGCAAACCATGGTGACGTGGATTCTCAGCAAATTCTTCAAGGATATTTAGCACCGCACATTGAAAAGGTCACAGTTTTTAATGTGGAATTAATTAGTATGTATTGCGAATTGGCAGCTGAGATATACCAAGACATTATAGCGGACTCCTTTCAAGGCAAACCCTGTGAAGGTTAACGATTCTGGTATTTAGTTTTGCGGCTATGTACAATGCAAAAAACCCGGTTAGCACAAGCCACTACAGTTTTGCATATTGAGTAACACAAGCTCGAGATCACCGCAAGACTAATGATTATATGCATTCTGCCAGGCTCGCAAGAGCAGCGATTTATGGGGAGTCTTGTATGTGGCACATGCTGTATTTTCTAGTGCATATGTTGCAGTTTTGTTCTAAAGTTCTGCCGCTGTGTCTTAAGCGACACTGCTTTTCATATATGTGGCGCAAAATTACGTCCTAATGTGCACCACCTTTTCTCGTGCCCAGTGACAATGTTGAAAAAAAAAGAACTCATATGTAAAGACAAAACGCACACTAGTACCACCACAGTCGGTCCAGCCATATTCTTGAAAGTTTCAAGAATACAGTGGTTGATACATTTTGACCCTTTGGATTAGTAAGTTTCCTATGAGCATACAAGGCTGGCAGTTAACTCGGGTAACATTAGAAGGACATTCTTTTTTCAAAGCCGTGGTTGTTACAGAAATGGTCGAACTGCGAGTAGCAGTCTGTAGCACTGCAAGGGATATTTTTCTTCCAAAGAGCTGAAATAACATTCCCTTATGAAATGATTCATATTTAACGCTTGCCTTATTATTGATTTAGTAATGGTGCCTGAGCAGTTTCCTCGCAAAACATGTGCCCTCCTTACAGACTGTGATTGTTAATGCACTTATAGTGAGCCTAACCTTTGTTGAGATAGACTTCATTTAATTTGTCTTAAAGGGAGTCTGCCATAGTGACCGCACATGAAAGAGCTGAAAAATCTGCGGTATTGCCAAAGAATGCTGTAATTCACAGCGAGTGAGCATCTGACTAATATTGTAATTACTCAATTCTAACACACACCTAATTTTGCATGTCTCATTGGTGTGCATTAGGAATGGGTAAGTGCAGTATCTTGAAGAGAGAAAACAAAGCTGATGCTACAAGAAGCAGGCCAGCACTGTGCAGGTCTACACTGCCTATAATGCCTTCACTTTGCCAAGGCCATGAGCAATTCTTAATATCAAGTAAAAATGTCACTTTTTTTGCAGTAATCAGGTCGTTGCTTAATGCGCAAACATGTTGACAAAAATTAGGATGCTAGCGGTTGTCTAGTCAAGCAGCAAAATCGCACCTAACTTTTATTGAGACACAACCTTGTCTTTTCTCATTACTATGTGCGCACAGAAAATGGATGTTCTACAAATAACCACTTGTTGAAAGGCTTATTTGAAAATAATTTTATTCGCACAACAGTCTGCGAGCTTCTGTTGTTGTTGTTGCTGTTGTATGTGCTGGGATGGAGTGATAGCCTTGCAGATAGGAGAAATATAGGTGAAGAGGTGTTCTTGTGCAGCTTTTGAAGGTTTCTTTGTTTTTGTTCTATAACAGAACCAGCATTTGTGTGTGTATGCATTTATTTCAGTTTTAGTCCTTTATTTAGTTTTAGTATTCTCCATTTTAGTCTAGGTCTTAGATGGACAGTATATATACTCATTGACTGCATATATATGGCTGTCATTTTGTTTGTATAGAGTTTATATTGAATTCTAGTTGACTAATGTTTAGAAAGTAGTCTAATTTACTTGTTAAGGCAGCTTTCACCTTTTTCGGCTCTTCCTTAGAGCGGATATCAAGAGCAATTTTTTATTATTATAACCAATTATCAGTGTGTGCAATATTTAACTGCTGCAACTGTCTGTTGGGCTATTTTCCTCTTTAAGCAATCTTTGCTTGGTATTCGAGTTGGAAACTTGTATACACATCTTATACCTTTATTGCTATGTAATGTGTAAACTAACCTTGTAATGCCTCGCTGATGTGTGCTTGCTTGTATGTTGACAGCTTTCTAGGTATGATGCAGTGCCTATGTGTACAGAAAAAATGCATTGTACAGTTTGAAACATGTTTGTTTCTTTCTTGTCATAAACTTTTTTCTTTTTGCTGAACTATACATATTCCTCAGAAATATATCTGTCTGACCTCATGAAGTTGTTTTGGCAAGTCGTATATGTGATGTGTGTTGGTAAATGCATACAGATATCTAAGTATATATACTCAACAAATATATTTTGTTTTACGGTATTATGTTTTCACAAATAAAGCTTACGGCTCTATCTCAGTAGGCATATATGGATTCAGTCAAGTATTGTCTTGCTGGGGCTGAATTATGCGATGATTACATAACAAAATTGGCATTAGGGCTAATTTATTTGTTTATGGGTTTGTAATGTGATCATTGTGTAATATGTGGCCTCTGGTGTGGTCTTGCAACTCCTATGGCGATCATATAACGCCGTATTCGTTTGAATATAGGCGATAACACAACAGCAACATAAAAAAAAAAAAAACGAAAAAAAAACGCAGGAATACATGGTCATCCAGTTTGTTTCGATTCAACGATGAATTGAGATATAAGGTTCCAGCTAGCTTTGATAGTTTGCTCAGTTGAAAGTGCGTGGCCTTTTTTATTATTATTACACGAAACTACGCTTGCTAGTTTTCCACAACGCGGTTTCAATTTAGCGACAACTTCGCTACGTTCTATCCGAACCCGACTCCATATCGTTGTCTAAGCATGAGCACGCTTCCTGCGTATAATGTAAGCACAAAAGCAACCACTGCGAAAAGCGGCTGTGTTGGTATTGCTACTGTAAGCGTAACAGCGAACTTCGCCGACCTGCGGTCGAAGCTCGAGGAAAGCGGGCGAGCTGCGGCACCAGCAGAAGCGGCGGTGGCGGAGGAGAGGGAGGACGTGGCGGGCCGGGAGAGGGGAACCCATAGAGAGGCGAGAGTGTGCGTGAGTGAGGAGGTTTTCTTGCGAAGCTGCTGATCGCGGGATCGCGGTTCAGGCGTGGGCGGTTGAACGTGGGGGCTGGGGCCGCGAAAGGGCGACCGCGCACAAGGCTCGGCCCGGCAGCGGCGTGTACAGAAGGAGGGGGAGAGAAACGGCGCCGGCCCATCTCAGACCACACGGCGCCTAACGGCACTCTCCCGAGTGCTGCTGTTCCCTCACGTCCAGCACAGCGTCGACAAACTCCTCGAAACTCGCGCCACCCCCACCCCTACTCTCCCTCTCCGTCCTACGGCTGCTGCTTTTTCGTTTGGGTTTTGTTGTCTCAAGCTACGCGCCGCCGCCGTCTGCTGTGTGCTCTCGTCACAGACGCAACAAGTCAAACTTCACACACGCCGGCCGTACTTTTCGGACCTACTACTAAAGCGCGCGGTGGCGCAGTCGTGCGTCCGTGTCGAAATTGTGAATTGTTCGGCGAAAAGGCAACGAAGTTACATCGGCTGTCGCACCGCGCGGATCCCCTTTTGTTCCTCCCCAAATGCTGCTTTCTGCGGTGAGTGCAAACGTTTTACTCTCTCCCCCTCTTTCCTTCCCCCAACCATAATCCTCAAAAGCGTACGGCGGCAGCAGTGCTCTCTTTGAACCTGTCAACACACCGCGCTGACGAATTACAGCGCCGCGTGACTGGAGATATGCGTGATCACACCGGATACATACTGTTTTACGGGAAAGAGGCGACTGAAAAATGCTTTACGTCGTCCGTTGCTTCTCCGAAAGCAGCAGCAGTCGTGTGCGCGACTCGGCTTTGTCGATCGCTGCACGCGACTTCGAAAGATTGGTTGCGAGTGCCCATTATTGGGGTCAGAAAGTAAACGAATATGAAAGGAAAGCCTTAATTATCGCCTGATTTGGTTAGTGTGGTTCGCAGAATGCGTGCTTGGCTTACCACGCGCGATCAAACATATAATCCAAATCACAGGTGCATATCACTATAATTTCGTTGCGACAGAACTACGAACTTCTCGGTGCATCGATATTTCCTTAACGAGCTGGGAGCAAATTACAATCACTGCGCTTTTTTTGTCATTGTAGTGGATAGCTATGCATGGTTACTTGCGCATAACCATGTTGCTCAAGAGCACGATGAGCAAACCGCGATTCGCGCGGGTGTAGCACAGGGGGACCGCGGAGGAAGTGAAAAAAGAAAGAGCACGAAACAGACCCACATAGAGGAGAACCGGTGCGAAGAAACAGAAGAGAAGAGAGCAGAACCGAGCCATCCCGGTACTCCCACTCGTCTCCAACTGGCCAACTTTCGTCTCCTATATATGGAGAGTTCGCCCCCACGGAATGGGCGCGTCCGCATCGTGCTTGCTCGCAGTCCGTTCCGATTTCGGCACGTCCGGTCGACGCCGCGTCGCTGGTGGTGCAGCCAGTGAATGGGATACATATCGCGCAGAGCGACCAGCTGATAACGACGGCGGCCGGCTCGCCTCAACTGACTGCATGAGGCCACGGAAGCAAGAGCCCCTCCCAAGAAACACGAGTGAAAAAGGCAACCAGTCGCGCATTTTTCCTGCAGTTGGTGAGCTGTGAATTAGTTGGAAACAATTCAGCTGTCATACTAACAAACTCGATCAGCACGTGTGCAAATTCGTGCTGAGTGGCGCTAAAATCGAGTATTCCGCCAACAACCCAGCCCACTTTCACGCTTGGCGCGAGAATTGCGCTGGAAAAAAGTTGCCGGGTTGTTCATTAGCGACGTCGAGGCCGCAGCTTCGCTACCTTTATATCAACAGAAAGGCGAAATGAAAGACAGTGTTGCACAACACCGGGCCAACGATGGAGGTTTAATTTTCGCTGCATTAATTTTCCCAGTGCTTGCTACCGCATGCAGTGAGGCATGACCCGGTCTTCCAACTTTGTCGTTGCCAGGCGCGGTGTACGCAGCTTCGTACTCTTCGTACGTTCTTCTAGACAGATCAGATAAAAAGACGACGCAGCATCCGCACCACTTCACCCCGGAGTGTGCCCCGAGCGAACCCCCACATCTGCAGATATCGCTGGAATCGCGTTATCACGCATTGTAAGTACTGCAAGGAAGGCAGAAGGCACCCCTTCGTCATCGCAGTTACGCGATGACCGCACGCGGAATGTATCCGCGAGACTCTCGAGAGATCTTATATAACACCAAGACATCGCCGCTGTAGACTAGTGCGATGGCGACACCGTACGTAGTGAGGTCGTGGTAGTGGCAATGACTCCTTCGGCAGATTATGATGGCGTTATCAAAGCCAGGCTCCAGAGCTCACCGGCGCTTCCGTTGCGCCTTCCTCTCCCTTCAAAACCTCCTTACTAGGAGCTGGCCTTCTTTTTTCTTTGCGTTTGTTTCACGACGCAGCGGCGTGCGCGTATCCATTACGCGCACGGGTAACCCAACCCCTGTGGGTAAAAAACTGAACAGCCTTGAGAGTTGCTGCTTTCACGCCACTAGCATGCGCCTTAGTGCGCTAATCGTCTCTCACTCATTTTGTCACTCACTTTGGCGTCGAGCTGCTGCTGCTGTACTTGGTCATTTCTCACACGTCCCTCCGTCAGACTTTTGTTAGTATGGAGGCCCATTCTGTGAGCATCTTGTGAAGCTAGTGTGAAACAAACAGAAAAGTGCAAAACTATATCCAGCCGGTTACTGGAATTAGCCTTAACCCTCAAACTTCTGCAGGAACAGTGACACAGAATGTCATCTCTCAAGCTGTCTTGGTTGACAGCATCATCAAGGCAGTACATACGATTGCTCTCCATCGCCTCACTGCTGGTCACTGCGTCATATGCAGGTAGGTGTTCATGCCTCTTGGCAGTATTACTGCTGCAAACCATGCTGCTCATTTTGGGCTTTCCGTTAGATCAGGGCGTGTACTGGTAGTATGAAACAGTTGATTTCAAGTTAAGGTTCTTTGCAAGGTCACTCCTCGTACATATCTTTTAAGTTTTTACCTTCTTGCTATTTGTAGATGAAGGTAATTAGCATTTAAAAAAGGTGAAGTGTCCTTAAAATGGATTATTTGTTCGCCAAATAAAATACTAGTTTAATCTAACCTATGGAATGTGAAACGAGTTCCGTAAAGCAGTGAATGATATGTTTTTCAGCCACGTACTCAAGATCTGACACTTGTGACAAACACTATGGGGCCATTTTTTTAACCTACACCATCTACACTAGTGTAGCAGAAAAACCGTTCAGATTTTCTACACTGATGTAGCTGGTGTATGTTCAAAAAATGGCCCTTATGATGACCATCCCCATGTAAGAATCCTTGTGCATGACAATGTGTTTCTGGTCGGCACGACAGTCTGTTGTCGCCACACAACAAGTTTCATGTTTGCAGTGCTTGATAATTTACCTCATATGTCAGAGCATGATTCAGAGTTCTCAATACTCAGCCATTTTATACATTATTCAGGATCAGTTAACCCATGCTATACATTTCCAAAGATAGCTACTGACCATAGCATATACCTGTTGATAAATAAAACTAAAGTGTGCTTAGCATCAATAGTTAATCATTAGTATGTTATACTAGTGATATTGATCAACATATCATTCAGTAAAAAAAAAATTAAGTGCTTATATGTTCTTTAATAGGTATAAGTGCAAGCTTTTAGACACTCTCTGTAATGTCACTGAGAACCCAAAAAAATATGGCCCTTATCACATTGTGTTAGTTAAAAGAGAAAGAAATGCCTTCTTCAAAAAAAGGCATTTACTGTGAGTTACTTGAAGTCTCAAAGTGCATAAGCAACAGTTTGTACATGTGTTCCAACGTATCATTTGAATTTTGTTTCATGTATCTATAGCTTTTGTTAGACATTTTATAAATAAAGCTTTATATTTTGAAATTATTTAATAAACAAACTGCTAGTTCCAAAGCAATCATATCACAATTTCACAAATGCCACATAATTTGAAATATCTTTTCCCGTAGCCCTCCACTATGGTTCCTCTTTCTCTCTCTCTCCACTTTCTCTCCCACCCCCTTCCCTTATGGCTGGGTTCAGGTGTCCACAGAAACAAGTGTGAGAGATACTGCACCTTTCCCTTCCTGTGAACCAATTATATTATATATATATATATCTTTTTAAGAAGAATGACCCTGACACTTGTCGCCTTTTATGCATAAAAATGTCTGGTAAGAAGAACTGAAACTGAATTTTTAACTCAGCCATTCAGAACTCTATCAGAGCACAGTTCATTGAACTTTCTTTCCGAGCAAAAAGTAAGGAAGTCTTCAGTAACAAAGTGATCCGATCTGTCATTATAAGCATGAGTAACATTGTAACTCTGGTCCATCAAAGTCATATGTGCGCAAACAATACAAGCTGCATTTGCTTTTCACGTTGTGGTGCTCTCTTTACTCATCGAGCTTTCCGAGGTCGGAGACTTTATGTACCAGGAAAGTGATAGCCCATCTGCAAGCCGGAACAAGAGCACGGTAGAGGCAACACATGCATATCGCTCATAATAGAAGAAAGTGCGCCGCTTGTTTCAGCAACCTTCCGCTTTTCCCAGACTACCGTCGTGGCCTTCTCGCAGAACCCTCTTCCACTTGACGGGCCATGTCACGGCTGGGGGAGAGCGTTGTGACAGCGTCTTCTAATGAAGCCTCTAATTGGATCAAATGATGCTTCCTGTGAGGAAGTGGGGCACTTCTGGAAGCGAATTGATAGCGGCAAGGGCATCATCTAGGTCGTGCTTGCCCCTTCCTCGCGGATGACGAATGCGACGTGTGCACCACGTACCAGGCCAGCTGGCATAAGCAGCCAATTCCCCCCCTTCTACGTCAGCTCCTCCTCTCATCGCTCGCATTCTTCACATGTTAGAAAACTGGCCTAAAAGAGTGGAACGAAAAGTTTCAGAGCCGTGAGGTTGAACTGAAGTTGTTAAGGAAGTTCAAGGCTGAGGACTTGGAGCTCTCGTTTTTAAGTCAAAGCTCGACTATGTGACACTGACTGAATTATAAGCACTGGCCTTTGTCAATACTGGTTATTTTTTGTTAATGAGTTAGTTGAGTAACAAGCGTAGGCACTTAGACGCAGATTGACAAGTGAAAAGAAAAAACAAATGATGAAAAATGAATTCCCGACTTTTGAGAAACTAACAAGTTTGGTGAAAGAACAAACAGTAACAAATAAAAATAAGTAAATTGCTTTATATCTTTCAGTCATTGATTGTATCATTCATTGTTGTGCACATTTTTTCCGGCAGTAATTAAAAATATTTGTAGTCTTTTAGCCGGGACGGGGTCAGGAATATTGCTGATGGATGTCACGTCTTTACCAAACGTCTCCCCTAGTTAGCCCACATCTGCGCCGTACTCCTTGTGGACTGTAACGTGACCCAGCCTCATTCTGTGCTGACGGCATATCATCAGACACTTCTTTTTTTCTGTGCCTTTCTTTTTAATTTTTTTTTATCCTGCAACGGCAGCACACTTTTAATCGCGATAGTTTAGGGTTTCGTCGGCGCTGCGCTACATAGGGAGTCTGGCGCTCCAGAGAGCTGACAGCGCACTCTTTTCTTTTAGGTTTTTTTTTTTTTTACTCTGCAATTCTTTATTTGTGCACAGGCTTTTGCGTTGACACGTGGTCATGTTGCAAGGGTGACAGTTGGAAACCATGTGCAGCTGTGACCTTGTCGTGTTTCAAGTCCCAGGGTCATTTCCATCTAGCCCTATGTGAGATTGAAAGACTCATTCTTGTCTGCACTGAGCATTTTCCGCATTAGATACGGCAAGGGTCAAGGTCTTTTACTACAGTAGTTGCAGAACTTCTTTCATCATGGTAGTTAACACTGCTGTCATTGTTGTAGCATGCTCTAGGTGAAAACAATCATGTTCACTGATTATGACCAGCCAGTAATAATTTTACTGAAGGGGATGAAAGGAGTTATTTTGAGAATGAGTTTTATATGGTCATGTGATATACGTGTGTCCCATATGTAGTCTTTGGCATGGATGTGGTCACTTTTGCGACTTGTGTGTAAGGAAGTCGCATGCCTTTGCCTGTGAGCTATGTACAGTCTTTGTAAAAAATATACGGCTCACGGATGTTTGTTCCAAGCCCCGTAACGAGGCTCATAAAGCAACTCTAGCGTTCGAAATCTCGTAGATGACAAATCTCGCTCTCGTTCTCCTCTAGCTTACATTCATATTTCAGTATTGCTGCCAACAGCCGCGTTACAGTGCTTAAAAGCAAACCTCTTGGGCCGTATACTTTTGACAAAGACTGTACATGTAAATGCCCAGTTTCAAACATTAGCCAGATATGTGAGCCAATTAAAAGTATCTCTCTACACATTTCATTCATGAATGCAACAGTTGCTGCTGTCACCCAGGTTTGAATTGGCTTTCTGAACTGCAGGGAGAAACTAAATGTACTGCTTTGAGGCAAAAATGCACATGCGAAATGTCGCAGACCCAAAAAGCGACCACCCCCAATTCCTGCAAAAAAAAAAAAAATTATTATTATTTGTTGCCAATTGTGAGAAAGGCTTTCATCAAGGTATATTTCACAAAATAAATTTTGTGGTGACATAAGCACTATTATGAAGTTCCCACTAAGAAGCAAAACCTGGTCTAAGAAGAAAATTTTTATGCTCTTTGTGAAGCAAAATACAATGACAAATATTATCTTAGAATACTTGTGTTGTTGTTTTGTGTGAGTTCATGAATGGAGCAATATAAGTAACAATTTTTTGAATTTTCTTGGGTCACTAAAATTGGTGTCTTGGGAAATTTCTTGCATTAATATCAGTAACATGTAAGCTGAAACTGTTATTTTACACTTTCCCTGGTTGCTGTAGCTAATGCTAAAAATAATTTAGACGGGTTGAAGAAAGCAGTTCTTAAAACAGGTTTTCCGAACTTTGCGAAAAGTGATTTTTTTTCTCGATATTCAGACATTTACTGGGAACCAAGGCCTCCGAAATAAAACCACTTGAGATGGCTCATTATGGACATCAATGCCTTAATTTTTATTTGTGATTTTATGCAAGTAAATTTTGTTTTACAGGAGAACTTATTTTTTTAAGTTCACAAACAGCCAAACTGTGACTGCAAAATTCATGCGTCATATTATTATGTTTCGCGTGTTTAGCTTGAAGTTTGTGCACAAGTCATGAGTCGACGGGAAAAGAAAAACGGAGAGGAGACTACCTTCACACTTATTTCAGCCATTTTTTTTTGTTCAGTATGTTCGAAAGTATGTTCAAAGCAGTAGTTGCGGAGGGGAACAAGGTCGTCCTGAAAAAAAAATATATATATAATGCTTTTCTGACTGGGCTTTATGAAAATAAACAATGAAAAATAACGTTTTTAACCTCTACTATCATGAAGGGAGCCATGATGTGCTGTCAAAATAAAAAATTTTCGGGACTTCGAATGCATTGGACGCTGTCTTCGGCACACTGAAAGCTGTGGCTACAAGAGCAACTAAGCTTGTAGAGGTGATATCATGATGACAGTAAATTACTAGAGGGTGTATTTGTCTAAGCCAGAAATAACACATAGAAAAATAAAGTAATCTGGCTGCGAAGTGTTAAAATAGAAGTACAAAATAGAACTGCCTTCGAAATTTCGCCATGGTAATTGCATATGTCATCACAGTTCATTCAATTCAGACGGGCTACGGTTTCAGCGCGTCGTGCTCGATCCTTATAGTACTCAATTACACTCAAGAAATTCAGTTAAATAAATGTATCTGAGAGCTTAGGTGGCGTTACTGATCTGACGCTGATTCAAGCATTGAAAAATTGAACATAAGTCAGTGATAAGACTAAAATCTGAGGAGGCATGCATCGAAAGACATTTTTTATTGTAACTGCCGTACTCCAAACCCACCCCTCCTGTAATAACCCTTAAATGGGGCATTTGAGGATTCAATAAATAAATAAATAATAGACAATCAAGTTTGTAGGTGATAACCGCCTGTTGTGAGCGACCGTAAATCCTTTAATGCACAGTATTATTCCTGCTGTGAAGCAGAAGGTAAATTGTTCCGCTCCATGCCATACAGAATTGAGGAAAGATGGGCACTGCCACTGCAATTTGCTCACACTCATGCTGTCTGTGCTGGTTTGACTACGCATTCAGTGCACTCAAAATGAGATGTGCCCAGCTGACGAAGATGTGTTTTTTGCAACAAATTTGCATGGACGGGAAGCAACACAGCCACAAATTCGCTTCACAAAGAGCACGAATGCATGGACTTCAAAAAATAATTTCTCCTGGCAGACAAAAATTTACTTGCATAAAATCTTCTAGATTAAAAGCTATGACTTTGATGGGCATAACTAGCCATCACAAGACTTGAAAGATTGCCTACAACTTTTTCAGTAAAAAAAATTCAAATTCTTTAATTTCGCATGTTTTCTTGTATGCTATATTTCCTGTGCAATGAGCAAATTGTAAGTAGGCTGTTTTGTCACTATCTCAGCAATCTATTGGTCTCCCATTACGACAATTAATATAATTCAGCAATTAAAATTACTTCTGCAAAAAATTTGTTCACTGCATTCTCTACCAGTTATATAGCAGAATAAAAGTTCCATAAGGATGTGAAAATTTTTTTTCAAACCAAAAAGTATGCCGGTAACTGCAATCTTCAAGTGTAAGATTTTTTCCAACGAAATCCATGATGGCAAAAAAAAGAAATGCTGGATCGTTTGGCGAGGAATGACCCATGACCATTGCACAGTAGCGGCTTTTGCGTAGAGTGTGTGGACTGTGTAGTTTGACATGGACATGTTAGGAATTGGAAACATCTGGCTGTATTTTTCAAAACTTTGAGCATTCTGAGAACTTTATTGGAAATTGCCCTTTGCTTTTTGAATGTAAAGCTACACGAGCTCTAGAAAAACTCTCATAGATTGTGCTTATTTTGAAATGCTTACTCTAAGCAGCAATGATTTGGCGTGTTTACAGCTGTCATATAGATGAAAGTAGAACACAATCATGTCTTGCTTATAGCTTGATAGTGTGGAAATGATCAAGGACATCAATTGAATTTAACATATTGAAGCACTGCTTGTTTCTAAGAAATCTGTGCAGGTATCTGGGAAAGAAGCAAACTTTCCCTGTTGCTTGCACAAATTTTCCAGAAAGGAATGGTTATCTTGTAGTTGTCATGTAGTTATCTTGTAGTTATCTTGTAGTTATGCCGGCACCATGTCTTACAAGAGCTAGCAAAACCGTGATTTGGGATTGTGGACTAGGGAGAAAGTAATACGCCTCTGGCTCTGTATACTATTGTGCTTGAATGCATCCCTTTGGTGTTATTAACAGCTTGTTGTTATCTTCTTCTTCCAGAGAGAACGAGGCCTGAATATCGCCAGTCGCATTACTCTCGACAAAACACAGGTAGGAGAAGAAGGTTGTTCTTTAAATGCACAGAATTTCTCTCACTGTCTCGCAATTGCAAACCAAACCTATGTAGCTTATATATATATATATTATAAGGAAAGCAAGCAGATATGTAATCACTGATAGTATGAAGTTCCTTAATTGGGCTCTCATTCTGCATGTAAAACATGTTTTATCGAAAGTGGTATCAACTATGACTCTGAGCATTTGTAAAATGTTTGCAACAAGTTTTGTTTGAATCTTTGAATCCGTTCAGTTTGCTTGTATTGTGATTTTCACGTTTCAAGTAACCCATTCTAAGCATGCCGTACGCATAACACATTTTTGTTTTATATGCCTAGCCATGTGGTAGGTACTTTATGTAAATGCTGGTTTATTTGGTTGGTGCTCGACATAAGGTGGCGGGCCACACATGCTTCATGTTCAGTAACATTACTCAAGCATTCGCACATTTCTTCACTGAAGTCACCTTGCTAGTGCTCGGACTCTGCATACCCCAGTAAACTCCATCTGGTGTTTTTCACCGTGCTAGCCAGCCTATGCTACTCAACTCAATGCCACCATGTTTGCTTTGTGAAATGCATTGGCCGTTGAGGTTACAGGAGTGCCTCAATTTTCACATAATTTTCTGCATAATACTTTAAGGCTGTGATTGGCATGAACATTCCAGACATTTTGGAACATCACGCAATGTCACGTCATGAATATTCTTTGCAATGTACCTAGCTCTCTGACCTCACAGTCAGAAAAGACTGATTGGAATTTAGTTGGTTCCATTTGGCTTTCAATTTGTCCCAGCTTTGCTCCTGGAAATTTGGGTATGTTATTTATGACTGGTTCTGATTTGAAGGCCTACTGTGGTATGCAGTTCTCACATGGCACATACATACTTTGCCCTTTTTCGTACTGTTCCCTTGGTGACAGATGCTTTGGCTGACTTAGGTCAGTGCTCTGGGCTGTGGTTTTTAGGTTAATACTTCCATGTCATTTCCTCTGTACTGTTTCATGCGGGGCTGGGAAAACTTTGCTCCTGACTTTCTCGGTACATTGACATATCCGCTACTGACCTCATCTGCACCACTGTACACAGTGCTATAACCCATTTCATCGGCAACGGGCTTCCGGTGAAGGGATCTTGACACACGGCTTGCAATATCACTTGTCTCGCCAGCGCATCAAAGGCAAGTCCATAACAGCTGACCTCTGACCCTTAACACTAACGCAGCTGCATTTAAAGTCTTGTTAATCTTCAAAACTCTGCTCCTGCTGCGACAGAATCAGACGACGATGACAGCGTTCAGCAGCAAAGAGTTGTGGAGGACGCACTAGATTGGGCTCGCTCTTCGAGGCAACGCCATATTGAAGCAGGCACTGGAGGCACAGCTGGGCACACCTCCGAGGTTGAAGTCCAGAGAGTGTTTGAGGAGCAGAAACCAGGCTCACACAATTTCACCGCACACCGATACCGGCAGACACCAGAGGAATCCGAAGAAGAGGATTCTGATCGCCAGGCGACAAACTACACGCGACGGATATATTCCGTGTCTGCGTCAGGTACCAGGGGACATCTGAGCAGAACAGATTCAGGCACAAGGCATCTGACAGATGATGAACGGTTGGCTGGTCGCCGGGGCTCAGCACACTTAGACCGATGGTCGACCACCAGAACAAGCACAGAGAAACCAGACGACAAGGATGCTGGCAGCAGGTCCACGTACCTTAGGCGGTATGAGTCAACATCAGCACGGCACCGATGGTCAAGCCGTGGCGGCACCGAGGGTGATGGAAGCACGTTACTGCAGTCGAGGCGCTATGGTTCCAGAGACTACTCAGCCAGTGGGTCGCGCTGGTCGTCGACCACTGAGCAACCCGGACACGACAGCAGCACTTCGGTATATGAAGGTCGGCTGGGGTCATATGACAGTTCGTCCTCTCAGCACCGTTGGTCTAGTCGCTACAGTACTGAGAGACCTGAACGTCCCGTCTATACGCATCACCACTCATCCATGGATCGTTCGTCCACCAGCAGACAGATGTGGTCGGCTCACACATCCACTGAAAGATCAAGTTGGTCTACAAGTGAAGCAACAACCACTGACGTACCAGAAGAGGAAAAGAGTGGGTCCACTTATGTCCGGCAGCAGTACCACTCTATTACAGCCGGTAGACATCCTGCTACCACCGACCGTACAGTAACATCTCCCGAAGCTTCGCGCCGTGAACACTGGGGAGCAAGTAGCCAGCATCGAGCTGAAGGAGCAGGCTACGGAAAAGAGAGCGATCGTGACGAGTCAAGAAGATGGACATCACACAAGGTGACAAGTGCAGAGGACACAACGATTCGGAGACAGGAAGAGAGGCGGCTGAGTTGGCATGGAGGATACACAGCACGTTTTGGAGAACATGGGAACACTACTCGACGTGTGGACGTTGGGTCACGAACACGCTTTGAGCCCACGGTCATTGGGCCACCCAGCAGAGGTGAATATGATGGAAGCTCGGTCGATCAGAGGCATCGCCTGACGGCCTGGCGCAATACCAGCATTGTTCAGGGAGAGCCTACCCGTTGGTCTGAGGACACGCAGCGGCGATATGGAGGTCGTGATGACCTCAGGAGAGAGCATGATGGAGACACAACGTATACAAGAACGACATACACACGGCGTATCAATGGAACAACTTATTACGGTGCAGGGCACTCGTCACGCTGGTCATATGGAAGGGAGAACGTAACAGGTGGCAGTTCAGTGTCGTACGGATCTAGTCGTGCCAGTGGTACATATGGAGGCATCGACAGTGAAACTGAGCCGCCGTACGTTCGGCCCCGACCTACAGAGACACACATAGTGACCGGAGGTGTGGACATCCTTGAAGAGGAGAGACATCCTCTGACTGGTAAAATAAAACCTTTGAGAAGTTTGGATTACACTAACTGGGTGGAAGGTGTAAGAACAGTTACATGAAGAACATACCAACTAACACATTACTTCATTTGATGCTGGATTGCTCAATGTTTGCAAAATTATTTTGTAAAAGAATATCTGCTCAAGCAGGTGTGATACTGTGTATAGGACAACCGTGACCCTATGCTGTTGAGGCACAGGAAATCACCATGCATATGTGATCACACTTTAGTGTTTTTCTGCTGGTACCTTCTGGTAATTTTGTAGAATTTTTTATCATCTTGCTTTGCCATTCTCTTGGAAGCAAAAATGGAGTTCAGTTTAGTATGCATAACAGGCTAGACAACATCATACCAAACATAATTTTGCTCATCATTATAGAAAAAGTGATGATTTCAATTATATTTCCCTCTTAAATTTAATTATATGTATAAGTGTTTCATTGAAAGTAAAATTCAAAATGGTATAGTATATTTTATATATTTAATTGTAATTAACAGCTCTTCAGACAGTTGAATGTAGGCTAACAGATTGCTGTATGACAACACGTACACCGGTGGTTTTGCCCAGGAATTGAAATTAAGGGGTACGTCTAAATATTTAGGGGTGTAGTGAGGGGGTGTTGAGCCATGAAGAGAAGCGGTATAGTCATATTTGGTCAGCGCAAGAGAAAAAAAGTTTGCTACAATTTGAATGGGTTCCTTCAGAAAAACAGTTGGGTATGTGAGGGAACCACAGTTGCACACCATGTCAAAAAAGCTGCATTGCATATTTTTACTGTGCCAGGCTGATAATCACATGCTGTATATGTGATCGGCTACGGATGATGCATAAACATGATAGCTTGCCCTTACTTTTTCACCAAAGTCTAACAAAATATTGAAGCTTTGACTAGAGGGACTGGAAATTTTGTCATTTATTAGGAAAGGTCATGGCGCCAAGGTCATGGCGCCACATGTTACAGGGAGGGGGTGAAATGCCTGACAAAAGCAGAGGCAAGAAAAGTGGCGAGAGTCACTTTTTGCCCTCACTACAAACGTTTTTCTGTTTACCAAGGCGTACAATTTTAGTAGTGGGAGTCACTTTGCCCTGTGCCTACAAAAGTTGCTTCGGTATAACCAAGACGGTCAGGTTTTAATTTACCTTGGATGTCAGACCAATGCAATGCTCTGTATTTGGTGAAAGCAGGCACGTGAAGGGACAGAAATGTATTATATATATAGTATTGTGCAAACTGCAACTGCAGGTGCCACTCATAATTATTTGCATGCAAACAAACCAATGCTTTGTGTAGAGGAAGCATTTATGCCTGAATGCAATATTAGTGCTAAGTTATGTTTATGTGGCGCTGAAAAAGTGGGCTGTTCATCAAAATAGCTAAATAGAGTTAGTAAGGCTTGAAACAATTTGTTGCAGGCCACATAGCAAGCTATGGAAAGGGAAAGGATAGGTGTAATTCTACAGTCAAGATCAGAAGAGAGCAGAGCAGGTTAAGAGAAGAAACTTAAATTTAATGATATCCTAACTGAAACCAAGAAAAAAAAAAAAAGACATAAATAAGGCATTTAATATGCAAAAAAAATAAAAGGATAACTGTGGTCACTTATGGTAACAAAGTGCAATTTGGGAGAAAATGAACAGAACTGAGGAGACAGAGAGTTAGCCAGATGACATTAGAAAGTTTGTGGCAGTAGGGTAGCTGTAGCTGATGCAACTTATATTTATTGCATATTAATATGAGAGGCCCACATTCTACAGTGGATTGATGATGGTAATGAGCTATATAAACAGTGGCGTGCTGCAGAGTGTCAGAAAGCCATCATTTACTAGTGCAAAAATAAAAATGAGGCTCGTGAGTGCTGTATGTCTCTGACTAACCAGGGTATAATGAGAGGAAGGAGATGGCTACACAGTATGAAAGAGCACTGAACAAGGGTAGAAAGGCAGCCACAGTTTGCATGTTGAATCAAAGTTTTGACAAGGAGACTTATTGGCAAGTCCCGGAGTCCTCCCAGACGAAAACAAGTCCCCTTGTTGAAACCTTGGTTCGGCTTGAGAACTGAGGCTTCCTTTCTACCCTTGTTTAGCTCTCTTTCTCACTAACCAGGAAATGCATGCCACTACGCACGTTGTGACCTGTCTGTTCTCGACTGCAGTGCTGACACGAGGTTCCCAGCCACACGCCTGCGAAGAGTCCAGCTGCTACCCAGCGACAGGCAACCTTCTCATCGGCCGAGAGGACAGGCTCACAGCGACATCCACATGTGGCTTGCGCGGCGTTGAGACCTACTGCATTGTCAGCCACCTGAAAGAGAAAACAAAGTGTTTTCGATGTGACTCAACGAGGAAAGGGAAAGAGCACCATGGCATTGAGAACATTGTCTCTCGGTGAGTATATATCCTTGCCATGTGAAGAAGGAAGCATAGCTTGTTTAGACCCTTAAATTGATTCTGTGTAGGTTTTGTCTGTTGTGCAAATGCAGGGAGGTAGGCATCATTGTGCCATATTTCGTCTCCTTTGCCGTATTTATTTTTTTCGCACTCATTTACCATGAATCAGGCTTAAATAAATCATGAAAGTATTGACTTGTTGGACATCCCTTTCTCTCCAGTTACTCAAGAATGCACTTACTGCATTTCAAACATGTGCTGTAAACACTGCATGTCTCAAAGATGGCACTTAACATTAACATTGATGCACTGCTTTCAGGAAACTTTGTGTGTAAATGCAAATTATGAAAATGTACACAAGTGCAGCTGTCTGTTTCTGGGAACTGCTTTTGTTCTGAGTGCATTGAGGTTACAAGTGTCATTGCTGCTAGTTTTATTTTGTTGATGTGTTTGCATTATCTTCATAGTGGTACCGTACTAGTAGTGGCGCTGACTAATGGTATGCCTATGCAAATTCTGACTGACAGTGCTACATTTTTAGGGACATAAATATAATGTTCTAGTATTTTATCAAAGGCTTCTTACTAATACTTGAAAACAATGTCAATCTATTCAAATATATTGACTGGTATGTAGTTCAAAGTGTGTATGAACTACTGAGACCTGTCTTTGCACATTTAATGTATTCACTGGTAGTTTAAAATGTGTATGAACTACCGAGACTTACTGTGGCACTTTTAACACAGCGTTAAAGATCCTGTTGTGCAGAAAATCCGACATTGTTGGCATTGTGATCTAAATACTCATAGGCATGGCTCACTGGTGGTAGTTGGCAGGTGACATGGCCAGGTACCGATTAGACGGCAGGTTGTGTGACGTCATGAGACCACATGACTTGGCAGGCACTAGTACCAACTCGGGCGTCTCATTTGAGATGGAGGGGTCAGATAGGAATCAAACCTTCCAGAGCTCTTGGGTGAGGAGTAAGGTACACTACTTCTAGGCCACACAGGCACGTCTGCACGACTTGGTCAAAGTGGGGCTTTATAGGCGGCTATATCGATTGGTCTTTCATATACTTGGGTGGCTAGCGAATATGTGTGTGATGTCAGACGCATAGATTAAGGGGTTAGCGATTAAGCGCGCAGCAAAGTACATCTCTGTGAACAAGGTTCACAAAAAGGCCCACAAATGGAAGCCATTATCTCTATTGTGTTACACTCTAAAGCGGTATCACAAGGGCAATGAAATCCCCTCTAAGTGAGGACTGTGCTCATGTCATGCCTTTGAGAGGTGTGTCATAGCAGCTTAGAATTTTCTGCTACCAGCTGCCATCTCAAGGCAGGGGGACATCTCGGCCGGCCAGCATGAACGCTCCCCGATTCCCCGAGAGGGAAAAAAATAGCACGCGATGGGGTACGAGCAGATAATATTTACCCCACCCCACGCATTTGTATTCGACTTTCTTCTGCATGTCCCTTTCCTTTGGACCAATTTTTATGCTTTTTGTTTTGGTTTACGCACTTTTTTTTCCACTCCTGTGCACTTCGCTGTTATCATGCTGTGTGTGGCTGGAAACAGCGGCGTCTCTCTCGGCGACGCTCCGTCGTCCTTGTGAATGTGTCGAGTTCGGGAGCAGGGGCAAGTTTGCCCGGCCAGTGAAGTCGTGCACCTCCTTTCCGCATCCATCGTCGCTTGAATCTCCCTTTATTGTAAACTCTCGAAACTCTCACTTGAATCCCCTGTGTGAATGACGTTTAAAGGTGGAACTCAAGTTTAAGTCCCCTCAATTTTCTTTTTTTCACTCCAGGATTGGCAAAAAGCGCAAGGCAACATGGTGGCAATCGGAGAACGGGGTGGAGGCTGTGTCAATTCGACTCGACTTGGAAGCAGAATTCCACTTCACTCATCTCATCATCACATTTAGGACATTCCGACCTGCCGCCATGCTTATTGAGCGGTCGCATGACAACGGACGCACTTGGAAGGTAAGCAAGACCGATCAAGTACAGTCAGACTGGAAATGTCACAATGCGCATAACAAAAATCTTGAAAAAAGCTTCACTCTCAGAGACATGCATTCCGGGTGCAGGGATGGGCAGTTTGCTCAGTCGCTCACAAAGGTTCTTCCTCACTCTCATATCCACTCCTTCATACTCATGTTCACTCGCCCTCATATCCGCTCACTCACATTGATGCATTGGTGGATGAGCTGAGGTGAGTGCACGCACGAGTGCCCTTTTTGCCCCGTGCCCTTTTTTTGTGTGCGTTTGGGGTTAGGCGACTGTCTGCTAATGCTTGCACTAGTCCAGAGAGTCGCTGGCTCTCTATACTTTGCTCTGAGACAAAAACAGCAATTGTTCAGAATTTTCACTATTCTGTTCAACAAGAAGAGCTTTATTCTGCTTTTGTGATTGAGGTTGAAGTAGCAGTAAGGTAGTCCAGCTGTTCCGCCTATGCTTGCATTTGTGAGACGTTTGCTGCTCATAAATATATAGTTCTAACTTGTTAGCTCTTTTCTATACTAGCTTTCTTTTATTATTTTAATAAGGCGTAGTATTATTGTTTATGCAGGATAACATCTGCATCTTTCTACCCGTTGCTGATAATCCTTATTGGTATCATATAAAATGCAAAATTTTATGGTTTTTGCTGGTCAATGTAAGTTCCCAAGTTGCAAAAAAAAATATCTTTTTCAATAATATCTGAACAATGCTCTTTTTCCTCCTGCTTTGCAATGTCTTCCTTTACAAGAAAACTGTTTGTTCTCTATTTCATTCTTCAGTCAGTTTCTGCAGCCATGTGGTGTTATTGTGCTTCTTTTCTTGATATTTGTCTTGAAATCCAAATGATTTATTACTGTTTTTATAGCTTTATCGCAATTTTTAAAATATTACTGCAACATTGATTTTATTGCTGCTTTGAATGTGTGTTTCTCTCTTTTTAGTTAACAGCTTTTTGGTGCCTAATGCTTCATTAAAAGGAATAAAAATGATGAGATCAAAGTTAGAGATGCGCTCTCAAAGTGTCCATTGTGACTTGCAGGTGTACCAATACTTCGCATACGACTGTGCCGATGCCTTCCCTGGTGTTCCGACCGGGTCACGGCGAAACATCTCCGACGTAACGTGCGAGTCCCAGTACTCGGGTGTCGAACCATCGACCAACGGAGAGGTCATCTTCCGTGTGCTGCCTCCAAACATTGATATTGGCAACCCACACAGCCCAGATGTTCAAAACTTGCTCAAGATGACCAATCTACGTATCAACTTCACTCGCCTGCACACTCTTGGTGATAACCTGCTAGACTCTCGACGTGAGATCAAGCAGAAGTACTATTATGCCGTCTACGATATGGTTGTCCGTGGCTCGTGCTCCTGCTACGGCCATGCCAGCCGCTGTATACCGGAGGAAGGGGAGTCTTATAATGCACCGTCTGACATGGTATGTGTTCTTTCATGGTGTGACTTTTTGCCTCTCTGGTTTTCACAGTGCCCCGTCGTGGTGCAGTGGTTAGGGCGCTCGACCGCTGTGCATAAGGATGTGGGATCGAATCCCGGCTGCGGCGGCCACACTTCGAAAGAGGCAAAAAGCAAGGCGCCAGTGTTCTGTGTGATGTCAGTGCACGATGAAGAACCCTAGGTGGTCAAAATTTCTAAAGCCGATCAAAATTTATAAAGCCCTCTACTATGGTGTCTATCACCGCCTGAGTCGCTTTATGATATTAAAGCCCATAAACGAAACCAAAACAGTTTTCACAGTGATACCTCTTTCTCGGAGGTTGTGGCATTATCATTGTTGCTCATTGCCTTTCTTTTTTAAGTTGTTTAAGCATTCTTCATTGGGAAGTTGGTACAGTCACCGGTGTCACCTTTTTCTATGTTCGAGGAAAGAGAGAAGTTGAAGTTGAAGCTTTGTCCCAGTTAGCCTGGGAATGTCGACTGCCACTGCACATAGTTTGTGCCAGAGTCAAAAGTTCTGTATACTATTCTAGTTTTAATTTATAAGCACAGACATCACAAAATGTTGGCCCTTAAATCTAAAGACCTTTAGCACTTGGCTGGGCTAATTTAAGGAGAGTGTACTAATCTGGTTAAACAAATTCGGAAGACTCGCATGATCAGCAGGGAAGACTTGCATGATCAGCAGGTTGGCATAATGCCATTGATTATGCAGTCTTACAAAAATGTCATAATTACATCCTTAGATGTGCATATCGAGTGAAATTAAATCGGTATAAGGAACACATAATGTACGAAGTTAAAGTAATGGCACTGACAGTGGCCAGTTCGAGGTCCTGTAATTTTCTCTTTGCCTTCTTTCATCTGTTGTTCAACCTTCTTGGCTCTAGGCTCCTGTTAGTGTGATCAACTTCACCGCGCTGTGCTCTCTAGCACAAGGCAGGTATTTCTGTATTCGTCATGTGATGGACAGGGTGGAGAAGCTGGAGCATGACGGGGTCTGTTATCTGAGCTCTCTGGATTTTGGCGACAGGTATTTGGCAAGTGCCAGTGCACCCACAACACAAAGGGCCTGAACTGCGAAAGCTGCGAGGACATGTTCAACGACCAGCCTTGGAGGCCCGCCAGCGAGAGGGACCCGAATCCGTGCAAACGTAAGCCAGTCTTTGTCACTAGTCCTCATTCTGCTGGTGTTTCTAATAGCTCAGACGAAGTGTGCCATGAAATGTGCTGTGCTGTCATCATTGGTTTTCAAGTTGTATGTGAAATGTTCTCTGTCTACAGAACTTTCATATTTTGGCTAATGAGACGTAAAACAGATTGCAGCCTATATATTTTTTTTTTTTTAGCACGTAACCTTCATCGGAAGTAGATGAATTATATTCATTCTTGCAGAGGGCATGTAACTGCTACCAATCAGCGGCATGGTTGGAGTGAATGGAATTTAGTTTTACAACCGACTTCTCATTGCTGGTGAACAGTCAAGATTAGCAAGTCTCGTTTCGAACAAGACCAACTCTGGAAAGCAACCCGCGGGTTTCCTTTGCAAATGTGAACATCGACGAAGCTGAGTGGCTCCCTGGTTGCAAGCGACAGCTGGTCACGTGACAAGCCTTGCCGCTTAACTTGGTTCACAGTGCACACTTGGAATAACCAAGGGTTTCTAACATCAGAGAACAGCCACACGTGCACATCACTGAATGCATGCCTAATAAGTGGGCATGTTTTCGTGCACGACATGGCCTTTTTTGTTGCTCTAACAGCCCCAGCTTCTTTTACCATTTTGTTTGTTGAATGAAGGGTTCTGCTTTCGATTGGCAAACTATTCTAGTTGATTTTTAGTAATCTGTATTTGCTTCATGCTGTTAAATTGCCTTTTTTTCCCCATCTCGTCTCACTGCAGCCTGCAACTGCAATGGACATGCCAGCAGGTGTCACTTCGATGCGGCAGTGTGGGAGCGTTCGGGCCGCGTGAGTGGTGGCGTCTGCGATGACTGCCAGGACAACACCATGGGGCTCAACTGTGAGCAGTGCATGCCCTTCTTCTTCAGGGACGCTCGACGAAACATCACCGACCCATACGCCTGCCAACGTGAGTGCGACCTTTCTGTTGGCATCTGAGCTTATCAGGTCTCATCTTCACGCACAACTGCTACTGGTACAAGATAGATATAGCATTCGAGAATTCTAGAGTAATGTAGCTTCTAATTTCTGTTCTTTTTTTTTAACCTTTTTCCAGCCTGTGACTGTGACCCTCGTGGCTCCTTGGACGAAGGCGTCTGTGATCCCCAGGATGATCCAGCTTCGGGGCTTATTGCTGGTCGTTGCCACTGCAAAAAGAATGTGGAATCTCGCCGGTGTGACCGCTGTAAAAAGAACTTCTTCAACTTCCAGGCGGCTAACCCTGATGGCTGCGAGCGTAAGTTTACTTTTCCTTGCAGGCTTTGATGATTTTTGCTAGGGCTCCAGTGATTGAGGCTTGCTTAACTCCAGTCGCGAAAAAGCAATGAAATTGTGTCGGTGTTTTCTTTGTCTACAGGAAGGAAAACTTAGGCGGTTAGGCTGTGACAAACCCTAAACAGGCATTTTGGCTAAGACTGCTTGCTACTAGCGAAGAATCAATGGTAAAAGCAAGCAAAGTGGTAAAAAAGAATGGTAAAATGGTAGGTGTAAACAAACAGTTAAATGGTCGACCAAAAGAGTGGTAAAAACTCAAATGCCAGGCATGAAAGGAAAAAAACAGCCGCGAAGCAATAAAAAAAAACAAAAAACACACACACAATGAAGAAGCCAACATACTGCTCAAGCCACTTACAGTGTTCTGCAACTTTACTGAACCCCCGTTTGAAAAATTCTCCAACCTCAACCAGAGGCTCATTTGGGCTGAAACTGCACGAAAAGCTTGTGAGTTATTGTCCCCTTCTTTACAAGGTAAGTTCGACCATGGTGCTTACTTGGTTTGGCCGCGCATGATGAGAAACCAGAACCGTCTGCGACAAGACAGAGAAGCAAAAAACGCCAGTGCAGAGTTTCTAGCAAAAGGCAGCTGTGGCGCCATCTGGCGTCGCTGGAGGAAAGCGCTGCGGTTCAAACGTGCCGAGGCAAGCGTGGCACGTTCCTGCAATGGTGCTAGATGGCGCCACTGCTGCCCTTCGTCGGAAAATTAACGTTTTCGTCTTTTGCTCCTCAGTTTCGTCGCTGACTGTTCTGGTTTCTTATCATGCGCGGCCAAACCAAGTAAGCACCATGATCAAACTTACCTCGTGAAGAAGGGGACAACAATGTGGAAGCTTTCTGCGCAGTTTTAGCACAAATGAGCCTCCAGTTGAGGTGGGAGAATTTTTCAAACGGGGGTTCTATAAAATTGCAAAACACTGTATACTACGCTGTCGCTATCATGCAGTGAGAGAATACCACTCGCATTATTAGGCTTGGCGGAACCCATAGTCAAAGGTTAGTCAATGATCAGTTGTCTGAAGATTCGTTTAGGCCAGTGCCTGCAAGGGCACAAGGAAAGAAGAGAGACACGACCTGCTCTTTCTGCATTGATGATGCAGTCTTAATATTGTAACTCTGAAACTATACTATGCATTGATGCTCGGAAACTGAGTGTGTGTATGTTTATGTCATCCAGCATGCAGCTGCCATGATCTCGGAACAGTCGACAATGGATGCAACGTCTACACGGGCGAATGCACCTGCAAACGTAATGTCATTGGCCGCGACTGCAACCAGTGTTTGGTAAGACCCTGAAATACAACTCATTATTTTGCGCACATTTGCGTGGCTTGTTATAATCTATAATTATAATAATTACTAATTATTATTGTGGTATCCCTGGCTGTATCCCTAAGCCGTGCTTGACTCAAGGAGCTATAGATGCTTTTTTTTTTTTTCATCATCATCATCAGCAGCCTGACTATACCCACTGCAGGGCGAAGGCCTCTCCCATATTTCTCCACTTAACCCGGTTCTGTGCTAGCTGCATCCACTTGACCCCTGCGAACTTCTTAATCTCATCCGCCCACCTAACTTTCTGCCACCCCCTGCTACGCTTTCCTTCCCTTGGAATCCAGTTTGTTACCCTAAGCGACCATCGGTTATCCTCTCTTCGCACTACATGTCCTGCCCATGTCCATTTCTTCTTCTTAATTTCCACTAGAATGTCGGTAACTTGAGTTATTTCTCTGACCCACTCTGCATGCTTCCTATCTCTTAATGTTACCCCTACCATTTTTCGTTCCATAGCCCTCTTCTTCTCTTTTACCTGCACTAGAACAATATTTTTTCTTCTTTCTATTTTCAGTATAATTTATAATTGAGTAGTAGTTTGTTTAATCATCAAGTCATGCATTTTACAATAGAACTGCATGAAATCAATCACAAATGTGATTCCAAGTGCGTAATTACCAAAATAAACTTGATATGTGATTCTTGTTTCGGTCTGAGACTGTTCACAGCAGGCACCGAACAAAATTGAATTCAAGGGTATCCTTTGTTTGCTTCAAGAGTGCCTGTTGTAATGTCCTCTTTAGTTTTGTAGATTTTGCATGAGCAAGTGAGGCAAAAAAATCCTTCTCGTGTGGTGTATGTGACAGTAATGGGCAGTATCTGAAAAAAATGATATAAGAAAACATTGGACTGTGACACTGAGTTTTTCTGGTTACTTTATGTTTAGCCTATGTGTTTTATAAGTTAACACCTAATGTTAACTGCTTACTTTCGTAACTGTAGGTGTTCAGAGCCCAATTTCATAGCACTTATTACATAATGAAGCATGCAGCTGAATAGATGACAAAACATAGAAGAGGTGCGCATGCACGCACACACACACGCGCACGCACGCACGCGCACAAATAAGGACAATGCTACACTGACAACTAATTATTCATACCTGCGCACCTTCTTCTTTCATAACTTCTTCTATGTACACATCACTTCAGTTTTCACTGTCCTCCCAATGATCTGTCTGTCTCTGTGTGTGTGCGTGTGTGTGTGTGTGTGTGTGTGTGTGTGTGTGTGTGTGTGTGTGTGTGTGTGTGTGTGTGTGTGTGTGTGTGTGTGTGTGTGTGTGTGTGTGTGTGTGTGTGTGTGTGTGTGTGTGTGTGTGTGTCATCATGTCTAACCAACTAGCTCCACGTTCTACTGGTATTATTGTTGGCTAGATGAGGTCCTGCATGTGTTAATTGCTTTAGATAATGAAGAGACACAGTTATGAAATCTTTAAGTGAAAAATCTGGAAATACCAATTAAATTGCTCTGGAACATTGTTTCACTCCATTTTTGTTGTTGTATCAAAACTTATAGTATGAGCTTTAATGTTTTGAGTGTGCTTCATTCTTTTTGGTGTGTGGATGAGCACACAACAGCCAAGCAACGTGAGTGGTTTCCTGCTTGCATTTCAAAAGAGATGGCACATGGGGGCATTGTGCAGATAGATTTATTTATTGATTGATGATTGCACAAAGAATCATTTGTATATTAGTAGTTGGAAGGTTGCTTTTAATTTCGTAGTGCAATGCACTGATTGGCGAAGCTGTTGTAACATCTGTATTGATTTTTTTGCCACTTGTCTGCTGTGTCACATCTGTTTAGGATGCTTAGGTGGCAGAGTATGCTACTTGCTTCCAAGGAGCAACTGATATGGAAAGAACTCCGCAACTGGTACTACATATGTGCGATGCAACATTCTGTGACAGCATTTTTTGTCAGTGATGAAAGCAGTGCAAGCAGTAGATGGCTCTGCTACTCACACAGAGAGTTCCACAAGTCCTTGAAGCAGCACAGCACCGTTCATCTATTCTCTCCTCCTTTGTTCTCACATTCCTCAGAACCACTTGCCACAGAACCGGAAGCATACCCCCAACTGCCGTTGCAGTTAAAAGACGTTTAATTTTTCTACCGTTTCCCACCCTCGATAGCCAGAGTTCTGGGGACTGAGCCAGGACGACGATGGATGCAAGCCATGCGACTGCGACCCTGGTGGTGCGTACGAGAACAGCTGCGATGTGGTCACGGGTCAGTGTCGCTGCCGGCCAAGTGTCCAGGGTCGTCGCTGTGACCAGCCAGAAACGGGCTACTTTGTTGGCAACCTCGACTTCATGGTCCACGAGGCCGAACTGGCCAAAGCCAGCCCTGTAAGTACATTTTGTTAAAATTGTGATTTCAGCGACCCACGCTCTGACAGTATAACCCGATTTAATGTACCTGAAAAGTCTTTTGAGCCCAATTTCGGGATGGACTGAGCATAGCTAAAGCCTCTAGTTTCTCGCAGTTCTGCATAAAATTGCGAAGTTGAATGTTTTTATGGAATAATATTTTAGCAGCCATAATTTTGTTTTACCTTATTGTTGTTACTTATCGAGCAAATGCAAAAGTTCTACAGGTAGTCCTCTTGTCGTAATTATTAGTAGGAAAATGAACTGGTATGGAAATGATTAGTTTTCAGTATTTGCGCAAACATAACGTAAAGGCTAGCTAGACCTCAGTGAAGCATAAAAGACATATTGCATGTATTGTGTCTGTCACTGAAAAGTTTGCTTCTCCTACTGACTCACAAGATTGGTGGCGAAGGTTGCCAGCTACCTTGAGCAAAATTGACGCCATTGTGGACCAACACTTGAATGCACTATATTCATACCTTGATTCTGAATAGAATGGGAAATGTAAGCTGGGGGAAAAAATATTTATTGTTATATTACTAGAGATACGGCAGCCTAAATTCTTTTGAAAAGAAAGTAAGAGCATGGCTTGTCAAGTTAGTCTTTTCTTTCTACTCCAGCAAACTTGCATGCCAGGCATGGCAGTTGTTTTCTATAGGATGCTGGTGTCCTTTGAAAGTACAATTAGTAGTAATAGCAAAATATATATATATATGTATTACCTTGCAATCTTCTCGCTTGCGTTACATGATTTGTTGCTTACTACTTCTTATAAAAAGCGTTGTCATGAAAGCGTTGTCTCGGACATTATGTTGGCTTGTGATCTCACACAAGCTGTTAATATTCCAACGAGAGTACAGGGCACATCATCCTCAATATTAGATCTGATTTTCCACAGCCGATCACTTAGTGATGTTAGTGTTGAAGTAGCAGATGGCATCTCCGATCACAAGTTGGTACTGTTTACATGCAGTATGCGTATAGCTAATTGCCCACCATTTCGGTGCAGGAAGACCGTTAGGGATTTTACCAGGGCTAACGATGAATCTGTTCTTGATTACCTCGAAATGGCCCTAGATAACTTTTCTGAGGGCGATGTGAATGACCTATGGAACAAATTTAAGTCCCATTGCCACTTTTGCATAGATAACTTCATCCCAAGTAAAACTAAAACTGTTCGCCGAAAAACTCCATGGATTACCCTCGAAATAATTCATTTAATTCACAAAGTCAAATGGCTTAGAAAACGCAAGACTAGTAATTGTGTACTTCAAAACCTAAGGCGTGCATTGGCAGAAAAACTTCGTGTCAGCAAACAATATTTTTATTCCAATACATTAGCTGAATTCATCAAAAGTAACCCTGCCAAATTTTGGCGCCACCTTAATCATGAAGGACGCAGAACCGTCGATCGTGTCAAGGTCGGCGAAAACGTTGTTCGCGACAGGTCACAAATAGCCAAGGAGTTCAGTCATTTCTTTCAGTCAGTTTTTTCGGATCCTCGTCCCCACCCTAGTTCTTACAATAACACGACCAGCGTTAGCCCGGAATTCATAGCATATGAAGGAATTTTTTCAATGCTTCTCAATTTGAAGCCAAAATCATCTTGTGGCCCTGATGGCATCCCAAACGTATTCCTGTGACGTTACGCTGAATCACTAGCACACTTTCTTGTTGTTATATTTCGCTCATCACTTTCTACTGGCGATGTTCCATCTGACTGGAGGCTTGCCCGTGTTGTGCCTGTTTTCAAGAAAGGCAACCGCGATCAGTTAACCTACTACCGCCCGATATCTCTCACCAGCACTGCATGCAAACTTATGGAACATATTATTTCGAACTACATATCTGACTTCCTAGATAGAACAACGTTCTCTCCCCATTTCAGCATGGTTTTCGCAAAGGGTTGTCTACAACTACTCAACTGGTTTCCACAATACATTCCTTTTCTTCGGTACTCAATAATGCTGGCCAAATTGATGTAATATTTCTCGATTTTAGCAAAGCATTCGACATGGTTATGCATTCCGGTCTATTATATAAACTTGACGAGCTGGGTATACCTCAAACTGTGCTTAATTGGATTTCATCATATCTAGACATGCGCCAGCAGTTTGTCGATTTTGAAGGCCATTATTCAGACTGCCTTTCCATAACCTCCGGTGTTCCGCAAGGAAGCGTGATAGGTCCTCTTCTTTTTTTAATTTATGTGAATGACTTGACTGCCTCTATCCATGAAAGTGTGAATATTCGTTTCTTTGCGGATGACTGCCTGCTCTTCAGGGCTATTAATAATACAAGTGATCAAGTGGTTTTAAATAAAAGTATTAACGCTGTTTCTGACTGGTGTGAAAAGTGGGATATGAAACTTAACGTCAATAAAACCGTGTTCATGCGCATCACGAACAAAAAATCGTACCATTCTTACCGATACACTATCAAGGACACCCTTATAATTGAAACCGACAGCTTCAAATATTTAGGAGTTACAATTAACAATCACTTGAACTGGTCCCCCCATATTCAGAACATCTGCTCATCTGCCCGTCTCAAACTAGGCCAACTGAGACATAGGCTCAAAAACTGCACCTCCGATGTAAAGCGTCTAGCATACAATTGTTTAGTCCGTTCCAAGCTAGAATATGCCTGCGAAGTCTGGGATCCTTATACAAAGCAGGATATTATTAAGTTAGAGCAAGTACAAAGATCAGCAGTACGCTTCATATATAACCGCTTCCGCAGACGTGATTCACCATCACAGTTGATAAGAATAAATGAAATCGAATCATTAGCATCTCGGAGAAGGCTAGCAAGAATAAAATTCCTCTTCAACATCTATTATCGCACGCTCCGTATGAATCCTTCGTTGTATTTTCAACCCTCATCGTCCAGAGTTACGAGGCGTCATCATCCTCATAAACTAACTCCTGTATTTGCCCGCACAAACCAATTCAAATATTCATTTTTCCCAAGGACTTTAACCGAGTGGAGTGGTTTGCCTTCGCATGTGTTTGAAGGTACAAATGTCCTCTCCGCAATTCAACAATTTTTGAAGCAATAACGTCTATTTTTTGTAATATATCAAAATGTGTTCTTGTTCTTTCCTTCTGCTCTCTTCTTTCCACGGAAAAATGTACTGTACATAGGTGTGTATAACGATGCTCGATTGTGCCCTATTCCTGCCAGGGCCTTTTTATGGCCTGCAGTATTGTATAAATAAATAAAAATAAAATAAAATAAATAACTCTCTCTGCATTGCGATATATTGTTTATTATGGATTTGTATAATTACCACTGTTTTCCTGTACTTGCAATTGTGATTTTGTTTTTTAACCCACTTCGCAGATACCTTTGTATTTGTCCCCCCCTTACACAATGCTTCTCTGGAGGCCTGTAAGGTATATGTAAATAAATAAATAAATATATGCATTCTCTGACATAAAATCACAGCATTCACCTCTGATTCTGGTTGAGGTGCATTCCGAATATATGAGGCATGTTTTAAACAAATATTTTGATTGCAAGTCTCCCAAGGAATATTGCAGATTATTTGTTCTCACTTTGTGGAATATAAAATTTTTCAACCGTGGCAAGTGAGTAGCGGCCATAGAGTTACGGCGATTTATTACCTTCTGCTAGTGCTTGGAGGTATCTGAGACGCATTTTACTATATACATCTACCAAAGCTTTAGGCATCTCTGATCCTGTTGCCTTTATCGTTGCCGCGGAATTTTTCCTCCATAAAAATTACTTACGTATAGTCTGTCTTGCCGAGCAAAAGAGAGATTATTTCTTTGCAGGACTGCCAAGTTCTGGTGCGGGAGCCTTATGCTGAGCGGGAGTCATCATGGACTGGACTAGGCTTCATGCAAGTTCACCAGGACTCTTACCTGGAATTTGATGTTCCTGATATTCCTACCTCTATGGACTATCACCTTGTCTTCCGTTACGAACCCAAGGTAGGTGGATTTTTTTCCTCCTGCAAGAATTTTTACTGGGAGAAATGCGAAACATTGTGGAGTGTCTTGAGCGTACAAGGGCTCGCCAAGCAGCACGTGCAATTTTAATTTTTATTTCGGTGCCTTGATATTGATCTCATGTGAGTTCAAGCCTAGTTCTGCACATACAGTATGTTTCAATATGTGCACAAAAGGCTGAATGACAACAGGAACATATTTTGCTCATTGCACACATCTTAGTTTGGACATTGATTTTGGAAGTAGTAAGTTCTGATTAAGGGGGGATGCAGGGCTGAAATCACAATTTCCACCAAAAAAGAAATGATTTCTAAATTTTTGGAGTTTTGGATTTTCCACATATTAAAGGAACTTCTCGCCAAGTTTGACTGTCACCTACACAGTTGAAAAATTATTAAAATTAATTTTTTTGTGAGATGGGAGCTCTCACCACCAAAAGTGCATATGAAAACCAATTTCAATATGGAGCCGCATTGCGGGCAAAAAAAGTGACCGTGGAGTGTATTCCCAAGTTAAAATTCTCTAGCCAAAAAGGACCCGCTTTCGAGAGTACAGCAGACAGCTAAAACGAAAAACAAAGGAAAGGCAAATTTTAGGCCGTGGCAACAGCAAATTGGATAGTAAACCAAAATAGAAAATTGGACTGACTAAAATGCAATGCGTAACCTTTCAATGTTGTTTTTGTATTACTGGGGAGCCTGGCAAATCAAAGTGCTCGACAAGCTGAAGATAGAATAGCGAGCCTAGGCAAAGAAGTGCGCCCAGCAAGTGCAGAGCTGTTTTGTTTCCAGAGCTGAAAACAAAACAAAAAAAAAAGAGGCAACTCGAAGCAGTTGCCACAGAGAAGTGTTGTGTTGAAAAGGACGGCCAAACGTATGCACCATACTACTTTCATTTATTAATTTAGGCCCTAAATTTGAATAGCATGTTCTGAAATCTTTGAACTTATTTTTCTTGATTTGCACTTTTTGCAAGAGCACAACTCGTAAGAAAACTACCATTTCCAAACTCTTTTGCCAAAGGCTACTTTCACGGTGATTTCTAGACAGAAATTTCGTTGGGAGTAAGATAAGGTACTATTTTTTGGATTCTTAATTATTCTCTGAGAAAAAAAGTATCAAATATGTGACATATAATTACAACAGAAAAAAATGAAGTTTGTTTTTAGAGTGCTCAGATTTTTATAAAAGTGTCATAAAGAACTCACAATTGGCCTTATCCTGCACAATGAACTACTGAAGAGTTAGCTAAGCACAAATGGTTAGTATATATTCATGATTTTTGAAATGATTTTCTTTAAGAGGCATACTTAATTACTCATTATGACAGCCACAACCTTTACTTCTATTTGTGCTAACGTAATGAAGCTTAGAATATATTCTAGAAAGAGGAATATAAGCCATCCCTGAAAAATTTATAAAAATTGGTGCAACAGGTCAAACGTTTACCCTTTAGCCCCGCATCCCCTCTTTAACCATTTCATTTTTTTTTTATCTCTCTTTTAGCTTTGCAATGATTATAGTCATGCTGATAACATAAATGTGACTGGAATGTTTAAAGATATCTCACTAACATGAAATTAGCATTAGGTCAAGGGCAAGTTGCATGCAGCAGCGCGTCTAATTTGTAAGGGGACTACGAGATACAATTCACCAACTTTAAGTAATGGAACTAACGAATGCCACTCACTTACTAAACTATATACACAGGTTCTGAAAGAAAAATCTAGTGTAGAAAAAAAGATATTGTAGGCCAGTATTTGCCCCTGACTGTTTCTTCTTTCTAAGACTAATTTCATCGGACTGATTATAATATTTCATGCAAAATATCAGACTGATTATAATATTTTATGCAAAATAAACTTGGCTTCTTGGCAATGTTTGCATTAAGAAGGATGAAGTCGTATCTAAGGCCTGGCTGTTTACTTTCAGCTTCCCCAAGGCTGGGAAGAGGCTATTGTGACTGTGGACAGACCGGGACCAGTTGATCCCAATGGCCCCTGTGCCAATGCCATCCCTCAGGATGACCGGCAAGTTATCAGGTTCTCCGGCGGTAAGTTAATCTTTTCTTGGTTATGATTTTGATGATGGGTGAATGCTTCAAGAGAACTGGTTTCAAATGTTTTGTGCCCTGTTCTCGACAGGTGACCGGTACGTAGTTGTTGCGCCACCTGTCTGCCTGGAAAGGGGCAAGCACTACAAGGTGCGAGTGACCTTGAAGCAGTACGATCGCGAGGTAGACACGCCTTCGGCATCGATCCTAATCGACTCGGTAAGCCTTGCATTTGTAGATTTTGTCATCTGGAATGTGCTTAGAAGAGTGACAGAATTTTGGGAAAATTCTACGATGCTCTTCTGAGAGGAGCCTAAGTTGTTCTATTGGAACACATGTTGATATACATCAAAACGGAATGACAAGAGCACGGTTTAGCCTAAAGAGAAAAAAACGAATTCTATAGTCACTTTTCATATTCGGAAAGAACGAGCGAAAAAAAAACAGCAAAAAGAACTGGTGAAAAAATTGCTGCACTAGAACACAAAAGCACCGTCTCTGTCTGGTACCATTATTTATTTCAGTCAATTATGCAGTCAAATTTGGTTAATGCATACTCAAAGGCACTGAAAATTTGCCCGATTGAGGAGAGCTGCCCAGATAACATTAACAAAGCTGAAGCACTAACTTAAACAAATTGGTTATTTAAATTGCGTAAACGTGAAATGATCAAGGGTTTGCAGTTCTATATAAAAAATTTCATAACACAGCAGACATTTTTGTCCTCAAAAGCCATATTTAGTATGTCACTGTCATGTTTACATACATTTAAGTAATTTTGTTTCTATGCTGCTGGTTATAACTCGCCTAAATTAGATCCTCAGAAGCCATATTGAGTATGACACTGCCATGTTTGCATACATTTAATAAAATTTTTCTCTACGCTGCTAGGTATAACTCACCTAAAATACAGTCTCTCGGTATTTGAAACGTGCACTCACTTTACATCACTAGATGCAACAGACTCAGACTGACTGTAAACACTTGTCCTGCTCTTGCAGATGGTGCTTATGCCAGACATAAATGCCATCCCATTCTTCCACGGAACACCGGCAAACGAGTACAGGAGGGAAGAATTCGAACGCTTCCGATGTGGCCAGGCATTTTATGCAGTGCGAAGAGGTGGAACTCTTCCTGATGTTTGCAAGAAGTACCTTTACAGCATTGGCTTCTACGTCTTCCAAGGAGCTCAAGGTAAGACAGCCAGTAGTCAGTGCTGCATAAGGCTCTTACGCTGAAGCCCTGTGCTGAGTGGAGTCGACATGAATATACATGTGCTGTCGCGCAAGTGCAGTAATGCCAGACCTATCTATAATGGTGGTCAGGGGGGCATGTTGGGGTGTGTTGGCAATACCCTGACTCTACATAGGACCAGCATATAGCCAACATACACCCAATATTGTGCCAATCGTGTGGGCTGTCTGGGTATTTGTTTGCCAGGCCCATCTACAGTGGTGGTCAGCAAGCATGTGGAGTACATGTATCACTTGGAATGAAGTCATGAAATGAAAGTTAATGGCATCGCAAAGAATAGTAGTAACATTAAACCTTGATCCTGTTGCAATGTTTGTTTGCATGACTCAGTTCATATTGTGAGCATTTTAAAACCTCGGCACCAGTTGAAGAATTAAGCTGATTGCTTTGTGCCTAATAAGTAGTGGTGTCTGATAGGCAGCAAGGCCTTCGGCTTCTGTTTGCAAAATGCTCTTCCTCTGCTAGCTAGCTAAACTGTTTTTAACAACACAGACATAACAAATCGACATCCCCTCTGGTTTGGAGTTGTAAATTTATTGAAGTCTAGTTTGTCCCTGAAGGCATGAGAGAGGTGCTAGAAATTCCATGCTCAAAGTAAAAAAAAAAAATTAGAGCACATATTACAGGCAGGAGTGTAACAGCAGTGTAGCGGTTATGTCAGAGCGGCAGATTGCTTGCTAAGCTACCATCCAGCAACCACTTCAAGCTTGCACCAGCTGTTAAATTTTTGTTTCTTTTTTCTGCTTTCAGACTGCAGGTGTGATCCACAGGGCTCACACAGCAGCGTGTGCAACACTCTGGGTGGACAGTGCCAGTGCAAGGCCAATGTGGTGGGCCGCAGCTGTGACCGCTGTGCCCCCGGAACATATGGCTTTGGACCCGGAGGCTGCAGGCGTAAGGGTTTTCGTTTTCTAATTAGTAATGATGTCTTAGGTTATTTTTCGAAAAAAATGTGACTCACCAAGTGTCTTCCAGCTGGCACGAAACACCAGCCCAATGTTGGTATTGTGTTGACAATACAGTTGTTCTGTGATGGCTGATATTAGGCCAGGGGTTTAAACTGTGACTTGCCTCTGCCTCCTAGACTGCACAGACGATTGGCCGAACATCGGTACTGTATTAGCATTATATTTAGTCCTATGTTTGACCAGTAATTACCGATACAGTACAAATATTGGGCCAGTAGTTAACAGTGCGACTCACAAAGTGTCCTGAGAGGTGTTTTGCCCAACAGCCTGCGACTGCAATGGAATTGGCTCCCTGGACAACTTCTGCGATGCCCAGACGGGCCAGTGCAAGTGCCGGCCCAACACGTATGGCCGGCAGTGTGATGAGTGCCAGCCAGGATACTGGAACTACCCTAGTTGCCAACGCTGCGACTGCCATGGCCATGCCGACACGTGCGACTCCAGGACAGGACACTGCATCCAGTGCCGGGACTTCACCACGGGACCACACTGCGACAGGTGAGTTGTCATGCGGTGATTATATTTCCCCCCTTCTGTGGCACCTCTGGAAATACTCTGTCAAATGCTTTTTTGCTATGACTGTGAAAAAAAATTTCATTTCTTTGTGTTTAGTGTACATTGTGGTTTCGTACTGCACTGTATGATACTCAGAATAAGGCCACATATTTCTACTCCAGCTTGCTTACATTGAGGATGATTATTGAAGTTTCTTCACTAACGGAGTGTTCCGATAAATTTTTGACAGCATGTATATCTATGCCATAGACTTGATTGAGACTCAGGTCTTATGTGGATGTCAAGTGCTGCCCTATCTGAAGTTCTGTTTGAAGCAGTGTTTTTATTTTATTTTTTTGTCACAAAAGCACCATCTAAAAGCCCCAAAACAAAAAAAAAAAAACTACAAACAGGAATTCCTACTCTGAAATCTCGATGCTGCAGATCTCATGGAACATAGTGGAAGAATACTTGCACATACTCTTATTACTTTGGCCTCAAAGAAACCAGGAAAATTTTTCGAATTAACAGCTGGAAAAAATGTCCAACACTGTTTGCATCACAATAATTTTATCTAATAAATGCATTGAATACGGTTGTCTACGTATTTAAGATGAAAACTAAGTGACAGCGATAATTTTCCACAGTATCATCAAAATTGCTTTGCTTTTCTGTACAAACTACTGTACAAAACAGAAATGGAGAATCCTTATCAGAACTAGACAATGCTCAGGTCTTATTAAAGCCAGACACTCATTTTTGTGATTAAATCTGAGTGGCATGCCTCTGAGCTTGTGATTGATTGGGTGCAGGTGTGAGATTGGTTACTATGGAGACCCCCGCTATGGAGTGGACATCCCGTGCCGTCCATGCCCCTGCCCCGGCACTGCAGACAGCGGTGTGAACCATGCCACCAGTTGCGACCTGGACCCACGCACGGGCAACGTTATCTGCCACTGCGCTCAAGGATATGTAGGCAAGTTCAAGCCTAAATTCGCATGCATATTATATGAAGAAGTGTCTTAATTGTATTCATCTGCATACCACCGCCTCCACACTTATAACTTCTGAAAAATCTTATTCTCGTCGAAGGCGAAAAGCAAGGTGCCCGTGTGCTGTGCGATGTCAGTGCATGTTAAAGAACCCCAGGGGATCGAAATTTCCGGAGTCCTCCACTACGGCGTCTCTCATAGCCTGAGTCGTTTTGGGATGTTAAACCCCACAAACCAACCTTATTCTCGTCGAATTTTACAGGATTTTGTCGACTGCTCACTTTGCACAGTGTTTTCTTTTTTTCCTTTGACATTTCCCAAATTTTGTTTATTGCGTGCTTTATTTTAGTACAGGTACAGTCATTTAGTGTGAAAGTATTCATACGATCATCAGAGCCGAGCAAAGGATTTCTTGTGCCTCGCTGGCAGCCATAGCAAATGTGACACCTGTGCTAGGCCTAACCTAGCCACGTGTGGTACAACACTCCAACGCTGAAGATTCCTTGGCGCATTACTACTTACCTTCGGAGTTTTCTTGACGTGTTGCAGTTGGCACTGCAACACCATGCCAAACAATGTTTTTGCACATTTTAATCTAAGGATTAAGCAGAGCGGAGACCGGCCAAACATTCTGTGAGGCAACTTGAGCTTAACTGTTTCTGTCCCAATGTAAAAAGAGAAATGCCAGCATGGCTGGTCTACTAAGTCTAGTTCTTAGAGTTGTGACGTTCGCATAGCTAATTGTTTGCTCACAAAGGCTAGGTTTATGATGGGGAGCATGATGAATTCTTGACACAAACGGAAAAGTAGCACATGATATCTAACACTATAATTATTGCAATCAAAGTTGTTTGTACCACAACTTCATTAATATTCATAATGACTTGAGGACTTTTTTTCTTAAAATATTTGCATTTTTTTTTTAATTGCTCAACACGTTTCATGCCTTCTGTAGTGTCACAGTGTCTCTTCTTTGTATCGCTAAAGCAAAACACCTTGGCTAACTGGCTTTATCGTCGAAAAGGAAAGGAAATTGTTTGTTCATGTGTGTATTATTTAAAAGATTATGAAATTAAGATGCAGCGCTAAGGTGTGTAATTGATCAACAGTCAAATAACCTAAAAAATAGCAAGGCTTGCTCTTGCATGTCTCTTAGCATTCCTCTGTATGAAACCTGAAAGGGTCTTCTAGTAGGTTTCGAAAAGCACTGGTTTCCCTGTAAAAAAATTGAGAGCCCCCGTTTAAAGGTTACAGTAATGATTATTGTGTTGTTTCCTTCCACACTTGCTTTACTTTGCTTCATTCGAAACAGGTGAGCGGTGTGACCGCTGTGCCAACAACTACTACGGCGAGCCCAACGTTCCCGGTGGCTCATGTCGACGATGCGAGTGCAGCGGCAATGTCGATGAGACACAACCAGGCAACTGCGACTCGCGCACTGGTGTCTGCCTTCAGTGCCTGTACAACACGGAGGGCCCCCACTGCGAGCGCTGCAAGCCGGGACACTACGGGAACGCCTCGCGTCAGCAGTGCATGGAGTGCGTGTGCAACCTGCTTGGCCAGGACCCCAACCAGGCCTACTGCGACGCCATCACAGGTAGGTGCTTTAACCTGCGACCATGGCTTCCGGTATTGTGATTGGGTGCAGGAAGTGGAACCTTACGGGGAAACTTCAGATTCTTGTATGTGAACTTGCTCACTTTGAACCGGCAATTTGTCCAAACTGATTCTCTGGTCACGCCGACGTGAATTGCGAAGCTAGAATATGGAATGCAAAGAACAAAAAATTGCAGACAGTGCCAGGGAATGACCTTGGATTTGGAACATTGGGCTGTTTCTTGACCCTCAGAGTATACCGTTGAATGCTAAGACACATCTTCATAGTTCCAAGGGTGCATGTCACTGCTCCAGTTCAGTAATATAGTATGACCTCTGGTCTAGTAAACATGTGGAAAGTTGCTTAGAACACAGTACGTGTGTACTGGGCATGCTGTGTGAAGAATGTCTAAGGGAAGCGTAGACCACAAGATACATACTAGTACACAGAACAAGCGAGATCATCCACTGCCTTCAGGAATTTGCTGTCAACTACTATGGTCACTATCACTTTCAGAGAGGCTGCATTCTAGCTATGCTACTTTCCAACCACTCCTTATTGAATCTTCGCACCTTTTGTGCTGCTCTTTACAGTACCGTAGTAGAGGGGTAACACATTGTAATTGATTCCAATTTTAATTTGAGCATCTGGAATAAATGGTCATTGATTCAAACTTCAAGGGACCAGAGATTTTTTTTTTTTTTAATTATCAGAAGCACGCACTGTAATATAATCCAAGACACAGTGCATTTTGTTTTATGGTTACCTCTGCATACAGTGAGTAATGTGGATCGTATTCTCTGTGCCAACATGGCTATAAGCACGGGCATAGCATAAAATATAAGTGAAATGCACTGGTTTGTCTGCTCAGCCAGCAGCCTTCCATTAGTCATGTGGCTGTGAAAAATGCTCCTGATAATGTGCTGGTTTTCAAATAGAGTAAAGCTATGTTAACTAGGACTTGAGTGGACAATCGGAACAATCACTTGCCGTGCTGAGGTACTACTGGCAAAATTTCAGCTGACACTGCTCGGCTAATCGGACTCATTCGGCATTCGGCAAGTACCCAAAAGTGTGTGTGGTACAAACTGCATATGAATTAAATGGCTGTAGAATGCATGGATAATATAGCTGCCTAACCAAAATTAAAATGTTCTTAATGAAAACTTTAAGTGAATGTGCTGCTATGCTGATGTGTCAGGTAACAGGTTTTTCTTCCGGTGTTCTTGTGCAAACTAGGGATGTACGAATATTGAAATTTTTGAATACGAATCAAATATGAAAAAAAAAATGCCTTCAAATATCAAATTTCTGATCAGATAAAAAAAAAAAAAAATTATAAATAACAAACTGTTCATCTTGTTTACTTCAAAAATGCGCATGGCATTTGAAAACAAAATTAAACTAGAATTGCACAGAAGTGTATACTTTATAGTTTGTACAGAATTTCATTTGTTAGTTATGATGAACTCATGCACGTTGGTTGCCTGCGTTTGAGATGAAAACCAAGTTGTAACACTTGTTTTTTCCTGTTTCATAGTGCAAACCAATCAGGCTGTGCTATGCTAACAAAGCAAGGCAGTGTTCCAACTTATACAGCCGTCGCACGGGCACTTTGGATCGCGATCGGTAACGATTGAGATTAAAGTATCAAGCATGGTCGACATGGACCGTGCTACACATACCCACTCAATTCTGATCAACAAGTTAAATCTCCACGCGAGAGATGGCGCTGCAGGCACAATAATAATCGTCATAAGTTTGTCATATGTATAAAAATACAAGCTGGATTAAAACTGTTATGCAACATTTCAAATTTTGGGGAGAAAAAAAGCAAAACAGGTTAACGACTTTGGTTGCACACTGCATCGTTATTAACTCTAAAGTGGCCAGCCTGTTTGAACTCGCACGTATTTTACCACTGCCGAAATGCATATGTGATGTCAAGAGTATGAACAAAGCTTTGCAATTCAAGTCACGTAAATTTAAATACAAAGTTATTTATTTTCAAATTGTTTGTTTTTATAATGAACCTTTTGAGTGATGTTTACTTTTTAATTGGCGTATTCAATTAACGTCTGGAAACAAGGTTTGCAACTGCAGCTCGACCGCTGTAGAGGTGGTACAGCAGGATCGTGGGTGATCGCGATTGAATTTGCTGTATAACAATGATGGATTCACCCTGAGCTCGATTTAGATCGACTTGATCACGATCAAAACTGCCCTTGTCGTCACAGGGGTATTACTCTGGGAAACTCGAGAGCATGTATGACAGGGGTATTACTCTGGGAAACTGGGGTATTACTTTGACAGGGGGTGTTACTCTGGGATTACAATACATTAGGAATAAAATACCACTTTGACTTGTGTGGCATCCGTGTTCCTCTCTTTATCGCCCACTTTCGTGCTCAATTTTGTGTCCACCTCATTCAGGCCAATGCCCATGCCTGCCGAATGTGGTGGGTCGCTCCTGCGATCGGTGTGCCCCCAACTACTGGAAGATAGCCAGCGGAGAAGGCTGCGAGGAGTGCGGCTGCGACCCCCTGGGCTCGTACGAGCTGAAGTGCAACGAGTTTGATGGCCAGTGCCCATGCAAGCCGGGCCATGGTGGCCGACAGTGCAACCAGTGCCAGGACAACCACTGGGGCGACCCTCGTGTCCGCTGCTACCGTGAGCATACTGCTTTTGAAGTATTGAATACTTTACGTAGTTGCATCCTCAATGTTTCAAGGGCATTATCATAGTTGCATTCTCCAGGTCAGTCAAAGTTGCCAAATGTGGCTCTGTAGGCTCTGTAGTGTAGGCTAATTGATTAGACAGTTGAGTGCTATCAAAATGCAGCTATGGGAGCCTGTGACATCATAAGCAGTGTGTCCCAGTTAAATGCAACCAAGGTTTTAAAGCCCAGGGAAGTCAACTAGGACCTCTACAGAGTTGCTTGTCCTTTTTTCTTTCGTGAAGGTTAATTCGTAAAGACTAATAATCTAACGTGTAATTATTGGATTGAGGAACTTTCGGTGTAAATGCTTTTTATCTTTTTCAAAAACAGCTAGTTACATTGTCTGCGTCAAGCTAGTGTTTATGGAGAGTGTTTTTGTTTATGGCCAGAGACGATACTTTTGAACAATTAAGAAAGCTTCTTCATGATAGTGGCACCATTTTATAGTCTTGAGACGCATCCCAGATTACAAAATCTCTTTTCTCGGCAGCACTCTCTCCAATGTAACTTTGTGGTGTGCACACTGGGCGAGCGATTTATCGCATCTGGTTACATGACAAGTTTCTTTGAAGGCCAATAAATAAAGCTGCGTAAATCATTCCGTGACAGAAACAGCAATGCTAGCAATTTTTCAAGGCGGCCTACAATTTTTGCATTGACACTTTCTTTCCTATGCCAACAAATAAAAATTAATACCCATTCCAATTATTTTTCTTTTCTGATTTATTCTAATTATTCTTTATTGAGTAATTAATATTGACTAGTGAAAGAAGTGCTACAGAATAGGATAGACTACTCTGAAGACCTCTTTATTAGTTTCTCTGGACTCTGGTTTGCTGGATAATTGTTATATTTAGCTGGGACACCCTGTATAATGCAGCCAAGTTCTCTTACATAGCACTAGGGGGTGGTAGTGTAACCGCTGCTTATTGTTACTGAAGCACAAGAAGTCTGGATTTTTCTCTATTCTATTCTTTTACATGCAAATAGGGATGGAAATTTTTGCCCTCTGAAGAATTGCAACATTTCTTGCTGTGAAAAAATACCAGTCTGTTTCTCAAATTTTTACTTGCGCATCTTATCTGACAAGGGACATCTGTCTTTGTCAATGCCAATGTCACCTGCAGGACGTGCTAGTCATGAAAACTCTTGTAGCAAGAGAGAGCGCTGCACTAACGAGGCAATTTGTTGCAGTATTTCAAACTTGAATATTTGAAATTTAAACAGTGGCCTGTTTTAATGACAGTGAATATCAGCAGATTTGTTGGCATAGCTGCATTATATGGAGTGTGTTTGGATGAAAGATACAAAAGAATGTGGCTTATGTACAAAATATTTACACAATTGTAACCTACCTTCTAAAACTTTAATATCCGAAGTGGGGGAGGGGTCAACTTACCAACATTCCAAACCAAAGCATTACACTACCTTAATAAAGGCGATACAAAGTAGAAGTCAGGGATGCTGTGGTGTCATTGCAATTTTATGCTTGTCCAGAGGGATTTTTCAATCAGTTTTTATTAACTACATAAACAACACTCACATGATTGTCGACAGTTGATAGAAGGGCCAGTTTTTCAATCACGGCAGCAACACTCAAAATGGTGGCGATGGCGATGGAAGAATCGACAGTTGCTTGAAGAGCTGACACTGCTCGTTATGTTTTGATGCATTTGACTTCATTGCTGGGCATGTTTTTACAGGAAGAGGTGTGATCTTCCTATTGCGCGAGTGTCTTAGTCTCTTCTGCTGCTTCTCCCAACAGCCTGCGAGTGCAACGTGCCTGGCGCGGCTACCAGCCAATGTCACCGCAACAACGGGTCCTGCGTCTGCATTCCCGGCGTAGCGGGCGATCGCTGCGAACAGTGCGCACGCGGTTTCAAGGGGAGGGCACCATACTGCGAGCCCTGCGGAGAGTGCTTCGACAACTGGGACCGAATCATCCAAGAGCTTCGCGGTAATAAAAAAAAAACATGCGGTTAGCTGTGGTTGGCAGCTGAGCTCTGTAATTTCTTTTATTTAACCATTTTGCTGACACTTGCTGTCAGACTTTGCTGAGCAGCTGTGGAGTTCAGATAATCACTAAAATACATTGTGTAAACTTTGTGTAAACTTCTAAGGCAAAGGCAAACTTTTTGTTCGCCCATACATATGGTTGTTTTCCCTTGGCAGAGGAAACGCAAAACATGATTAACTCGGCGCGGCAGATCAAGCAGCAGGGAACGACGGGCGTGTACACGCGAGAGTTCCAAGAGATGGAGGACAAATTGCACGAAGTGGAAGAAATCCTGAACGGTGCCAACATCACTGGCCTTGACCTCATGGACCGGCAGTCGCTCATTGAAGAGATTCGGTCAGTGTCTATACTCTTTCATATATCTGTAGCAATTAAGCTTGAAGCAATGAACAGTTGATGAAGGAGCCATTGATGATGTCACTACTCCTTGTCTGTTTCACATTAGCTCAACCATCAATCTTTTCTTTTTGTTATTGTGCTAGATGCTTCATTTCTCACATAGGCTTTACGTACCTGCTACATAACTGAAAGACTTCTGCTTCTGAATATGTGACTTGTCATGTCTTTATGATGTGGTGAGCTCGCACTGGCAACAAAAAAACAAGTTTATTAACCAAAGGAGCACATGAAACGCAAAGCATGGAAATTAAGTGCTCAGTTGAAAAATGCATGATAGAAGGGTGAAGAGCAGTTGTTTTCTTGATCGATGTATTGATAGACTCTTCTTTTGTTTGTCTGTTTAGAGTCTTCAAGCTGTGATAAACACCTTCACATTTCATTTCTGTGAATGTCAAAAACTGAATGTGGAGATGCATGATGCTTACCCAGTTGCATAACTCAAATCAGTGCCTATCCTGTGTGGTTGTGTATTCCATGAGCCGTTGTCTACCTTAGCTCTGCGCTATTTTTGGATAGATATATGCCTGATCCATTGCCCTTCCTTCACCAATGTTAGGCATTCTTTTCTAGTTTTTACACTTTCTTCTTTATTAAATTTCCCACTTTTTAGTTGGGGTTGCCTTTTCCCACACACCCCTTTCTGCTACACAGAGTAGTGTGTTTTGGGGTTCCTTAGATGGTGGCAAACAAACTCTGGTTTTTAGAAGAGAGGTTTTTCTTTTCTCAAGAATTTATAGGGGGTCCTTGTTTTGATAATTAATCAAGAAATTTTCTGAACCTAGCAGTCCATGGCATTACACTATCTCAAAGGGAAAATACCCTCAGAGGATGTCATCTACCTTCATGAACTAGGAATATCTTCTAGAGGACAAAAATTTCTTCAGAACCAATTTGATGACCACTGATCAGGAGTATTTCCTGTTGAAAATGTTGTGGAAAACTGTAGCACTCAAGTTTATTGAACTTCCATTCACCGAAAGATTCGATACAGCAGCACCACGCCCCTACAAATAGTGCTTCTCTTAGCAGCGCTCTTGCCCACCTTGTCATGTGGTGAAGCCACCTAAACTGCCTGTAAGCCCAATGGTGGCCATTGTCTTGCTAATTTTGCGCTAAAGGTGTTGTGAGAGATTATTCTGTTATACAATGTTGGTAACTCTAGGTTAGACCTCTCATTATAGGCAGTAGGTAGCTCAAAAGCGCCCTTGCGCTGCTGCTTCGAAGCAAAGCAGGCTAAGCCTAGTGGCACCTCATGCGAGGCACGCTTCCAGCTGACATCAGCGCGAAACACATTGCTGTGAGAAGTGCATCGCTAGCATGGGTGCAGTGCATTCTTGCTCCTAGGTTACACATCATCTTATGCGTTGCCATTTTTTTATATGTTTAATGTTGTTTTTATAATTTAATTTTGAGGACAACGTAGAGACTTATGGAACAAATAATTAACTTAAGAGATGGGAAGCGTGCAGAGCGAGTCGAGAAATAAATCGAGTTAATGACATTCTAGTGGAAATCAAGAAGAAATGGGCATGGGCAAGACGTGTAGGGCAAAGAGAAGATAACCAATGGTCACTTAGGGTAAAAAACTAGATTCCAAGGCAATGAAAGCGTAGCAGGGGGCGGCAGAAAATTAGATGGGCGGATGAGGTTAAGAAGTTCGCGGGGGCCAAGTGGATGCAGCTAGCACAGGACCAGATTAATTGGAGGAATGTGGGAGAGGCCTTCGCCCTGCAATAGGTACAGTCCGCTTATGATGATGATGATGATGATGTATTTAATGGTCCATATAGTGCGCTCTTTGTAGTTCTTTTTGAGCATTTTTGTCTCCCAAGATTGATTACATGTCGAAAAGAGGGAATTCATCACAGGGTATGTAATTGCAACTTTTCCTCGGTGCAGACGAAACTTGACCGAAAGTCAGATGCAGCTGGAGGAGATTGGCGATCGATCGAGCAACGTGACGCAGCGTTCATTTGCTGCCAACCTGATGCTCTCGAGCCTCCACGACCGAGCGCAAGCACTCGGAAGAGACGCCAAGGCTTTGCGAGAAAACACCACTGCCCTGCAGGAGGCAAATGTAGAGGGTAAGGAGCACACAAAGAGCAGCACTAATGCCCCACGGAATGCCAAAAGCCGACATTTCAGAGATCACAAATACACATGGCACTAAGCCACCAGTTGCTAAGTCTCTCTGCTTAGGGTATAGATGGTACTAAACTACCGATTACCAATCATTACTAATAGCTGCTGGTGGGGTTTAGGACTGCCATTTTTCTGGTGCAATATAAAATGTGATGCATGTACCGTGACCTAGATTGTTGCAAGCATGGATGTAATCATGCTACAGCAATAAATTTGGCATTAATTTTGATGCTTCTTTGAAATTGTGTCTTGCAACAGTAGTGAACATTAATTGCTTGAGAGCTTTTCACGCTGAATGTCAGGACGTCCATCAAACCCATCAAGTGGTTGGAATTTGAGGCAGCTTTACTTTACACATGGTGATATTGAAATTACGATCATGCATTTATTTGTTAAAAGGTTGTTCTGGTGGTTACTTGTCCAACAGTGTGATGCAAAGTCTCTGTCATATAACTTTGAGTACTAATCTTTACCTGAAAGTAAAGATCGCAGTAAATTGGACGACAGAATATAATAAGCAGCTGAGCTGACCTGGAAGCAGCTCTTTTGCCTAAGTCCTTAATTTTTTTTTTATCAACCTTTCACAAACCTTCAAAAACATGCATTGGAAGTGCTCATACTATTCAAGGACATCATGCCAGTATGTTTGTCAGCATTTATGCTCTCTTGCAGGAGCGCTGAACATCACAAGGGAAGCCCAGAAGCGATCTCAGGCAGCTGAGAATCGAGTACGGGGAGCACAGGATGACATCTCCAAGTCGCAGGGCACACGTCGGGTCACTGAGCGAACCCTGGAACAGGCAGCCAGCCGATACAACGCTACCTACCAGGAGAACGAGAATGCGCTCCGCAAACTTCAGCAGGAGGTGGGCATCTATGGACAAAACCCTGCACAGCAATATTCATCTTCACCAATTTTTGCGGCAATTCAGCATTAAAAGAAGAAAAACAAAATTAGAGCATGGAAGGCTGAATACATGCATGTCCACTATCGTAAAGTAATGCCGCAGTCAACAAGCTCCTGTTACAAGAGGTTCAGTGTTTGTTTTTTGTTGTTGTTGTTGTTATTTGTAGATTTGTAAAACAAGCCACATAAGATGTCCTCTGTCATCATAAGACTAGTAGTCCTATCCTTGCACATACATTGCTCAGAGCTCCTGATCTAGAATAGAGCATGCGTCTAAACACTAACGAGACAATTAAATATGGTATACTAACGCAGGTAGCAGACTTGGAAGACCAGATCTCGGATGTCAACGAGCTCGTGTGCTACAGGCGGGGAACTGTTGATCGCTGCGACGCACTCTGCGGAGGTGCAGGGTGCAACCACTGCGGTGGTCTTGGCTGCGAGGAAGGTGCTCTCACCCGTGCCAACAATACTCTCATGGTGGCTGTGGACGCCAACCAGATTCTCGCCAAAAAGGAGAAAGATGCCCGAGAACTGTTTGCCGCTGTGGGTACCAGTATAGTTGACAGTCATCATTACTGCATACCCCTGCCTCGACTTTGGACGAAAGCCTGCAATGGGTACACTTGGAAATTTGTCGACGTTGGTTGCAACTCAAGTTTTTCACGCAATTTTTTATTGCTCTCTTGGTATTTAAAGGGAGAAACTGGCACCTCATTATATCTCTGACTGCGTAGATCACAGCTTCAAAGTATGGGACATTGACTCGAAAACTGATGTATTTCGATTCTTTTTTTTTTTTTTTCCCTGAATCAATATGTGATTGGAACAAATTGCCTTCAGACACTGCTTGTACAATGTCCGATGATGTCTTTTCTGTGTTATAATGAACATTTCAGTTTTGCAGTGCTGTGAGATTTTTAATCTCTTTTATTGCGAAAGCAATACTACTCTAGGTTTCGAGCCTTCAGCGTAGCACGGCCGGTAGCCACGTCTTACCCACATGACGCTGTGACGTCACACCCTACGTGACAGTAGGGCGTGGGCTGGCAGGAGCTGCCAACTTGTGTTTCTCATTTCACATGGGATGGTTATGTTAGACTCAGTCTGCTAGGACCCTGGCATTCACATTACCCCTATGGGCCACTAAGGCACGTTCATACGGCTTAGTTAAAGCAGGGTTTTATATGTGGGCTGAGGAAGAAGAAAAAGAGAAGAACGCTCGGTCACCCGGAGCTAATTCCTTCGCTCAATATTTGGTTCAGCAGCGTTGAACTCTTGTAATTTTTTTTTGTCTTTGCTTTGTGATGCGATGTTGACTTCTTTCTGTGGCCGACACTGATTATGTTACGTTTTCTCTTATGTATACCTTCCCCTCCTGTAATGCTACTTGGGGCTGTGGGTAAATAAATAAATTAATTAGTAACAGAAGAAGCTGTAGCCAATGCTTAAGGTGTGAAAGTTGACTTTCTTGCTTCTATGCCCATCTACCTTTGCTCACTGTACATATTTATGCATGAACAAGAAATGATTCTGAAGATGTGTGTCTAACATGGTTAAATGACCGTGCTGTTGACGCAGGTCGGTTCAGCAGAAAAGGAGTCCCAGCGTGCCCTTGAAGAAGCGAAAAAGGCCTTCGAGCGTTCCCAGATGGCAAAGAACCAGTCGGAGGATGTGAGCACGGACTTGCAGGATCTGCTGGATCGCATCGACAAATTCCTGAGCGAAGTTGGAGCACGACCTGCTGAAATCCGAGTGCTCGCTGAAGAGGTGCGCGAGTTGAAAACTAGCAGTGCGAATGGGTTTGGATTTCGAGGTGCCCATTAACTTCACAGCTTTTAAACCTGTTGATTAACACCGATTTGTGACGTAAACATGATGCAGTAGTGCTACTTGCGCCAGGCTGGGCAGACTGGGGGTGGGAAAAAAAGGCTTAATTCACATAGGGATACGTGGAAGTAAAAGCTTTCAAAAGCAGTTTTTTAATTTCAAAGCACGCCTATGGTACCAGAGCAACCGTGAACGTCGTAGAACAAATTGTGAAAGTATGAAACCTCATTACAGAGGCAGAGTATTCTTAAAACAGTGTGAAATGTAGGATTGTACCAGTCGAGAGCATGACTCATAGAAGCGTATGCGAGGAATACTTGGCAAAATAATTTTCTGGCTTCAAAGGGTACACTTTGCAGTCAACTTATCTATTTTTAAAATGTCCGGATAAATGTTTATTGTAAAGACAGACATACCCCTGAAAAGCTCATTACTCGCAATTATGACAGCTTCTCGTCTTGTTCAAAATGCTCCAGCTCAAGCTACGGTCCCTCTTAAATACTGCCGCTCAAATGATACAAACTTTTAAGCTGAAGGCAGTCCTCGCTCAGCATGATAGATGAACCGCATGCAGCAACAATGAAAATCCCTCGTCTACTATTACAAGTTGCATTTGCAGACGACGACCAGAGTGTCGTCTGCATTGTCATCTGCTACAGTGGGCCATGACATTTGAGAAGTGCTTTTTGAATACAGTTTTCTCTAAGCTGCACACCTTTGAACAGCCGGTATTAGTAAGCAAATTCAGTGCATGTGGAAGCGAGAAGCTTGTGCCATTTGGAGGAACACCCAGCAGATAGCGAGCCTGTCGGTGGTATATGTATGGCTCCACAACACATATTTATAACGGCTTATTAAATATAGATTGCCTCCAAAATTATACAGCACATTTTATCACACGTTTTTTTTTTCAAACCACTTGTTAACTGTTAACAACCAGCAGGCTCCATTGGTACTCTGCAAAATGAGAAAAATATTAAGGGAAGTCTTGCTTACACGTATTTCTGTGAGTAGCGCTCTCGTCTCGTACCTCTGCATTTTTTTTTGTGTGTGTGTTTCAGAAACACTACCCCTTCGATATCGACATTTCATACTTTCTCAATCTGTTCTAGGATGTTTATGTACCTTGTGAAATCAGAAAACTGCTTTGAAAACATCGTTTTCATGCATTTCTATGGGAGCTAAGCCTACACTCTACCCCAAGTCTGCTTCAGCATCCACAAGTGCCCCCTTTTGTTCGTAAATGCGATGTTGGTCTATAGCAGGGGTTCTCAAACTTTTTTGCTTCGAGGAACCCTAAAAGCCTTCAAATAGTTCCAGGGAACCCCCCCCCCTCCCTCCTCCTCAGAGCCAGTCTCATATCAGCTGCCGGGTCAAGACGGCTCTGTGCTTGTTCTTCAGATAGGCGAGGGCTGAAAATGCCTGTTCACATGCATATGTAGTTGCAAAGGGAAGCAAAATGTCCACTGCCCTTTCAAAGAGGCATGGAAACAGCGGAGCAGTCCCCATCCAAAATTTCACCAAGCCTTCACCATTAAATTTTTCTTTGAGAGCAGTGCTTGCCCTGAGCTCTGAGGATTCTCGCGGAACACAAGAAGACAGCCTGCGGAACCCCTGTGTTCTGTGGAACCCAGTTTGAGAACCCCTGGTCTATAGGCTTCAAACTGTTAAGTTTTCAGCACCTGCATTGCAAGTTGGTGCATTGCCAGTAACAGATTAGTGCCTAGGGCAGCGATCCTCAACATGTTGTGGTTGAGGAATATGACAGCATCATTGAATTAATACAAGGCTTGTTGTGAAGGCATGCAGGGCCACTAATTATTTGGATCTTTAAAAGCCTTATGAAAGCGAAAAAAAGTAAGGATCAATGGCAAGTCATTAGGCGGCGCAGAGCAGCCAGGTAATGCCAGTCACTTAGGGGGTTGAAGGATAGAAAGTAGCAGGTGTAGTCTTATTAAATAAAAACACTGAACACATCCTACAGCATGCATTCTTCTCACTTGGGTTTTACAAACATTTGAGTGACTGATGATTGATTGTATGAAGGAGCACTGAACAAGGGTAAAGGGGGTACGCCTCAGTTCGCAGGTCGAGCCAACGTTTGGACAAGTGGACTTGTCTTCATATCAGCAAAGCGATCATCACTGGCAGGGGAGGGGAAAGTGGGTGAGAAGAAAGTAGGTGAAGGAGTGTGGAGGGGAGGATGGGTGAGAAGAAAGTAGGTCATGGAGTGAACAAAAAAAAAAAAAGAATTTTTTAGTATGTATTTCTCAGCCTGGAACCAGGGATCCTGTGGCCTGTAAAAGAAGTAAAAGCGGCAGTACCAGGAAAAACTACAATACGGGGTAGATGATTAGTCACCACTTAAGCGGGTTTGGTGCAGATACACCTTACAAAGGAACAGGCTTTGCAAAGGGCCCTGATAAGGAATATATCTAGGGGGGACAATTCTTAAAACTTTCTGCAAAGGTGGGGAGGGGCGGAGGGGGGGGAGAAGTACAAAGTCACAGGATAATAACTGCACGGTGAACCACAACTGACATGCAAAAAAAAAAAGTTTGAGGACAAACTCAAGCAACAAGTGACAAGGAGGAAATGTGTTTGGAGAAACATGTACAGCTTATGCTATTGCGGAAGGGAATAGAGTGTACATGTGTTGTGAATAATCTACAATTAACGCTATGTGGGATTGTTTTCCCGAATAGTTATGATGCAAAGGGAATATATTAAGGGATTTTAACGTTCCTTTAGATATATTTATTCCTGCTGGTTCCAATGTTCTAAATTTATTAATTAGATATGCCTCTCTATATTTTATGTCCCTTGCCGATTTAAAGCATGACTGGAGAATATATAATTTAATTTTTTCGAACTTATAGTCTTTCTGATTGGAATGCTGGGAAACTGCTTTCGGGAGGTTTTTATCTGTGTCTGCCCGATGTTTGGTTTGATTGATTGGTTTGTTTAAACCTAGATGCTGAACAATTTGTATTAGCAGCGCACACGATTAGGAAAAGAAAGAGAAGGTGATAGGACAGAGCGCTGAACTTTCAACTTTAAAATAAAGTTGAAAGTTCAGCACTCTGTCCTATCACCTTCTCTTCCTTTTCTTAATCGTGTGGGCTGCTAATACAATTGGATCACAACCAACTAGCCCGGCAGTTCGTTTTAAGCTGAACAATATCCATTTGACCTTCTTGCAGTGTATTGGCCTGTCCATCTCCTTGGAGCCAGAGCAGATCCGAGAGTTGGCGAGAGAGATCAATGACACAATAGCCAGCCTGACTGACATTGATGCCATCTTGAGGGAAACTGGTGATGACCTCAGGCTTGCCAAGGATCTCAAGGCTCAGGCTGACCGTGCAAGGTACACCAGTAATTAGAAAAGCCTTCGTGCACGTTCATGGTACAGTTGACAAGCAATTCTGTGGTACCGTGCCAATGTATGAGATTTCGGCTAATATATACATGCCACGCAAACCCAGAGACATCATCCGCTTAACTATTCTGTTGAAACCCAGTGAGTAGGAAGGTGGCGGACAGCTGCTCCCATTTTATGACCGCATCATTATGCGTGGGTCTGAATTACATCGCTCAGGTCAGAATTATCAGAATCCAGAAGATTGGTTTGGTCATGTAAATGTACAAATGATATCCCACAAAAAAGTGGGAGAAACATTTGTTTCAAACAGTGCAACATCATACGGAGCCATGAGTTCATTTAACCAGTGCATGTGCCGAATGGACAAGCTACACTTGCCTCGTTGAAATAAATGAAGACATACCAAACTTCGTGAGCCTTGCTGACAGCTCACTCACTTTAAACGCGCACAGCCTTTTTTTTGTTTGTTTTTTTCCCTTGACGTTAGGTACACTAGTCCTACTTTGTAAATGTGTTCATTCTCAATTTACAAGTACCATTTTCATTTGGGTGTAAAAACACATGCAACTCATCTCTGTCTCATGTTGCTATTCGTGCAGAACAATGGCCAACAAGATTTTAGACACTGCCAAGGAGGTCTTGCAGAACCTGGACGATGCAGCTGAAGCCCAAGGCCGAGCCAAGCAAGCCATCGATCAGGCTCGAAAGCACATCCAGACAGCTGATGAGGATCTTGCTCAGGCAAGCCTCACCTCTTTTCATTATTAGTGTAATCACGGCATTATAATTGCCAATAGTATAATACCACTGTACAAAAGAAGCGCCCAGCATTCCAACCAGGCGTAGCAGACTGCTTTTCACTTCAGAGCTCTGTTATTTCATTTGGTGGGATGAAGCACTCTACTGATCACCTGGGCGAAAGGTAATCGATATTTTGAAAGCCCACTCTGTTGAAAATCGGATGTGTTGCAGACATATCTTGGCCAATTTGACGTGCTCTGAGAAAGCCCAAATTCTCACTTCTGATTTGTTGGTCCCGGAAGGCACTGTTTCTCATTAAATATTTGTACCGTAACTTGCAGAAGCGAGATATGCATGTACAGATTTTAAGGAAGTGGGTTATTTGGAGATAGGAAGGCAACACTAGTACTACTGGTGGTTAGGAAATGAGGCAGAAAACTGAGCGTCTCAACAGTATAGCCTGTCTGTTTGTGGCTAACTTGTAGTTCATTTTGGCTGGAGATGGCGTCTCAAAATAATACTGTTGGCAACAAATTGCAGTGTTAGCGTTTCAACTCGCTGGCAAATATTGCAAAATTGTTCTTAAGTGGAGGCTTCTATGTCGCTGTCTATCTGCCCCATAGATGTGCAGATAGTAGTAGATAGATAGTATTGCTTGTTGAGATAGGTGCATGCGCAGGATACTCTCACAGACACTGTTTGCTACATTTCATTATGGCATGCATTCCAGAAGCAGGTGTGGTTTGCCTGTGGTTGAACCAAAACCTTAAATGAATGAATGAGGAAACATTGTTATAGTATTCTTTTGGTCATGCGGTAAGTGAAGGTATACGCAGGAGGAGTTTGTATGTTCAGAGACTGCATTAAAGCCTCCTGTATTACTATACGCGCAAGGTACAGCCTTTGTCAAAAGTTTAGAGCCCATACGGTTTGCCTTTAAGCCATATATTACGAGTTCTTTAACAATTATGGAAGTCCCAGCCATTGGAGAGGATAGGACGAAAAATCTTCTTGTCTTCAGCAAGTTCGGAAACCTGGGAATGCATTACAAGCCACACAGTATGGCTCAGAAGTAAACCCCATGGGCTCTAAACTTTTGACAAAGTGTGTACTTGTAATCCTTACAGCGCCAGCAAACTTTCAATATAGCAAATAAAACAATCGCATATGACACAAAGGAGTTGAAAGAAGTTGCATGAAAATACTGAAAAACAAGAGCGATAGTTGTCTGGTATGCAGAAGATCACATTATGATGACAGGCGCAGGGCTCATGCTGAAACTATTTCATTTCCTTTTTTGTGACTTCTCTAGCGCTTCCTGACGTTACCTGATGTGATTTGTTGGTGCTACAGATCGAGGATGCCACCTACAAGGCTCAGGGAGTGGCCAACCGATCTTTGGACCAGGTGGGCGGGCTGCAAGACCGGCTGGCTGAACTCAAGAAGCAGTACACCCAAAACAACCTGGACGCACGCAAGGCAGTCAACGAAGCCAAGGGTGCCGACCGTCTGGCAGGACAGGCCCACAAGGTATGCGGATCTGTTACAACCCTGAAGCGCACGATCGGCATCGGGCACTGCATTGCGAGATTGCTGCTCAAAAGCTTTTTTTTGTTTGGATGAGGGATGTAAGAACAACTCTAGCCTCTGATATCTCATTATTACTAAGGAAGTATTGTCAGCACGCATAGTCGGCCTGTTTTGCTGTAGATGTTATGGGAAAGCCATAGTGGATCTTGGAGGTCACGTGATCTCTGGAAGTGTGCAAGTGACGGTACTTGCTGTCTGTGTGTCCTCTTCTAACCGCTTAAACTTTATGTCACGTGTATCCAATAAATGATCAGCGCTAGCATCCAGCATCCAGCACATAAGAAAGGATAGATTGTAAGCACGGGATGACAGGTGTGCCAAAGGCTCAGGTAAAATATTTGTCTGGAATAGTTTGGCTTTTGCTCGTATATCTTGAAGAAATGGCACAAATTTCGTGACAAGACAGTGTCCTGTATTTTTGCTCACAGTGCCAGTGTCCTGTGTGTTGTCAGAGCACATTAAAGAACCCCAGGTAGTTGAAAGGCCGAATTGTAGTCCGAGTCACTTTGGGAAATTAAACTCTGTAAACTAAATCGAGCCGATATTTCACTGTATGAAGTTTTGTAATGAATGTCATCAAATTTAATCTTCTTTTGTAAGGTTTGTTCTGTTCCTCTTTGCATTGTATCTATTTCTATCTGTTTGTTTATGTACTGGGTGCATGAGGGAAAAACATTTATGCCATCTTTTGGACAAGAATGAGCTTCTTTTATATTTAGACAGAGAAACCTATGAATTTTTGTTTACTGTGAGACTTGGGGAGAATTATCTCATCCGTGGCATCCATTATTTTAAAGAAAAAATGCACGCTGAAATTTTTCCTTATACTTCACTATGCTGTACTGTTTTTGTAAGTACGTAGTAGGACTGTTTCAATCACCAATGCACCCTCGATACGAGTACCAGTGCCATTCAAGCAATTCCAGTAGGCCATCTAGAACATTATTTTTGTTGCTATTTTAATGTAGGAGGCTGGGGAACTGGAGGCCGAGTACAATCGAGTTGTGAAGGAACTGGGAGGTCAAGTGACAGCCAGCGGAGACATGAAAGACAGGGCTGAGAAACTGCGCGAGCGAGCCCGGAAGCTAGCCGAAGACGTCAGCTCCAAGGCCCAGCAACTTCAAGGTGAGACTCACACTTTCGAGGTCTCAAATGCAACGCAGATTGGATTTATCGATCGACAGCTTCTTGTCTTCTTGTATGAGTGTATATGAAGTACTATAAAGTGGTTACTATCTAGCCTGAATAAAGCCCGACACATCTTAATTCTATCTGATGTGCCCGATTTAATAATAGTCAAGTCACAAGGGCATGCTTTGAGAGATATGACTACTATAGAGTTCATTGCTTTGTGTAGGGCTGTAATCAGATCTGCCGCTGGGCGGCATTGATTTTGATATACTGCTTCGTGCAAGAAACAATCCCTGCAATGCAATGATGGCCATTTCTTACTGGCACGACCAGGCCAAGGAAAGGGCATAGAAACAATTGTTTTGTTTTTGCCAAGAAAATAAAATTTTGAGTTTCATCAGGTGTTCCTTATGAACTGGGGCCTCCTTTCTACATCCCAGTGTAACAGTTTGAAGCACTCGGGAAAGCGAATTGTTTGCTACGTCTTGCTAGAGCGCAATCATAATAACTTGCACAATTGATGTGCCTTGCAGGCATGGAGGACGAATTCGACGAAAACGAGCAACGGCTGAAGGACTACTCTGACATCTTGGAGCAGCTGAACCGCGAAATGATGACGCACTTGGAACGGATTGACCAACGATCCACTTACTACCGCGAGTGCCAGAACTAAGACGCTCTCAGACTGCACATGTGCAGTCACACAAAGTGCCGAGCCACACAGAGTGCTTGGCTCAGTCTTTTCTTTCACTGCGCAGTTCAAGGCAGCATAGTACTTGTCCTCTAGTGGGGCACGAACTGAAAAATTTCGAGCCCGACTAACGGCCACCCACAATAATGCACTCACCAGGGTGATTCTTTACCTTTTGGTTTGACTGATGGTTGTATTGGTAACTACAGTGGTTCCCTTCGATTAAGCTGAAACATTTATCCAGGTAAGGTAATTGTGAACTGTTCAGGAAGGACTGGTTAATGACTGAATTAATGGAAAAGAAGCTTGTCGTTTTTGAAATTGCATATTAGTGTCAGAGTCTCGAGTGGGGTTATGCTTCATGTTTGCTAACCGTGCTGCCATTGTGAAGGAATAAGTGTGCAAGATGCTGAATGACTGATAAAATTTTCAACAGCTTTTATAGCCTGTTTCATACCTGTGCGATTGCAGCAGCAGCAGCATTTTTACTCAGAGGTCTACAAAAGCTGTCCATTGGAATACCTACACCACTAGTAATTAGTACTACACTAGTTTTTTCCCCCGTGTTTTAAAGTGTAGGGACAGAAATAGAATTTTTTGCTCAAGGATGGCAAGAAGCAGACAGCAAAAATTCGCTTGTTCAATAGAAAGATGAAACAACAGACTAAAGTTTTCGCTGTTGCTTTCTTTCGGTTACATATTTGAATTTTGAAAACTTGATATAAGTATGCTGGATGTCAGAGTTAATACCAAACCGTAGTTAAGAAGAACGGCTGCATAGTCTTGACAGTGCATATGTTTTCTTTCTGAAATCTCGGTGATGAAACCTCGCCCAGCGTTCCATCCAAATCAATGAACTCAGTAATTTCATTATCACACGAGTGTAAAAGGACAGCTGTAGTGTCCCCATCAATTTTATTCCAGTCTTACTTGATACACTTAATTTGCTGTTAGCCAGGCATCGAGCAATCGGTAAAACTTGCTGCCTCACTGTCATTTGTACGTATTTAAGTAAACCCAACTCACATAATCAAAGTATACGTGCCTTTAACTGCGGAGAGCGGTGCATAAAAAAAGAATTCTGGCATCTGTGGGTCGTTCATTCTGCTTTGTTGTGCAGCGAACAGTTTGCGAAGAACCTGAGGAGCGCGAGAATGTGCATGAACAAGACAACGTTGCAAACCAGGGTTCTATTTTTACACACTACCGGAGCAGTGCAATTTTCGTTTTGTTGTGTTGTTGTTGTTCTACTCTTCCAGCAATATGCTCTGGCCGATATAGTTAGATCGGCAGGTCTAGTTTGCTTCATAGCATCACATTTAGAACGCCAAGGAGGCATACTACCTTATTTACTCAATTCTAGGCACCCCTTTTTGTCATGATCATGATGCCAAAAGTGAAAAGGATGCTTACATTCAAAAAATCTTCAGCGACAGAAGAAGCCGGAGATCGCACCACGGACACTGCGCCACCTTCAGCCTTGTCTACATGCTCTTCCTCGTAAAAGAAGGGGGATGCTTAAATTTGCATGCACATTTTTGTTTTTATTTGTAAAATTAGGGAGGTGCTTAAAATGAGGGGATGCTTAGAATCGCGAAAATACGGTATATTTTTTTTTACATCAGAAGCGTATTACACTTCCTTATTATAGAAATGCTTATCATTCACTTTGAGGTTATCCATTACCATCTCTTTAATTGATAGCTATGCAGAACCTCAAAGGCTACAGAAGAGTTTCACTCGACAGTGTTTGCAAGAATTTCTTTTCGATAAGAAGTTGGTGGTCTTTCCCTGTGCTATTCCCTAGTGTAGTGCCATTTGGCGTGGTGTACTTGTCAACTACGTTTTTTTCTTTCACAACGGAGGGCTGCCTTTTGTGCCACTGCCACCTGTGCGCCGCTTTACTGCGTGCATGAATGCATGCGAGTACAGGAAAGCCCTCCACCATGTTCTATTTAATACCCGCTTTGGTGTATGCTCGCTCATTTGTCCATGTGTGTGGAGTGCGTTTCCCTTTTTGTTTTTGTACACCAAGGTTTTCTGTTCCATGCTTGGATATATACTTGCATATCGTAGAGATCCACTATGACAAGATGTGTGTTCACAACTGTTCAGGCAAACGCCACATGCCGTGAGAAATGGTTGACTCCCCACAGCTCAGCGTTGCACTGGTGAGAACCGAAGTGCCTTTGTTGACCGCCCATGTTTGTTGGAATAAAAGAAATGTGTGCCAAAATGGGTCTTCGCTATTATTCTGAACAGATGAAAACAATCACAGCAATTTAATATGCTTGAACCAGTAATTTTTGCAAAAGTACAGTCCACTTGATGCATTTACGTTGGCCAAAATTTGGGGGTGGCTTGGCCCAAATCAGGGCGCACTGAACTGGGAACAATACATTGTACTTGAATGTTGATTTTGGTCCAGTCTGGCCGAGATCAATTTTCGAGTGAACAGGGGTAACTCGAGGGTATAGTGAACTAGAATATATTGTCCTAGTGGCGCGAATGGAGAGGCGCAGGCGTGCTCCTTGGCGTAGAAACCACGAGATGGCGCCACTGCAACTTCTAGTGGCGGCATTGCTGTTGCTTCACACACTTGTGCGTGTTTCTCTGTGTCGTTGCCCCATTGTAGTGAATTTATGCTTCTTTAGTAAAGACACTTGCAAGCCGCTGCTTTAATTAGCTTCAGTGCAATTATCTAAGCATTTTTTTTCGTACCTTGGCTTTCTGAGCAGTTCAGCAGTGGAGAAATATTGCGTTGTTCTGTGTTGTCTGCTATCAAGAAGGGGCGGTGTGAAATGCTCGATTTGTTGCTGGATGTCAGTTATTTACATGCACCTCCCAGGCTAAATTTGTTTACCTGCAGATAATGTTCTAGTTCCCTATACCTGTGCATATGGTGAACTATACATGCGATTCATCTGTCCGTGCACCTAGGCTCATGTACATATACAGATTTTTTTTTCTGAAACGGCTCAGTGGCCTCTGAAACGCATTTAATTCACTTTTACCCAGGATTGAAAATATTCCAAACCCAATTTCCGACAAGTCTTACTTGCGGTGTGTGCATGCCGTTGCCAGGGTGAAGATTCTGTCAGTGGTTTGTCCTCCCACTGTCCTCCCTATGAAGATTGCGCTTCCACCTTTTCCTGAAGTCACCGTCTCCAAGAGTGGCCAACAAAGACTCCTTAGGAGCGCTCGGATAACCAGTCCGACAGCCCGGCGCAAAGCAATGAGTGTCCGTCTTCCTCTTCGACATTGTGCTCCTCAGCACGGACTACATAACACTACAATCAGACCGACAGAACACAAGAGACGAGGTATTAATGTGAAAGCATTACTTCGCTATGATCACAGATTTCTGTCTGCAGACCGCGTACGCATGCAGAGTCCGCAGGCCGGGTCTAGCCACATCGAAATGTAGAGTGACCGTCCGAGAGCCATTCCGACTGCCCTCAGGAGCACGGAAGCAGCGGTGCGGGGCTAGAAAAAGGCGCGGAAGCGCCCCTTGCGGGAGGCGAGCCGTTTTGCTTCAGCCGTTCCGCTGGCGCGTGCCTCCGTTCGTGCCACTAGTTGAGTATTCTAGTTCACTATACTAGAGGGTCATGTCCACCATGGTGGACAACGGCTCACAAGGTCAGGCTTCACATCCCACCAGGCTTTTGCAGCTTCGATTGTGGAGTGAAGTTTTTGCTCTAAAATGATTTTGGTCGCAAGTTGCTTATATACAAAATCTAATTATAGTACACCTACACAGAGTGATACTTGCCCAGCTTAGTTTACTTGAAACAACAAAAAGAAAACCTCAATAATTAATAATTCACTCATAGGAAAGGAAAGGTGCAGTATCAGTCACACTTGATTTGTGGACACCTGAACCGCTCTTAAGGGAAGGTGGGAGTGAAAGTGGAAAGAGAGAAAGAGGAGTCTTAATGGTTCGGAGTAATTTCGACCACTTGAACTCACAAATTCGAAAATGTTTGGTCCGTGATTTCTACACAATTCGAAGCCGTGGCATGCACCTGTTAGTATGAAGGTTTTTCGGTGCTTTGCTGGAATGCTTGATCCCAGTTCTGCCACAAACCAATGGCGCCTTGCCTAAAACCTTCATATCGACTGAATTTTTTCACCACCAGTATTGATTCTGTTGGCACAAAACCTTGTCTCGTTTGTCTCCAGCTGCCTTTGCCATCTGTTGCTGAATGCTTGATCCCAATTCTGCCACAAACCAATGGCGCCTTGCCTAAAACCTTCATATCGACTGAATTTTTTCATCACCAGTATTGATTCTGTTGGCACAAAACCTTGTCTCGTTTGTCTCCAGCTGCCTTTGCCATCTGTTACCAATACTATGTCAATAGCCACCTCATTGGCAAAAATTTGTTGGTCACTGGCTATCAGTTTTTCCGCACACAGCTTATAATAATGGGCGGCACTGAAATGACAGAGATGACAAGGGACATGGAAACAACCAGTACATGCTATGGCATGTAGGGTTTAACCAATTCTAGCTACTGCACAGGCCAGAATTATTCTGCCGTTACATTTTTCCACATTTTTCTATTGTCAGACGGTGTCCGAGACATGACCGGAAAGGATTCAGGTCCTGACATAACAATGGGCTCTAGATGAATTTGAACCACATTGAGTTCGTCCAATGTGAAACGAAATTACACAGTGCATGGACGTTTTTGCCACCATCAAAATGTGTCTACCGCTGCAGTTCAGAAACAATCATAATGGTGTTCGTGAACCACCTCTAGGAACACAGCGTAATAAATGAGGAAACGTGCATTGCATAACTTTATTTGTTGCTCATTAGCGGCACAGCGCTACCACTTGAGGAAGCAGACAGTTGCTAGGCAAGAAAAGTGCGCCTTACTTTGAACATATATGAGAAGGGACGGAAGTCGGACTTTGGTAACACTGACACATGCAAAAAACATTGCACTGGTCGGCAAAAAATGCCACGTGGTACCAAGAAGAAAAAAAAAAAGAAACAATTAAGTTAAACCCCTTGCATATCCAAAGCACGCACATTTAAATGCATTCTCCAAGCTTCTATGCCCACTTTTTTTTCAGTGCAATCTCTAGTAACTTGTATTTCTCCTACTTAATGCTATTTACTACGTAAACTATAAGCTAGATCATGCTTGAAACTAATAGACTCTTGTTCAACAAACTTCACTGAACAGAAGAAAGGAGAAATACTTGCAACTAGCTAGCTTCGATCTTAAGCAACACTACAACAGAGTAAAACGGCTAAAATGTCAAAACCTATGCACTACTAACACACACAGTAGTTTCATCTTCTTAACCACAACCTTACAATGTAGTTTACAAACCTACACCTTAAAGGAGCTGTGTGGAAGGTACGTTTTAAGCCATGACTCTGAAACACCACCTATGTGGTCTCAAGCAAGAAAACAACTAACCCAAGGGTTACCAGATGTCGACTGGAAGTGTGGGTTGCTTGCGTGACCCAATAAAGTCACCAATCTTATGCTTCGCCTCCAGAATAAACATAGCATGCATTTTAAATGGAATGAAATGCCGCAGTACAAAGTGCTAGAGCCACCCCACAATAACTGCACCTTGGACACAAAGCATGCATTTAAAAATAGGAAAGAAAAACAAGCTCGTGTGCTGAACCGAATCCCAGTTCATGTGCAGAAGAAAATTTGCATGCAATCCGCCCTTCTTTTTCTTACAGGACAACAACGCGCTTTGTACAAAAGTGACCGCAGTCACGACACACAACTTCAGAACGAACAAGGCAACATACAAATGCTGACGAAGCAGCAGTGCACGGATCCTAGTAATATAAACTCCCAAGACTCATGTAGTAGGGGGCCTTGTTGGTTGCAAACAGGGCATTTGTTCCCAAACGATTATTCTTAAATGCTCTAAATTATGAACACATATTTAGGCAGCCCAGGGGAAAAAAAAATGAGCATGTAAATCACAAATCCAGTTGGCTTCAAAACCACTACAGCAATGCTGTGCTTCTGTACTGAGCTTAAAGCACCAAGCCATTAGCACGACTGACAACAACAAAGCAAAGCACAGCTTCTATGAGCTACAGTGTCAGAGACTGCCAACTAATGATCAGAATCTTTTCTTTTTTCTATTTTCACTTTTCCCTTAACATCACCATTTACATTAACAAATAATTTCGGCAAATACTATGTCACCATTGTCACCGCTATGTCACAACAGCTGTGACCGTAAAACAGTTAACTAAACTGTGTTTCATGCTTAAACGACCCACATCTATGCACAAAATATTATGACCTGAGAGCTGGCTTGCAGCTTTATCTTGGTAGAGGTAGAAAGGGAAGCTGGCTCACTGCACTGTAATCGTGAGAGAGGATGGATATGCAAATTCACGGACAGGTGCGTATCAACCCCTGCTATAATCCGTGTTTCGCTAGATTGAAAAGCAGTCCCAACGCAAACAGTGCCAAAAACCCTTTTTGAAATGAAATAGATACACAACCAGTGGCGTCACACGTTTAAAATAAACTGATAAAAAGAAACACCTGATAGAAATTAACAGCCCAAATATTTCAGGAAGCAGCCCATGGCCCGACACATGAAAACCTTAGTTGTAACACCTAGGCAGGAATGTTAAACTACCTCAAGTGACTGTAACCAAATCACGCAGTGGCAGGAATTCGCCTTACCGCGACACTGATGGACACCTAAAGCTTCCAAATTTGAGCACACAATGGATGCGTTTCACTCACGTGCATAGAGAAAAAGAATCACTTGCACGTTTTCCATTTCAGTAATACAAACACACATACAAATGCAGTTGCTACCATATTGATACAAAGAGAACTCGGACTGCAGGCAAAGCTGAAGCAAAAACCCATTGGAATTCATTTCGTGCCTGAGAATCACAACCAAACACCTTAAACACTATATGAAACATAATGAAGAGTCCGAAGAAACAGATGTAAGTGAGCACAACCATCCCTCTAAAGCCATATGTATATTGACTAATCATAGTTTCCTGCCCTATAATCACTGTTTTAATTTTCTTTTTTCAAAGGAAACAATTTATACATGATATGTAGTGGCTGGACTTTTGTCTTTTTTAAAAGAAAGTATATAGAGGTATGCTGCATTCAGCTTTTTTTAAATTGTGGGGAATGATCTCCCAATGTCCCCTGTAAAGTCGGTTTCCCCCCCCCCCGGTTGTTACTCTAGCTATCATGAGATGGCACCAGCAGAGGTAGTTGACCTTAGCTATCGAGAGACGGCGCCAGAGTCGCGGCAGAATGAGCAACACGGACAGCTTTGTCACTGCACACGCGGGGAAAGCAGACTTTGCAGGGGACGATGGAAGATCGTTTCTCGAAAAATTCAGTTTCAAAAAGAAAGGCCAGAGTCTTTGTGCAACGTCAGTGCATGTTAAAGGCCCCTGGGTGGTCTAAATTAATTAGAGCCCCTTAATAGGCCATCCCTCACAGCCAATGTGACATTTCTTTCGGAGTTAACATGTAGGCTAACTCAGTCATGGGCCTCTGCACATGCAGTCCTCCACCCGCTTGTCAAGTGTCATTGACTGCATAGCCCTGTTTGCTCTTCGGACTTAAGCAAGTATTTTCACTACATACACAGACTCTGTCGCAAAATCATGCATAAGTGCAACAAAAAAGTGTCATATATTCTTTCTACTGCCACACACAGACCTGCATGACACACCGGTCTTTTGCTCAGCCGAGACCACAAAGAGAATAGTATTGCATCACAGTCTTTAGAACTTGCACACGCGAATTTCTTTGAAAATTAATTCATTTTGCTCCTACACTGTTATGTCTATTCACAATAATACTTTCTGCAAGCAGTGCTCTAAATATAACCGTCCTTGCTTTTGTTAGTGATAAAGCTACTGCTCGAGCTAGAAAAAAGGCAAAATATGTTCTACATCACTTCTGACCCCACGGTAGGTACTCCATTATATCACAAAAAAAGGAGAATAGTAAGTGACCTGCAGGAAATAATATTCGAGGGAAATAAGGTTCAGTCAGATCAACAAAAGAAATAAAAAAAAGATGAATTTCCAAAAAATAAAAGCCAGAAAGTCCAACAGCTAATGATATGTTGGACGCAAAGTTCCTAAGAGACCAAGTGGGTTAGGTGCCATCATAAAAACTATTGAGAGAAACAAAACAAGAGTAACAAACTTACATGCTCAGCCTGTACCAGCTTCAAACACTGCAGCTGCAGCAGTCAATGCTCAAAACAGAATTTCCAACATTTAGATTACTTCCAGACGAGCACTTAAAGTTATTTCCCTCATCTTTCTCTCTTTTACTCTGGAGGTGGAGTCAAATAAATAGTGCATACAAATGCCACTAGCTTCTTATCCGTTAAAGTGCACTGTCTTCATAAATTTCACCTGCATTAGCAAAGCCAGTAACAAAGCGTAATAAATTTACAGCGGTGCCACATATAGTAGATACCTCAAATCGGTGCAGCGATCTCAAAAACTACAAAACTGGCCTTGGCACTGCTATCCATCACCCGAAATGTACCACTACACACGGTACCACTGGTACACAAACACTGCGACTACTTGCACATACTGGTACATAATTACTGGTACAGCTAGTACCATACTCAATGCTCTCGGTGTACAGCACTTACCACACAGTGTACAAAGCAATGCATAGAAAAAAAAAATCTCATCACAGATGGCAAGGTCTCAGTACAGCCAACATTGGCTTAAATGGCAAGCCTGGCACTGTTGTTGGGGGAACAAAATAATCTGCATACGGCAAGCACTATGCACTGAATGGCAAGATACAGCAAAATTTGGAAAAGGGCTGCGGATATCCTGTGCAGCAATTCTTTCTAATTTGTCCATTTTTTATTTATATCCTTTGTTTTCAGCGCCTGTCAATGAAAACGACATTGCAAAACGAAACTGGCCAAGTCGTCAGATGCAATAAAAGCAACTGTCCATCAAAGGAACACAGCACCCAAGGTCAGAATAAAGATAAGGGTTGTCTCTTGGTATAATCAATGTCAACCCCCCTTTCTGACAAAAAAAAAAATACACAGTTACGCGCCTCCAAATGCATTACCTTTTAGCAACACACAGCGATTTGCTATGCAGGAGACTTGGGCAAGAACAAAGATGACCCACTCATCCCAACATCCGTCAGTTCACCATGATGGCGATCAAGGCTGTACTTAGGTAATAAATTAGAAACTTGACAATCATCATTTCAAAACTAATTTATAGCTGTCATGCAAACTGCATCCTACAGGTAGCTACACTCGGCCCTTTGCAGTTATTATAAACAAAGAACATATAGCCTTTATCAAAAGTTAACAGCCCAGGGGGTCTACTTCTGAGCGATACTATGTGGCTCGTAATGCATTCCCAGGTTTCCATACTTGCTGAAGGCAAGATTTTTCGTCCTACCCTCTCCATTGGCTAGGACTTCCATGATTATTACAGAAGTCATATTATACGGCTTAAAAGCAAACCCTCTGGGCTGTAAACTTTTGATCAAGGCTGTACATGTACTGCAAAGTGCCATGGTGTTTGATAAAAGCAACTTCCATTAACCATCGATTCAGCCAAGTTAGGCTGCAGCCTCAAATGTAACGAGGTAGCCATCAACTAAGAAATGCGGGGGTCATGCATAAGGACGTTGTGCACGGACATCATTGGTCATGTAGATAAAAAGCAGACTTTGCAAATGGCCCAGGCATTGGCCAAGTTTGAGGCTAACCTACACAATGCATCTAACGATATACAAGTAAATGCAACATGGTGAGCTTTTACCTCTGCATAATATTCGATTACAAAGTGAACATTCAATCATAGTATGAGGGGTGACTTTTCACATCTGTTTTTGGTAAAAAGCTCGCGTTACACGCACGTAAACGCTGTAAATCACCGAGATAGATAGTGCTGGGTTATCCAAAAAATTAACCCAGCATAAAATAACACCAGCTAGAGAGTGCTGGGTTAGCCAAAAATATCGACCAAACATAAAATAAAATGCTTCAGCATCTCAAATCACCCTTCAACCAGCGCCCACAAAGGCAAGTACTGTGATTGTGTTTTTGGATATAAATCACAAACTACATGCTTTGACACAACAACCAGGAGGGTTTGCTCAATGAGCCGGGTACAAATGACATGGATCTACAACTTGCCCTGTTACAACATACAGTGCCAAGCAAAAAACAAAAAGTAAACACAACCAAGTAGAGACAATAGCAGGCTGAGATGCTTATGGTGACCACTGTTCTGAGAGCAGGTGGCATGTATTGACTTATGACCTGACCAAAAGCATCCCCCATTCCTTTTCACATTTAAGCTGTCAAGCTTAGACCAAGGAGCAAAACGTCAAGTATAAAACGAGTGTAAAATGCAAACCTATGGTTAAAGTACACAGCCAAGAACCTTAACGATGGTACCTGCATCACATCTGCCCTATATTTGGTTTGGCGTACGGGGTTTAACGTACCAAAGCGACTGGGGCTATAAGAAATGCCATAGTGGAGGGCAGCTGCCGCGAATCAAATTCCAGAGGCTGTCGCAGCTGGGATTCGATCCCGCATCCTTGGATACAAGAGTCGAGTGCCCTGAGCACTGCACCATGATGACAGGGCTCTGTCCTGTATTTACAGTAGAGCCTCATTGATGCGTTTCTGGTTCATATGATTTCCCATTTCTATGCTCGAAATCAGGGGCAGTAAACCATCTCCCAGAGTTACTATGTTCGAAAGTTCGACCAACTGTGTTCATATACATAATACGTTTTGCGCTTAACCAGACATGTGGTAACAAGCGCTCGTGACATAAAAAATGATCAGCGAAGCTCACCCGCCACATTTGCATTCCTGCAGTGCCTAGATGCACACTGGTGAAGCATCAATAATAATAATAATAATAAAAAAAGTCAACGAGGTCACATTTGAGGCGCTCGTTCCCATGGAAACATGAATTCATGAGGAGAAACACGATGGTTTCTTTGTGGTGCCTTGGGCACTTAGGGAGGAACCATTTGATAACTACAAGTATTCGCTTGCATACGAGCGGACTGGGCCTAAGGCATGAGCAAAAATGCAGCGACTGTCAGCAATCATGATGGCTTCTCCACATATCAACGGTGTAATGGGGCGAAGCATCCGGAAACGACGAAGGAAGCATTTCCAGCTTGTCATAGCCTTCTACGAACCAGATTTGTTACATTTCTTCTGCACTTTGGGAAAATTGCAAATACAGACAGAACTATGCGAGAGCTCAAAAAAACGAGTTGTGGATACTTGATGTCTATAAATTCTAATTTACACTTTTATGCAGTGAAAGTTTCAATTCTAAATACCTTTGTACCTCATTCAGCAGTTAAATTTTTCAAAATAGAGCAGTTCGGATTATACACATTCCTAAATAATATGTTTTTTTTCCCGCATTTTTAAAAAAACGTATCAGCGAGGTCTTACTGTATTTGGGTGGCGTACCTGATTTGCTATAATAGAATTGGCACCCACAAAGCACATCCCACTGGCACCTTAGATGTAGGCAAGGCTTCAAATGCAGAACATCACACTTTGCAACAGCATAACATAACTGATATGAAACTGCGAAAGAAAATTCTGGTCTCCCAGTCGTATTTTCGTCACTTGCTTAAAAAGCCAATGCAACGGTTCTTATGGCGGCATTACATTGAATAAAGCCTACTGAGAGTTCATACCACATGAAGCAAGTCACTAATTTATACAAAACTAAAAAAAAAAAAAATCCCATTCGTATACCTCATGGCAACATCTTGTGCTGCTTTTCTGTGCAAATTCTCCCTTTCATCTTCATAAGGCACACATGATGTTATCAGTGACGGGCTGTCATTGGCATCCGAAAAATAACCAATGATGTTCGTACACAACACAGGTGTGGCGTGCATGGCTGGCCATAGATTTTGCTCTCGTTTTCCCTTTACCTCTCTCTCCTACTGTGGTGTGGGAACTCAAGCAACTCTGCTGTACAAGCCTCATGAGAGGGAAAAGCCGAGGGGAAGTTTTAATCGATGATAAGCTTCTGCACTGCAAGAGCTACGTTGAAAGCGGTTGCAGGAGGATGACAGGAGATTCGACAACTATCAGCAATATTTTTTTTTAACCGTGGTGAAAACTAATGCACAGACCCTTTAACCCAAAAGTACTAAACGCGCTCTTGATCTTGAGCTTCATGAAACACAGCTGTTTACATGCTGCCTGCAAAAAAAAAAAAAAATTACTTCAACATTCAAGGCAGCAGCCTCGCAGGAAGTTGCATGATGAGTAAATATTTAGGAAAGATACTGACAAATGGGAGCATTCTCCTTGTCAAAAAATTTCCAAATGCAGCCGCAGTGATAATTTGAAGCTTCAAGGCCAAAAAAATATGTTTCCGTTCTCCATGGGGATGTTGGACAAAAAACTAGAGCGTTATATTTCCCTACTGCAGCCACTGCATGAAGCAATACTCAACATTGCACATATAGTCGTAAACAGAGAAAGGGACATACCAACCGATCAACACAAACAATAGAACATGCCACTTCTTTAAACATATTATTCATGCATGCACTTGTTTTAGAAATGAAATTAAAGAAATGCTGTGTCCTGCCATTTGTATCTGTCCCATTCAGCTCTTCCTTTCGAGCCTCTATTCATCTTAAAGCAAACATCTCTCAGCTTTTCAGCACACGGTGAAATCCCAGAGCTTGACCGTCTGGTCATAGGAGCCCGAAACAATGAGGCAGTCGCTGAACTGGAGACAGGTAACTCCGTCTGAGTGGTTCCGGAGGGTTACAAGCCGCTGCCCGGTCTCCAGCCCCCACACCTTGAGGGCACGGTCATCACCGGCACTGACAATGCGCCACTGGTCGGCCTGCAGGCAGCGGACCACCCCGGTGTGACCCTCGGACTTGATCCAGTCCAGTGTGCGCAAGCAGTGGCCACTTGAGAGGCTCCACAGCTTGATGGTGCGGTCCAAAGATCCACTCACCACCTGGCAAGGACGAAAGGGATCGCAAGCAGCACTCATAGTGTAAACAAAAGTCTGGCAGAAGAGAATGTCAAATATTTAGGACAGGTACTACTACGCACTGCATAGGCACACTAGGGACAGGTGTATACAGGTGTATAGGTATACAGGTGTATAGGTATATAGGTATACAGGTGTATAGGTGTTTATAAGTGTGTATAGGGACTGGAAATGTTGGCATAAATATGAGACTTGTCTGCCTGACTCTCTCTGCTGACTCCTCCGGTGTTTACATCCTCTCAGAATCTGCTCCACTACCTAATCTAATGAATCACTGGTTCCCTCTTCTCGGTAGCAAGTGCCCTCTACAAGCCACACGTCCCCACCTGCATCGAGTCAAACTGCAGGCAAGTGACGGCGTCTTGGTGCCCGTGAAAGGTTGCCACATGGCGACCGGTACCCAGCTGCCAGACGCGGATGGTGCGGTCACAAGAACCGGACACCAGCCGGTCTCCACGATACTGCAAGCACAGGACTGCGCCTGAGTGACCAACGAGCGTGCGCAGGCACCGTCCCGTCCGCATGTCCCACACCTGCGAAGATAATGTACAGAAAACAATACACTAAGTGTGACACTGCTAAATGTGACACATTTAAAAACGCTTCTGCTTGCTTATCAACAGCATAACTTAAGTTGAAATATCAAATACATCTGGCTTATCATGGTAAATTTCATTTTTAATGACATATCCAGTGGCTTCAACCGCTTCAGCATCATTCCAAGTAAATAAAATGATGGAATTCGCTGCAATGGTAGACACGATGCCTGCAATTTCTTGACTTAAATTCACGTACTTTGCTACAAACACTTTCCTGACAGTGTCTAGAAATATTGAAATTTTGGCTAAAATTTCAATATAGCATGAAAGTGATGCTACATAACATTTTGCTCTGTTGCGTAGGTTTGTGTAGTTGGCTGAAATGAAAGACAACATCAGCGCCATACTGTGGAGCTTGCGGTTGCCTCGGTGTCGACGCTAACATCAAAAGCGATTTCACATTGTCAAGGTCAAGGTCAAAGGACATGGTCCCAGTCAAAGGTCAAGTTGTGGTTTGATATAACTGACCCAGGTCATGAATGTCATGTATAGTCACAGTGTCATGTCTATGCTTGGCTAACCGTTACAGCATTGCTGTCCAGCTGCTCCACACGCAAGACAGGATTTTGCTTGGGGTTTAGTGCTCTCGTACTAACATACACTTCTCATTTCCACTCTTGTGACATCGATACTTTCTAGCCAATGAAAACACTCCTGGCCTGGTGATGTCACTTCGCACCAACCAATCAGAAAACTCTGTGAAAGACAAGGCATTCTTTTTTTTCAATGATGCTATGCTTTCCAATGCTACCACATAACAAAGGTGTCCGGAGAATTGCAAAGAAAGAAAAAAAGAAAGTAACGCACCTTGAGTGTGCGATCATAGGAGCCACTAACAACCTGGCGCTGGTCAGCCTGTAGACACCGCACGGTGTCAATGTGTCCCACCATGGTGCCCTTGCAGGCAATGCTGGACCAAGAGTGCTCCGTGCTCAAGTCCCATACCTGAGAGAGCACAAAAGCAAGACCATCCTCAAAAATCTAAATCAGAGGAGCAGATCCCTGAAAAGATAGGGAAGGACTGAAGGTTTTGAAGCACTAAATCAGTTTTTTTCAAATGGGGATCCGCGAAGTGATTTTCGGGGTCCGCAAAACCCACGCTCACGCGCGCGCAAACACACACGCACACACATAAAAAAAAGAAAAAACTCTGGCCTTGCTAGACACACTTTTCGGATTTAAAAGCATGGAAGTTCAAAGCCAACTGAAGTTCCTCAAAGTGAAAGAAACATGAGAGGAGTGTGGAAACAGAGAACGCGTGCGAGAAGAGCAGGAGAAAAAGAGCGTCTATGGCATTTGTAGATGCCGGCATCGGTGAAACAAACTCCAACTGCATTGCTGGACGGGACAATGCAAAGTGTCTCGGGTGCTCGACGAGCATGCGGCGCGATGTTGGAAGGGGTCGAATCTCTTCTAGCAGCATGCATACCAGCGCTGATGCATCATCTCTTCCCCATGCCATCAGCAAGCTGTGGCATGCTGGTTTATCAAATGTGCGTGTTTTTAAAGGCTACTTTAGCCTATACTCAATATCAATTCCCCAACCTGCTTGCGGAACTAAGGCAGCAGTTCACACAAGGTGGCTACACAAGATCCCCCTTCCCGGTCTCAAGGGGTCCCCCGCCACTTTCACTGGTCCACTAGGGGTCCCCTAGCACATCCATGGCTGAGAACCATTGCACTAAATCATGCAAAAATGGGAGCAGAGGACACGGCACAATGAAACAGAGTACACCTGTAGCAAACTGGAACAAGTCTGGTTGCTATACTTCACCAAAATCTGTCTCCTACTTTTTGCATGCAGCATCCAGAATCAGGTACAGTGAAACCTCGCTATAATGAAACTCTTTATAATGAAACTGTTTATAATGAAAGAATAGCCATTTCCTTTGGAAGCTCCCATAAAAGCCCATTTGCTCATTTGATATCTCATTTTTACAAAGTAATATATTTCTTAAAAGGAATACTATAGCCACCTTTAATCAACCCCATTGGCTAGCTGGCCAAAACAGATTTTTGAAACAAAATTTTCACTGTGTGCTCCGTTTCTGATTCGGTCCTCTATGACATTATTCCTCCTAGACCTGTTTTCTGGTACGGTATATGTGCTCTAACATCCCAAGGCAACACGGGCAGTCAGGGATGCTGCAGTGGAGGGATCCGGAATAACTTCGACCATCTGAGGTTCCTTAATGTGCACCGACATCATACAGTACATGGCCACATTGCGTTTCGCTGCCACGAAAAAAAGGGCACCAAAGCCGGAATCGAATGTGCATCTTTAGGCTCAGCAGTCAAGTACTCTAACCACTGTGTGACCGCAACGGGGCAAACCTGTTTTCTGCGTCCTAAAGTGTTCGAGGTCTGTGGAAAACATAAACGGGCAATGGCAAGGTGCATATATTCTACCGTTGTAATTACATATTCGTTCGGCTACAGGATGGGTGCTCAGTGCACGCGTTGAAGGCTACTGGCCCACAACAGTAACTTTGACATGAAAAAGACAAAAAAAAATTACTGTAAAGGGCACATATGCAGGCTGAACTTAAAGGTGCACAGAAAAAAAAATTCTAGAGGACACTTTGGACCTCTGAAGTGCGATGATGCGAAAGCCATTATAGCGCTGTGTATCGTAGCCCTCCACTATGGCACCTTCTCTCTTCTTTCACTCCCACCTTCCTGCCTTCCTTTACTGCGTGGAACGTGTGCGTCCGCGGAGAATTGTCACAGATACTGCGCGCCTTTTCTATCCTGTAAATCAATTTCAAACGCCGCTGATGCCTGCTTTACTAACGCCTCCTAAACATCTGGGTCTGCTTGTTTGCTGTGTGGTGTGGCGTTCGAAGAAGCGGCAAATGAAAGGCATCGCACGGACGCATGAATCGGACGCCCGGTGGGGTCAGCTTCGCATATGCATGAATCACCTGGTGACGTCATGATCTGTCGTGACAGTACATTGCGCGCCCCTTGTCGAACACAACCACCATTTCACTGAAGGCATCAAAGTTCACCGGCGTTCTATAATTAATTTACAGGAATTAAAAGCGCAGTATCCATCACTGGTGAAATCCCACTATCATCCTCACGGTAGCCAAGGAGAATTATAAAGAGCGTTTCACGATCCGGGGCGTGGCGCAGTTGGTAAAGCGCTGGGCTGGGGATCCAAAGAATGAAGGCTCGATTCCCGGTGAAGACAAGGTTTATTAATTTATTCTTAACTCTCACTCTCGAAAGTGTGACACCTCAGCTGACAACCTTCTGTTGACAACGATGAGGCATTAATGGCTTTTGCCTTAAAAGGCCGCTGGAACAACCAGTGGTGGCAAGAATTGCAGTGTGGTGCACCTACCTTGATGGTGCAGTCACTGGAGCCCGAAACCAGCCTGTTTCCACTCAGGTGGAGGCAGCGGACAGTGCCTGAATGTCCGACCAGGGTCATCACTGACCAGGGGCTGTTGGTGCGCATGTTCCAAACCTTGATCGTCTTGTCCGAGGAGCCGCTGACGATGCGCGTGTCATCAAACTGAACGCAAAACACAGCCTGCACCAGAGTGAAAATAGAGAAGGCCGTAGCCATACAGAGCTACACAACTGACAACTTTACAGAGAAAAAAAAGAAACAGAAATACAGCAAAACCTTGCTTTAGCAGGAGTTCGGTAAGTTCGCTTTAGGGCTAACTGTGTTCAATATATAAAGTGAAAATTACACATGTATTTAAAAAATATTTAAAACAGTTTGATACAGTCAATAATTCGTGTTTTTTATACCAAAGCTTTACTACACTACGATTTTCAGTATGCAGTCTGTGGACTATGTAAGATGTTTTTAAAAGTTAAAATTTTGCTATTTGCACACTATCCTGAGACTTCATTGAGGGTTTTGTTATCAAAGCTGGTCATCATAAAATGTCACATCAAATGCAATTTTCAGTGTCACAAGGTTCATTTGTTGCAACTGAATTTATGCTGGGCTCCCACTGCCATTGCACAAATAATTTATTGGCTTACACACACAGTTTGCTAGTGCTTACAGGCATTTTGATTTCTAACAGTGCCACTATCTCTACTTTTATGTAAAATGAAAACAAAGCAAATGTCTCGTTAACAGGTGCTTGTCTTTTATTAGTATACTACCATATGCTTGTATCCCCAGGCAGAGCATGATGAAGCTATTGATATATAGTGACATGATTGCAATACAAATAGTCACCATCCTGTAGTTTGTATGTATAACTCAGGACGGTGTACAATTACAGACCAATAGTTAACACATAAGAGGGGTGAAGAACCCTCCATATACTGCCTCTATAACGTACCACTAGAATCTGTCACTAGATATAAATACTTGGGTGTCCACATTTCTACAGACCTCACCTGGTCACACCATATCGAGTACATTATTAACAATGCTAACCGTATGTTGGAATATGTACGTCAAAACTTCATGAAAATTCCATCATCTCTTAGATTATTGTTTTATAGAACACTAATCCATTCTAAACTGGAATACGCAGCTATGATATGGGATCCCCATCATGATAAATTAATTACTTCACTTGAGTTGGTCAAAAATAATTCCGCATGTTTTATTTTGTCTAACATTAATCGTGGTGCAAGCATAACCCAGCATGAAATCTTTCCTCTCTTCAAAACCCTCAACGCGCCATCGGAAAACTGTTTGTCTCAGTCTTTTTCATAAACTGCACCATCATTCCACTCTACGGAATGCGCCGATTCCTATTCCCCACTATGTGTCGCACCACACCGATCAATGTCAGAAAGTTGGAATTCAAACAATTAACACTGAGTCAGCATTTCAGCCTTTTGTGCCCCATACTTCACGCGAATAGAACCACCTTCCCGCTGAAATTGGAGACACCCAGCATTTTCACAACGCATTAGCTAACATTGTATGAATAGCAGAATTACTTTTGTACCACTCACTGTTCTTGTTTCTGTATTTTACTATATCATTGTTTGCAACCACTCCCCTCTTGAATGCCTCCTGCCCTGAGGGTTCAATAAATAAATAATAAAATGATGGAAAATGACAATGTAAAATGGCCCTATACTCCTGGACAACTTTTTAACGCAAATATTATTTTGCTATGTTCACAGAATTCTGCTGATAACTGAGAAGTGATAGAGGTTAATGAGACAAAATAATTAGGCCAATAAGTTAATTAGGTAATTAATTAGAATAACTGGTTCACAGGAAAAGAAAAGTGCAGTATCTGCCACACTTGTTCTGTGGACACCTGAACCGGAGGAAGGTGGGAGTGAAAGCGGAAGGAGATAAACGGGTGCCATAGTGGATATGACGTCACACAGCCAGAAGTAGAGCCGAAAAAGCGCATAGGAAGGGATTGGCACGCAATTTGAAAGTACCGAAGATTGGTTTGGTTTGTGGGGTTTAATGTCCAAAAGCGACTCAGGCTATGAGAGACGCCGCAGTGGAAGACTCCGGAAATTTCGACCACCTGGGGTTCTTTAACGTGCACTGACATCGCACAGCACACGGGCACCTTGCTTTTCGCCTCCATCGAAAAACGGCCGCCGAGGCCGAGATTCGATCCCGCATCCTTGGGAACAGTAGTCGAGTGCCGTAACCACTGCACCACCCCGGCGGGGTAAAGGTACCAAAGACTAAAAGGGGTAAACAAGAAGTGAATTAATGTGAGATAGAGGATGTGACATCACGCAACCAATGTAGATTCTGCAGTGCTCTTTAATTTTTGTGGCTATGCTACCAAGCCAAGGCTACAAGGGCGGAGCTTTCATCGCGGTGTTACTACACCATGTAATTCTGGCATATTTGACCTCGGTTACAGTTTCGGTTTCAATTCAGCCTTTACTTGAAATAATAATTTTTGTGCCGCCAAGGAAGCAGAATTGTCTTTCATTAGGCTACTTAAAGTACCATCATCATCATATTCAGCCTGACTATACCCACTGCAGGGCGAAGGCCTCTCCCATATTTCTCCAATTAACCTAGTTCTGTGCTAGCTGCATCTACTTGGCCCCTGCAAACTTCTTGACCTCATCCGCCCATCTAACTTTCTGCCGCCCCCTGCTACGCTTTCCTTCCCTTGGAATCCAGTTTGTTACCCTAAGCGACCATCAGTTATCCTCTCTTCGCACTACATGTCCTGCCCATGCCCATTTCTTCTTCTTAATTTCTACTAGAATGTCAGTAACTTGAGTTATTTCTCTGACATAATGTCAGAGAAATAAAGTATAAGCAAACATAAATTCGCAGTTAAAAAATATCATTTACATACGTCCCCGAAACAAGCGCATTGCAAAACTGTACAAAAACTGGTAGGTAGACACAGCAGCAGCAGGGGCCGTATTCAGAGTTCGCGTCATTATCGAAAGTGTCACAATCTTCCTGACCTTGAGCCTGACTTTGAGTCATATGATTGGTGGAAACACCGGAACCGGATGTCAGTTTGATTGCCGCCACTTTCGGTTCAGGCGTTTCTATGAATCAGATGAATTGAGGTCAGGGAGATAGTGACACTTTCGATAACAACGCAAACTCAGAATACACAAGCAGCCGATGTAGGCTTCGGGAGATTCCCGACAGATGGCACTGCCCTCCTGTTTGCTCAGCATAGCTTACTGACTTGAAAATGCACTAAACTAATGTTGTACTGACTTGTGTTGTAGTAAGATCGTGATGTAAATATAACGTCACCATTTCCGCTATGTCACAACAGTCTAGAGCACGATCCGCGAAATTTGTGAAGGGACTATATTCTGCTGTACAGTGAGCCGATGCATTTTGGCTCTGTAGCTTTGGCTGGATAGCCAGAAAAAGTTGTCCGGGAGTATAGTAACTAAACATTCGTTGAAACGTCGCAAAACTTTAATAGATCAAGAGCAGATTGTGATGGTTTATTAAAATAATAATCAAAAAGGAAGGAAAAGACTGTTGCCAGTCGCGGCAACTGAATCTGTCTTAAGCACGCGAGCTGCGGCCAGCGAGATAGAAAAGGGATAGGGAGAGGATAGCGAGGAGAAGTACAGAGGCGAGCAATAGCAAGAAAGTACAGGAGGATCTTTATACTACATTTACCATGAATGTCTTGGGCAAACTTATCAGTTTGAGGAATCAGATTTTTTTGCATGCAGAGAAATTCCCTGCGTGTCACTTGTGGCTCAGTTGTGTTATTTATACACTCAGAATTAGACAGCACATATTTATTCCAAGCTGCACATAAATTTAGCGATCAAATAGAGTTTTTCTGACTCAGTAATAATGCACTCCCATTAACCTTCAACCATGGGTGTACGTGACCGAAGAAAAGCCCTTGGCTTGGCTTGATTTGGCTCTTCACCTGTGTGTGTCCATGGAAGGTGCGCACATGGCAGCTTCCCCGCAGCCAGTTGCGTCGCAGACGGAAGCGCTGGCAGAAAACAGCACGCCAGTCCACCTGGCCATCGAGGCGCCTCAGCAGCTGCAGCTGCTTGCGTTCGGTGGCAGGGCTCACGCGCCACTGAGGCTGGGTGCAGAGCCGCTGCCAGAGATAGGGGTCGCGGGTGAGATCGCGCCACGCACGGCACACGGAGGCACAGCGCAGCAGTGACACCGGATCCAGGTACGAGAAAATGAGCAGCAGGGGACCTGGAAGAAGCGGGGAAGTGCACGAGAAAAGCCCATTGGTGAAATTCACTTGTGCGAGGGAGCACGCTCGCACTGACAGCAGCGCAATAAGGAAAACAATTAATGCCCACTCATCGACATCTGCTAAGGCATCAATAAATAATTTGGTGGCCTCACATGGTATGCACTCGGAAAAAAAATATATATGAGAACTCAAGTGTAGTTTCATGACAATATGTACGAAGTGTGCTGAGTTAAAAGAGGGCCACACAAAAGGCAACACGAAGGCCCTAGTGAAGTACAATTTGTAACCACTGTATTTTTCAGTGCATAAGACACTCTTCTGTACAAGATGCACCCCTCGCATTCAGAGGCCTTTGCACCACATTCTAGCTGTTTTAAAAAGATTTATAAAGTTCAATGCTATCATTATTGTAAGAAAATGTGCAAGGAAGGGCCACACAAAAGGCAACACGGAGACCCTAGAAAAGTGCAACTTGAAACTACTCTATTTTTCAGTGTGTAAGATGCATCCCTCGTATCTAGGGGATTCTGCACCATATTCTAGTTGTTTTAAAAAGATTTAAATAGTTTAATGCTATCTGCAATGCACCCACATTTCATCTAGAAATGTTGCACAAAATAAAGCAAAATAAAATGCATATTAGACACACCACTGTATAGAATGCACTAATAAAATTTTTGCAAAAGAATGCGTTCTATAGATCTTTTCAGAGCCCTAGGAGAAACCAGTTACTGGGCTGTGAAGCAAGTGCGGGGGCAGCTTTTTCCTGTTTTATGAGCACGGCCCAGTCTCCAATATGGCAGCACCCTTTGGCCAATTTTGAAAAGGCCTATACACTGGAAAATATGGTATTCCGCTTTCCTTGGCTTGCTCACATCTTACATAAATTCCGCTTCCTTTAGTACCTAAATGAAGCGGAACATGCACTAAAACATGCTTTTAAGCGTGTCAGGACGCATACCCTGTGGTAGTGAGCTGAGCCAGTCCTGGCAATTGTCGGGGCAGTGCTCGTGCAGGACTGGCTGGAGCAGGACGGACAAGAGGTGGTTCTGGGACTGGCCACACAAGCCCTGCACAGCAGTAGAAGCAAGTACGCTAAGCGCAAAGTCACATTCACTCATTTTCATTTCCCATCACAGTTACTGTCATCCATCAAATAGCTCAACATCTACTTACTGCACCCTCCAGCTAAATAAATAAATAAATAAATAAATAAATAAATAAATAAAGGAAGGAAGGAATGTGCATTTAAACCATTTTAGACAGGGAACATTCCACAGTGAGAAAAAAATATATATGTGTATATTGGAAACCCGTAAAATCCAGTGTTCAGTCCCCTATCCCCTAAACACCCAACAACAGCTGCCTGGCTTCGACAACAGCAAAATGAAAGTGCACCTATGTCCCAACTAAGGTGTACACAACAAGACCCCACAAGGTGCGCTATTAATGCCCTTATGATGCCCTTATCAAGTGGATGCAGCTAGCACAGAACCGGGTTAAGTGGAGAAATATGGGAGAGGCCTTCGCCCTGCAGTGGGTATAGTCAGGCTGATGATGATGAATGCCCTTATCGTGCTCAATCATATACTTATAATTTTTTTTTTAATGAAGGGTTTGGTATGCCTCTGCACTGCTTTAGGATGTGATAACAGTGTGGTTCACAATTTTATTCATTTTTCATTCCTGTAATAATTGCACCTGAAACTGCTTTGTGAATGTACTGTTTTCTTTTCAAGGAGAAGGCACCTGCATTTAACCGGTATTTCCTCCTGTATCCTTCCTTCCAACAATAATGCCCTCACAGGGCACTGCAGGCATTCACATTCACATTTAGGCATCTAAATAAATAACTAAATAATGCAGTGAAATGGGCTTGCTGGATGTTTCCAGTGGAAGGAGTGCAGCCCATTTTTAAGCACTTTGTTCTGCACTTTGCTGCCTCGCAGTCGTGCTTGCACACGGAGTTCCGTCTCCATTCAGCACCTGCGTTTGACCCGTCTTTCAGCCTTCAGCTTCTATTTGTTTGAACCATATTCATTAAAGACAGTGCACCACGAGTTTGAAGCATGTAAAAGAACTACATATGGCACTTTGGAGCCCTCCAGTGCAGTCTCTCCACTTACTATGCTCAAAGCCTACAATGCAGTTTTGAGATTTAAGACACCTCAAGCTTACCGCAACAAAAAGGCAATGGCAACAAGATGGTGCATGTGGAACTCAACATTTCTGCAATATGCTCACATAGTGAAACTCATTAGACCATGTGGATAAGTACTACACAGCGAAGCAAAAGGAAAAAAAAAAAGAAAATATCATATCCACTCAAATGCTCACCAAGAGTGCTTTCAATGTAGCATTTTTCTGGTCATCCGTGAAGCAGCCAAACCACTCTTTTATGGCCTGTAATTATGCAAATGATTAGGATTACTTTTTCAATGAAGCAAATGATAATTACGCACCTGAAGGCACGATAAGGACAACACCCCAAGCTTACATCTAGGCGTGACTTGAAGTCCGAAGGGCCAACTACTTCAGATGACTGCCTGCTCAACAGTGGCGTCGTATGGGCAGGTGGGGTAAGCTTGGGCTGGTATGGCCGGAATTTGAAGTTTCGTGGTAAACTATGGCACTTGCGGGGTACTTGCACCTTCTGGAATGCCGGGAGCACCTGTGGAATGTAAATAAATGTGACACCATTGCTCACACCACTTGGACATACACAGCACAGAAGTCAAAAGTGTACACCACATAGCAAGAGTCTGGTCGCACATCTAAATACCAGTAAGAAAACAAAGGTCAGCAGTAAGAACGAGAATGAGGACAAGATGGCATGTTCCTGTCCTGTTAACTTTCCTTGCAACACATCATTCAGTGGTTTTCAGTTCTCAATGAAGAAAAGCTGAAATAATGGCAAATTATCCAGAAAGAGTACCACTCACTGTCTCTCGGCAAGAGTAATGCAGGTACAACTGTCAAACGGAAGTTTTTTGTTCAAACAGCATGAATATGCACTGCATGAGCCTACAAAGAATGAGGCATGGATTCACGAGAAATAAAATGGAAGAAAAACGAATGGACAACTGTCATCCTGTGCATATCATAGTGCTTTCTAATCTTGGGTTTCGAGGCAGCTGATATTTTTTTTTTTTTGTATGCCAGCATTTTTTTTTTGTCACCTCCTCCTTGACCCTTTAGAGACATTGGAGCATAACAGTACAAGCTGATGGACTTCTAAATGAATTTACTTTTCAGCTGATAGCCTGCACGCACTTCTGCACATTGTGTTGTCTGTCTCGAATGTGCTTTATCTTCACACACTTATCCAATCTGATTATCCCATTAGCCACGTACCAAAGTGTACACTTGACTGGCTGTAAGGTGCTATGATATTAAAAAATCCGCGATAAATAAAAGAAGGAAAAGGACTCTCACGAGATGTCTTCCCCACCGTCCTTCAACAAATCTATAGTTACCTGATTCTCTCCAGCTGCTTTCCCCCTTTTCATAGTTTTTAATGCTTGCTTCGTCCTTCGTCACTGGCGGAACGTTTGACTGCATTTCCCTTGAGATAATGTCGCAGTCTTCAAGATTTAAAAACGCCACATGTGCCTCCTTTAGTCTCTTCAAATTTCAAACTCAACAGTTATAGCATCACGATCCAATTTAATGTGAAATAAATTTTTCTCTACCACCATCGGCTCAGCTTTGAAACTCCGCACCAGGGCACGTGCCTCAGTGCCAATAAGCGCGAACACTATCATTCACACTTGCGATGTTTATAAACAAGCTATATGCGTAGGCATGTAATCGCGTCTTTAAGGCGCAAAACCAGCGTCACAAATACCTGCTCGACGGTAGTCTTGGTCGCAGAGGTGTGCGAGGAACATATAATGTGGGGATACCCGTTGGAAACCAAGTCCGCGACACTTTTGTGATGTCCGTTGGCTGTGAGCAGTCGGCACGGCTGCCAGCCGGGCGGTTCCGCGCCGACGAACGGCGAACTGTCACCTCGAGCATCTCTCATGCCGGCCGACGTCGTCTCACAGAGCGGGCAGTCGAGCCGCTTCTCGCCAGAGTCATTGCTGGTGCCCGCGTAGGAGCGCAGCTCCATCGACCACGACGGCGAGCTGTTCTCGCTGCCCTTACCGACACAGGGACGACGCACACACGCTGCAACAAGGGCCTGCGCAGATCGCAGCCACGCGTCCCGCTGACCGCTGCTTCGTCCGAGGCGGCGTCGGCTGGCCTTTCGGTGCTCTTGCCACGGCGCTTACAAACGGCAATCCCATTCTCTTCCGACGCATCAGAAGCGGATGCAGCGGTAGTAGTGTGACAAGCGATCTTTCCCTTTCTTTCTCCCCCTTTCTTCGGATGCAGGCGATGAGCACGGCGCTAATCCACTAATCCTAAACTGTTTGCACCCGCAGAGACAATCCGCGCATAGTACATCCGAGATATGCGCAGTTGCCCGCTGAAAGCTTGATTAGCTCAGTGAACTAATAATTGCATAGGATGCATATGCAGCCGCGCCGCGCCGGCGATCGAGCCTGCAGAAGCTACAAGTCACGGGCCCGCGCAACAAAACAGCAAGCAAAGAAACAGCTGCTGCGAAACTCTGATTGACGCCGTGAGCGGCGCTACAAACGTTTCCGTGTCTGTGGCTATTTTGTTTTTGCACGCACTTACTTGTGCATTGTGCGTTGTGTGTGCATTACGTCCGTGCGCATTGCGGGCCTTCCGTGGAAAAGGGAAGAGGATATGCCGCTATGTCTGCTTAAAAGTGCTCGCTAAGCGTTGGGAGACTTGCTGTGATTATGGATAGCGCAGAATTTCAGTCCATTTCGCACAGGTGGTTTTGCCTTGATTTTGTAATTTTGTTGAGAAATGCTTCTCATAGTTTCTTAAAGTACTAGTATATTAACTCTAGATCCCGAGAGCAAGAAACCAGGACGAAATAAACGCCGTCTGAGGTCGCTGTAAGCGTTAGTTCTGCCTACGTTAGTTTCATCGGCGTTGTAAAACCAGCGCAGGTGTCATCAATGGTTTCACTCTGAATTTGGTGTTTTGTATGTGTATGTGCAATACTGAGAATAACGGAGATAAATATTTCAGAAGGATTTTACGCACTTAACTGCTAGCTGTAATAAGATTATTGCATACAACAGGAGGCTGGCAGCTAGGCTGTCATCCGTACTGCTGATGCAGACGCGTGCGTGTGTGGACCAAGAAGACGGTATGGCATGTCTTTTGGGTCCGTGCATAGATCGAGAATGGAGCATGCATGGGTGGGTATGGGTAAATTCTCCTACCTCTGTAATGTAGCGCCAAGTTTTTAATTTACACGAATAATAGCTAGGGCACCTCCTGAGAACGCCGGAGTAAAAGTAAATTAAGATAAGCAGTAGCGCAGCTAATTTTGCAAAAGAAATTCAGAGGGTCTTAAGAGGAGAATGGCAAAAGCCTACCCTTCATATTCTATAATTTGCCTCCCATCGTTAGCCTCTTGTCGGCATTCGGAAAGGCGCAGTATCCGTCACATTTCTCCGACAAATGTGCGTTTGACGGTACAGCATATCGCTTCTGATGGGAGGAATTTTTTTTTATCGGCGTTCGTTGCAGTGCTACATATAATAATTTGTTTACAGGAAAGGGAAGGCGCAGTATCTATCGCACTTTCTCTGGCAAGTGTTTGGACGTATACGTACACCATCGCTCCTGTCGTGTGGCGTTTATTGGCGCGCGTTCAAGTGTGGCATATTGCGAGGGACGCATACCGCTTCGACCAATCAGAACGCCGCAATAGCGGGACACACTTGTCCACGACATGAGCCATTATAGGTTTTCGCCTTAAAAAGGTCAGGAGATTGATTTCTTATTATAACCGTACTTGACGCGTAGGGAAAAAAAGAAGGAAAGTACGTGTATTCTGCTAAGGGCCGCTCACCTCTCAGTTTTTCAAAAAAGAAAAGAGAGACGAGAAATTTGTCTTTCTATATATGTCAGTCTCAAAATTCGTAATGTTGGTGCCACTAACTACTCAGAAATGTCTGCCGCATGGCTACTGTCGTGGACAGTGCTTTTGCGGCAGCTGTCGCGCGGCGTTCCTTGGCGCGCGTTCAAGTGTGGGATTGCAGATGGCAGGAACGATAGACAAGATGAGACTTCTGGAGGAAAGGCGCGCATTATCTGTCACATTTTCTCCAACAATTGTGTGGTTTGGATGGTACGCCAACGTTGGGTACGCCATCGCTCCTGTCCCGTGGCATGACAGGGCAGGGACAGGTAGGTCACCGCTGCTTGTGGCGGGGGCTGGCCTGCCACCGAATTTTTATCTGTTGTAGGCCGTCATTGCACCCGCCACCGCTTCGGCGGTGGACGACGGCTGTTGCGGCGCGCGTCTTTCTTTCCCTCTTCATTTTCTTTCTTCTCTATTTTCTCTTCTGTCTGCACGAGGCAGCGGAGGTGGCTCAGCTACAGAGCCAGTAGCAGGCCCGTGCATTTTCTTTTCCTTCTTCCTACAGCCACAACAAACGCGTGGCATTCCTTGGCGCTCGTTCAAGTGTGGGATTGCAGATGGCAGGAACGCTAGACAATATGAGACTTCTCAGGCTTTCGCTTTTCACTACTTTAGTAGCTAAAGTTCCTCGTAATTTTTATTTCTAGAGAACGTCACTAAGTTTGGCATGACTCAGTTTCGATATCAGTCTCGCGCACCGAAAACTTCTAGGGGATTTTAGATAAAATGAACGCTTTACGAAACCTGTTTTGACCACTAGTAGGGCAGCCAATCCAATCTACCTTGGGGCAGCCACGGCGTGACGTCACGGCTGTGCGGCAGCCATACTTTTTGTTGTCGTCAGGTTCCCAGCTGCCGGTGGTGTGTGCATGTGCGCCTCTCTTTTAACCTGTGAAAACATTGTAGGAAAAAAAACGCGCCGAACTGCTGCAAAATGAACTGCAGCAAAGAAGCTCTGCTAGATGAGCTTACAGGTGAGTGTGCCCACACAGCCCGTCGGACATAGTGGCCCTGGGATTCGGAGGCTTGTCATTTCCATGTCTGATGCTCTCGTTCTCTCGAGAACCTTTTTCGTGTTTGGGACACCGTGGCGATGACGGGCTGCTGCATTCTCTCGAGAGTTCGTCAGCTTCGAACGAACACTCACTTTTGCTGGGTGTCGTTCAACTTGCTTGATGTCCATGTTCTTGTCATGCTTAATTTTTTTTCTTTGCTTGACAGATTTCTCAAACCAGAAGCCCGCGGAAATTCCTTCTATCCTCGACGAATACTTGTCCCACATTGCGAAAACTGGCGACACCTTGTAAGTGCGCGTTTTTCACTCTGGTTCTGCGTATTTATGCGAGGATTCAAATTTTATGCCATAAAAATTTCGAAGTGGTTGTGGAGTCCCTCCGCTTTCGTACGTGTAGCGTTTTAGCGGGTCTTTGCAGCTCTTAACGTCAGCGTTAGTACTGGTACTACCAGAAATATTTTGAATGCTTTCAGCATCTTATTAGCTGACTCGCTTATTTGTTTGTGATGCAATAGTCGGGTGTTATGCAGCATTGTATGCGGGATACATCCAGGGCAGCTGCGAGTGGCCTCCTCTTGTGTTTCCGCATTTTGTTGAAATAGCCTGAAGTGCGGTGAAATTGTTACAGGAGAATTACAAATTTAAGTAATATGGAAGAACATGAATCTGGGTAGCGTGAGTCTCATTGTGCATGAGGACAGCCGAACGGCTGTCGAGCTGTCATGATTAGCATTTTGTTAAGCATTTCGGTCTTTGGTCTCATCGACCCGCGTTAGGCAACTGAGAGCCAACTTGCAAACCTTTTCATTACCCTTAGGTTCCCATGGCACAAGTTAAAGCCATTGGTCTGTCGAAAACTGGAACTTGTCATGAACGAGTTCCACAAGATCTCGCCGACAGATGACCTGCCAGCCTTACCCAATGTTGAAGTGTTCAAGTATGAAGATATGAAAACGAAGGTCTTAGAAGCTGTCAACAGCTTCAACAGGTAGGTGGCTGGCATGCTAACCTGAGACATTCCTCATACAAGAATCTAACACTGAGTTTCATCAATATGATCTGGTGGTCATGTCTTTGATGCGATCAGAGATCAGGTAGCTATTATGCTAACTGATGCATCAGTTAGGTGGTCGAACAGCTGTCAAGTCGAACCTTGCAAACAGTATTTCAGTGCATGTTTGTTATTTATAAAAGGGGACAAGTACAGACTGGTTGGTACATTTTGAAAAAGGGAATAAAACAGCATGAGGCAAGATGGGACACATGAACAGGCATGTGCACTGTGTGTCTGTCCTTCGCATGTCCTGTCTTGCCTCGCGCTGTTTCATTGCCTTGGTAATTAGTATCGTCACACATACAATATGAACAAGCCAACAGAACAAAGCTTTGCAGCATAATTACGAAAACTATCTGAATGTTCCCGGGACTGGTTCATGGGAATACTTAAGTGCAGTTTCGCTGTATGGAAATTCCTTACACAGTCCGAAGCATGGACGGCACGCAGTGTACTGTAATACCGTGGTAATGCTTGAGGCTAGCAGATGACCAGGCCTGCACTCAACTATTCATTTTAGAAATAACCAGTACCACGCTGCATGAACTGCCTTAACTGGGGCTGCATGCTATGGGTTAAGATGACTCTAGCAATCTTTGTCTGAAGTAAGCTGCTTTTTTTTTATGTCCATTAGCAAATGCAACAAAATGATATTGCTCAAGGCAGTGAACCTGGTGTCACATCCTCTGGCATTTGGTTGGTTGGTTGGTTAGTTCATAGGAAGGGAAAGGCGCAGTATCTGTCACACTTGCTCTGTGGACACCTGAACCGCGCCATAAGGGAAGGGATGAAGGTGGGAGGGAAAGTGGATAGAGAGAAAGGGGAGCCATAGTGGAGGGCTACGGAGTAATTTCGACCACCTGGGGATCGTTAGCGTGTGCTGACATCGCTTAGCACACGGACGCCACTTCGTTTCGCCTCCATCGAAACGCAGCCGCCGTGGTCGGGTTCGAACCCGGGAACTCCGGCACAGTAGTCGGGCGTCTTACCACTGCACCACCCCGGCGGGGCAACCTCTGGCATTTTCATGCAGACAGGTTATGCAAACTGTAACCGTATAATGTTCTTTTTTTCCCCTTATATATGCACCATTAGAGTAATATAGGTAATAGATCCCCTGACCCTTTGAGTACTCCTTAGAAAAATTCTGAACTTGGTGTTGGTTTCAAGGCACTGTTATATTGTATAAGGATTTCATAGATGCCTGTAGAACAATTGCTTTTTTTTTTTTCCACTGCAAGCCAGACTAGCAGTTTTCTTCATGGTTTGCATAAAGGCAGTTTTCACAGAAAATTACAATAATAATGGCAAGAAATGACAAGTTCATTTAAATGGCTCAATTAAAAAAGAATCTGGATAGGATCAAGACATTTTGCATTTTCAGTGACCGATAATGCTTTGCTTGCTGAGCAGCTGAATTGTAGAACTTCTGTTCATATTGTAAGTCAAGGTTCAACTTTGACCCAGGAAACAGTTCTTATCCCTCCAGAAATTTATCTGCATTTTTTTTTTCCTTCTTACCATAGTATATAGTGGTTTATTCAATCAGATTTGCACAGAATAGTTGGTAAAGCAACAAGATGTGGTATTGCTTCATGACCGCCATCATAAACTGGCTCTGTATAATACTTCTGTCTAAACATGCTACAAGTTTATGAAAAAATGTATAGGCACCTAATTTTTGGTTGCATGTATTTTTTTGTAATAAGGCGTGAAGCATTACTATACACGGATATACTATACACAGTTGCCTATAACCACGAAATAATTTGTGATCTAATTTCTTTTCTCACCTGTTTCAGTTTCAGCAGCTGATGATGACAGTGGTGTTGGAGTTAAGTCAAGGTCATATGCGGAAGCTGTTAATGTAATCGCTGCTTCATTGTTTTAATTCACTATAACGCTAGAGCCAGCCTGTCTTAAGAAAAGGAATCACAACGAGTTAAAAAGCAACTCTTATACCGCAGATGTTTTTCATCCCTCGAGCGACCTCAACTTATCTTTGACTATGTAGCCATCACTGCACTACTTAAACAATATTCAGTTAAAATTTATTTAGCAGCTGTAGGTAAACACCATATGGTAGTCCATGTACAGTAATGTCTTACTTATTGTTATTAACGAGAAGGAAATTGTAACCAACATTTTTTGTCTATAATTTTTGAAGAAGAGGATCTCTTGCTCTTTTAGGGAGATGAGGACTGTTTCCTACAAGCTTTACAAGGCATGGTGCAGATATAGCAAAAAATTCTGAGTACCAGGTTTCAGCTTCTTTTTTAATCCTCTCTGCAACATGGGGTGGAAACGCCAGACGTGGTAGTGACATCTGGTTCTGGCGTTTCCACCAGACAGATGACTCGAGGTTGGGGAGGTAGCGACACTTTCAATAATGGTGCAAGCGCGGGTATACGAACCCAGCAGCCATCACCGATGATAGCAATAGCGCTGCTATGCACTGATTGTCGATGGTGTAGCAGTTGGTGGCTGGAACTTTGTGTCAGCGATCGCAAAATTTCATGTTCTGCTGTTCGTGGACAGTTTGATAGACTGCAATAAGCCCTTTATATACTTTTCTCATCTGTGCAGTGCACCGTTCACCATCCAACGGCTGTGCGAGCTTGTGGTCGACCCCAGGAAGCACTACAAACGCACTGACAAGTTCATGCGAGGCATTGAGAAGAATGTCCTTGTCGTGAGCACAATCGAACCAAGATCTCTTACGTATGTTAGTTTTGTCTTACAGTCTGCCAAAACCGTTTGCGTTGGCTACAGGGGAACTTTGTCTTCTTGGCTGTGCGTTGGCTGAATTGTACTGGAAATTAAATTACTAGGCAACAACTGCTAGCGAGGAGCTGTTGCCGAGTTTTGTATAACCACCTAACAGACTTGAATGAGCCAGACTCGTTACAAGCTGGCTGTTATATTGACTCCTGACGAGCCCAGCTCATCCTGTCGTTTACGGCACTCTGTGTCTAGTTTGCAACGAGTAGGGCCTGTTGAATACAAATATTAATTGAGCCGGCAGGTGCTGATATCGGTACTAAAAGGTCGTTTTTGAAGTTTTATTTTTAAAAATGTCTGTTAGGAGGTTAAGTGTGTATTTGCAACCTGCTGACATTTCTTTTACTGTCAGTGCATTTTCAGAAAAACCAAATATCATCATTAAATTTTTAAAACAATATGTATAGTCATACAGCGAGGAACAAGGCTACCCAGCTTTGAGTTATAACTTTTCTTTGAGAGTTAATATTTGATTGCACTCAGTGAAAGTTTATTTTATTCATTTCTTCATTTGACTGCAGTTGACAAAAGTTTGCAGCTTTCTTGCGTGTAGAGACTGCCGGAACTTGAGTCCGTACGCCCAGTGAGCCCTGCATTGCTTCTCTGAATTGAAACATTTAAGTTTATGAAATGTTCAAAAGTTGTGTAGTCTAGACTGGAAGCAAAGTCAAGGTTGTGTGACGGAGGTAATGAAATGACAAGTTTTTGGTCGTTTGCTACAGCTTTCTTTCTTTCTGGACGATTGCAGCCCCCTGCAGCAGTCTAACACATCTGCTGTGCCCATGGTCAATGGTATTCCGGGAGCGGAAGATGGCGGGATCAACGGTCATTTCGCAGACACCACAGAGGATTCACTCGGTCATCTGGACGCAGAAAATGGCCACTGTGAAGATGAGGGTATCTGTGCGGACGACCCTGGTACCAACGTGGAGGTTCCTAGCTCAGCAGCCGACGCGACAAGCTTAAGTATTGCAACATTTGCTGTGCGCGATTTAGCACCATTTCGCGAGGCTTGCAGTTTTGGCTGCTTCCTTACTGCTGCTTTCTTGTGCCCATTGGGTTGAGAGTAGGACCCATATTTTAGAAATGTTTCTTAAGTAGATGTCTCTGAATTTTGGGAGTGACTTATACTGGGCACAAAAAAAACATAAGACAAAACAAACCACACCAAACACAGCCTACATTTTTTTTTATCACCTGAGTTGCATAAAAGCATCTACTGCCTTTAAATCAAATGCAATCACCTGGTTCTGCTGCCTTTGAACTTTCTGAAACTATCTGTTAAATTAGGTATGGGTCACTTAGCACTGCAGCACGCAGCACTCAAAGCTGCGTTAAATTTGGGATAGTTATAGATGCCTTTCCACACCTGTGGGTGTCTCGGCCTAGCTTTAGGCATAGCCAACAAACAGACTTCATCTTTGGGGCCTGGGTATTGGTGGTGCATGGCAATAGCTTAAATGCCTACAGTTGTCACATTCTAGTATTTGTAACGCAAATTTTGTCTCCTTAACGTCTTGCACTACAGTCGCCAGTGCAGTGAAAAGTGTGGTTTCAGCTGGTGTGACGTAGTAGTAAAGGCAACTCGGCCGTTGTCTGCACAGATCACCTCGCTTTTTACGCCACGGACTGAAGGGGACATATCCACTTATTAAAAAGCTATAGAATACATTCCCAGTATATTTGGTTCATCGAAATGTTCTTGCTGTACTAAAATCTTGCTTGATGTGCACTCAGTCTTTAAGCTTGAAGCTGTCTTCTCAAACACATTACTTCAGAGCAGGGTTGCTTAGTTGCATTTGTGCTTGGCCTTATTTAATGACCTCAAGTGATTAAGACAGGACTGCATCCAAGATTGTCACAATGATGTTCTAGGCTGTCGTAGCCCCAGCACTTGACCCTGGCAGTTGTGGTTGCGTGAGGCCATAATGGAAAGGTACTTGGATTGTTTTGAGACTACCATTCCATTGAATGTGTGCACTGCATTTTGGCGGCCTCCTCGTGTTATCAACCTGGCATTTCCTTTTGCTGTAGCATCCTGCATTCATACCTTTTTCACGGTAGCTCGTATTTACACATCTGTTTCACATCTTTAGTGGTGTTCGTTTCGCTAGTGCACTCTGTTTCAGGCAAACTGTGTTTGTTTCTGAAAGCTGCAACTAGACACTAAAGGTCTTTTTGTGAGCTCTCACGTTTATATTTTGTGAACATTTCATTTTTTTTCTTTTTGCCCATCTCACTGCTTGCCTTGAGTGTCCCGTCTTTTGATGGTGTTAATTACCGTGTCGTTTTGCTCAGGTGAGGCGCCCCAGCCTGTTTCGGAAGAGGTCATCGAAGGGCAGCAAGAGGTGGAGCCATCGGAGTCCACAGAACGGCTTGAAGCCGAGCCATCCAAGAGTGAGGAGAAACCGGAGGCAGAACCGTCGACAGCGACAGAGTGCGCTGAAGTTGAGAAGGAGGAGGCACAACAACCAACGGAAGAAGCAGCCCCATCAGAAGCGCCAGCAGAAAATATCGAGCCTCCACCACCTTCAGTTGAAGACGAGTCTCCAAAACAAGCCGAAGCACATGTAGAGGAGTCGACACTGGAGGAAAGCTCTTGTGATAAAGACGACTCGGAGGCTGTCATCACAGCAACGGCAAATGAAAGTGACCTGGGGCCTACTTCTGACTCTGCTGAGGTGGAAGCGCTGCCTGATGCTACAACTAAGGGTGAGTAACATCAATTAATCAATCAGTCAACAGATTAAATTTTAGTATTTATTAACATTTACTGCCAGAAGTGAGTGCGGAAAGCTAATTATTGCTGTAATGCTATACATTAGAATTGTAAGGCATCTGCTATTTTTATGCCCAAGAAGGGTCATTTACATTAGCAAAGCTCCAGTAGAACGTAGTGTAATGCTCGTGCACTGAACAGAATTAAAAATGAAAGAGCTGCTAGATAGTTTTTAAGTCCGGTTACTTTGTAACCCTCCTTAATTGAGCTCTTGGTCTGAAATTTATAAAACCCAGAGCTTAAATCCACCTTATAATGTTATGTTAAGATATAGCCCATGCTCATTATTATGCACATTGTTAAGAGAGTACAGTCAAATCTCGATATAACGAATTGCAGAGGACTGCCTAAAATTGTTAGTTATTTTGAAATGTTGTAATGAAAAACTTGCTGCTATAAGCCAGTGGTCAAACCTAGGTATGAAAATGATGTACCTTGGCTATAGACTCATATGCAGACAAGCAAAAGCTCAAATGAAGTGTTGCACTAACTTCAAATCTGCTTTATTTGAAGAATAATTTTCTTGTGGCGCGTGCAGCACACACTACAGATTAAAAGCTCTCCACACCTTTCACTTTGCACAACACCTCACCATGTACAGCCTCATCCACTTCTAGCTATAACACGGTCGCTGCTTTCAAACCGTCATTGCGGCCGACCCAACTATTCAATAAAGCTAAGTGGCAGACCATGTGAAGCAGCACATCCGGCTCCCTATGGCTTTGCATCGATATGTGCCTGCGTCGGACGCAATGCTTTGAAAGGAGTGGCAGTGTTATAGCTATAAGTGGATGACCCTGTACATTGTTACACCGAGCAATGAAAGTGCAGACTTCATTCATGCGCAATAAAAACACAGAGTTCGATATGACCTCATCTTCAGTGTTCAGTGAAGTTCGACATTCTTGTCGTGGTCTCTCAAAATGATCGCGGCGGTCGATGGGTAATGCCAAGCTCCCTGCAGAGGCCGATTTGCTTTTTCCTTGCGTCAATTTCTTGCTACTGTTTCCTAAAACAAAAACTGCTTTAGCTTCTTGGCACCATCACTGGCTACATTCATTCTCGGATCTCACATGAACTTCGCTATAAGGTTATCAGCAACAAAAATTTCTGCCCGCACCTACAAATGGCACGAACGACCGACCAGCAGACAACACAACACAGAGAGAGAAAAAATGCAGGTGACTAGGCCTGCTGGATACTGCATATGAAACCACAGCTTTTTGGTGGCGCTAGATGTTGGAACGAGATATAATGATGATGATAGCTATAGCCCGCGGCATACACACAGAAATGGCGGTTTCTGTTTCACGCGACAGTTGTGGCACTGTTATTTTTAGACGAATTCTAATACTGATGTTCCTTGATTATGGAAGAAAAATAAATAATGTACGTTATTTTGAAACATGCACATATTGAATTTGTAGTTCTGAAATATTTCTACATTGAAAACATTGGAAATTAGTTGGGGTTTTTCAAAAAGTTCGTTAATTTGAAAAATTAGTTACTGTGGCGTTCGTAGTAACAAGGTTTGACTGTAGAGTGCTGCATAAGATTGTATGTATATTATTTCATGCTGATAGTCTGTTATTTTGACGCTTGTCAGTTGCAGAGCCATCTCAGTCAGCATTGGACCTGTCAGAAGCTGATGCCATGCCCGTCGATGCGTCCGATCTGAAACCAGCAGACATTCCGCCGGGTGGAGATGGTCCTTTGGAAACAGACTTTAATGGCTGTGACTCGAGCATTTCTGATATGCCTGGTGGTGACGAGGAACTGAAGGAGCCACCCTTAAAGAAGTTCCACCCAGAACCAGAGGCATCCTCAGAGGCACTGGGAGCAGATCAACAAGAGCAGCCTTCTTCGACATCAGCGCCAATGGATGACAGTCCTGAAGAAGAACCAATGGTATGCTTACAATGGAGCTTACCATACCTAACACAGAATTTGAATCTAAGGTGGTATGAAGGTCTTGGAAACCTTTCTTTTTTCTTTAATTTTTCTGTCTTGTTAAAATTTAGCACACAAGGGGAGAATAGAATGCTGATTTTATATATGCATCTAGATCTCAAATATCTCAAATCGAGGATAAGATATGGCAAAATAACTATCCTAATTGGATCGTCTCTTACGAGCCATTAAGGTCATTTCTTGTTAAAAAGGCCTCTTTTAGAAACATGCAGACATTTCAAAAGGCCTGTTGCACATCCTAAAGCTTTGCTTTATTCCTAAATTGAGGTATATTAGCAGTTGGACCAAAATTTAGCTAATTACTGCTGCATAGTTTTTTTTTTTCAACTATTTATGATCAGCAAAATGACATATGCATTGAAAGGTGTGCATGTTCCTAAAAGAGGTCGTTTTTAATGAGAAATTACCATAGAAGCCTGTAAGAAATGGATATGTTATTTTGCCATGTCTTCTCTTCACGATGAGGTATTCTATGACTAAATGCATGCCAAGTTTCGACAGTGTGTCGAAAAATGTTTTAGAGACCCTCAACCCCCCTTAAAGAAACCCATGTAGTGCACCAGGGCTGCAGTGTTGGTTGAAGTGTACTGCCAGTTCGAATTGAGTGAGTTCAAATTGCCATCTACAATAAGTTTTCGATGGTACGAATTTTGGGTTGACACGAAATCGTAAAGATTCCTCGGCCATAGAGTGCAGTGGGCAGCGTTTCTGATCGCCCGGACACACTAGCATTTCGCAGTGAAAGAAGATAAAGCACACCATAACATCTATATAGCTCAAGCTTGGAGAAGGCAGAAAATTCAGAGGACACAGGGTTCGAAGTGCTGCTCCATTTTTCTCCAAAATGCAGTATTGCTCCAAGACTGCTCCAATTGGCTGCCTCGATGCTCTGCCATCAACTTTAGCAGAATGCAGGTGTTTGCCGTACGTTGGGTGATTAATGATGTTACCCACAAAAAATGTGATCTGATCAATTTGATTAAGCAACCGTGAGAAGCACAGCAGGGTAGTGGCATGCTGTGAGTAGTATGCACATGCTTTATAGGGGCCGTTGTAGTCGAAACGATGGCAGCACACCCGTGGTAGAGTTTAAATGCATTTCACGCTGGTGCAAATTTTCGTAAACTAGAAAAGCATAGCGTGTAATGTTTGTTCACAGGAGAATGAATTGGGAGGAAATATTCTGTGCGCTTAACGTAGCACCTTCTAGCTTTTTGAATGCCCGGCGGTGAGAGAAGTGAGAGTGGTGAGCAAAGCAGTAGTCATTGTGGGCTACCTGAGCCGTTAGGGAACTTGTCTAGAAACAAAGAACTGCATGAGTTGTTCTGCTTTTTTTTTTCTACGGTGAAAACAAGCAACTACTTCAGCATTGACTCTCTTTGTTAATTGCAAGTATGTTGATCCCGCAGGGGGCACCTGTTAAAGCAGGTGTTTGTGTGTACTGTGCGACACCACGGACCCTGAGCACCCACGCTTAGCCGTGCGTGGCATCGTCGTTTCTGGGGAAAAGAAGGGATCCTGGTGGTTAAGCCGATGCCGAGTGTTAGGACCTTCAAGCCCCTCGGCGGAGGCAACACACCACTTTGGCCCCCGCTTCCCATAGATGGCACCTCCGGGCTGACCTGACCGGGGGAAATCGGCAGTCGCCTTTTCCTATTCTCCTCTGCCTCTTTCACTTTCCCATCATCTTTCTCACAACTCTCCTGTCTTCTACTCCCTTCTGGTTTTTTTTTTTTCCTTCTTTTGCTGGCGGCTAGGGTTAACCTTGTGTGGCTAACCACCCTGTGTTACACCATATTTGGTTATAGTCTGGGTGTACGGCTGGCGTAGGCAGGACTGCTTTGCAAGTTCCAGTCCTGTCCCCTCGTTGGGCTCCGTGGTGGGTGGCCGCCACCCCGGCCGAACAAAAAAACTTACCGTATGGCTTCTTCTTTGCTCTCCAATGATCATTTTCAAAAAAGGGGATGAACCAATGAAACTGCAAAATTCTTTTTAAAGAATGCAAACCGATTCCCACGCTTCCACGTGGTGCACAGTGAAGACCCCCAAAAAACAGCTAGGCATATCTCTCCTTTCGTTGTGACAAAAACATTGACTGAAGCGATAGGCCAAGGATACAATGTCAAAACACTTTCGAAAACCGGAACAAATGCTGCCGTAATTTAAGGCTTTTTTGCCTCAAGCAAGCTGAACTGTCTTCAATATTTGCACGAAACCCAACTGCACGAACAGCTGCACGATCTATCTATCTGTTCATCAACTGATTTATATGCGGCTTTGACGCACCACATCACATTACTGTTCGCCGATCTCCAACGTAGATTCAAGAAAGCTGTTAACCGTAATTTTACCTCTATTGTTTTGTATGGAATAAATTATGCCCGGTGTTCTTTTTCCATTGTTGTGAAATTCTCTTCCCCTCTGTACTGTACCCAATACCCTGAGGATAAAAGAATGAGGGAAAGGAAAAAAGAAGCTAAGAGAAGTAATGGTATAGAGGAAGTGAGAGGGGGGGGGGGGGGGGGGAATTCAGTGGGAGCTGGCAGAATCCAGTTAGGGGACCTCTAATTTAGGGAAGGAATAAAGTAAGGAGCAAACTAAGGATGAGTGGGCACACTGATGGGCGAACAAAAGATACAAAGTCAAAGAACAAATGAAACGACCGAAGGTTAAGGCTTTGTTGTCAAAGTGCCACCGCTTATGCGTGCAGCAGGTTCAAATTCCGCGCGAAACATTATTCGCCTTCTGCGCTTTTATTTAAGCATTCACGAAGCCACAGATTGATAAAACTGCGCTGACTAATGGACCTAGACAAAAACAATGCGGCAAAAATATTTCTCTCTCATCATCGGCCACAGTTTACGAGAAAATGGCTCTCAAAAAGCGTGTGTTCACCATAGAAAAGCATTGCCTCCCACTACGTCACAGTCCGCTGAGCGAACTGCCATCTCGTACGGCTTAGATTAACTAGGGGACTTTATCTGGAACTGGCGCGGTACGCTGTGTCCCCACCTATATATCTTGCACCGTGACCAGTACCCAGGAATTAGCACAGGCATAGGATCCAAAAGGACATGCACAAGACAGGGAGCACAAACGTGTTCTAGTGGGGCTGCTTTTAGTCAAACTTAATGTTCAGGCACGAAGTGTTCAAGCAAGCATTCTGTTTGCCTCTAGTCTGATCCAAACTGTTGCTCAGGTCAGTTGTGTTATTTTAAGCATTTGTGCACGTTTTGGCTGTTTGTCTTGTCAGAGATGTCAGATAAGAGCATTGTGAACGTTGAATAAAAAGGAATCAAATTGGATGCTTTGGAATGTCAGGAATAAAGATGCAGCTATTAAAAGTGCTTCAGCCTGCTTCCATTCCCGAGTACATGCTGTATCACGGCATGTATAGACAGATGTGTGAGGTGTAACTGCTGTAAGCAATCTTCAAAAGAAGTCAACTTCAGAATATTACAGCACTTCTGTATGGGTTACCTCTGGCTGTCCGACTTTATGAGGAAACAAACAGAAGCTGTCTGTGAAATATTCTTTGGCGTCTCACCATAGTTAATGTTTAAACGCTCAAGCTGCACACTCTTAACCGTCCTGTGATTTTTTTTTTGCATTCTATTTCATTTTTAGGACAGTTCAAAGGCGGATGTTCCCACTTCTGCAGACGATCCCACAGAAGCGATGGACACGACTGCAGACAGCTCTGTCGAGAAAGACTCACCGCCCTCTGGGGAACAGCAAACCACAATTCCCGATGAGTCTCCAATGGAGGAGAACTGAACCACCCTGCTATGAACAATGTCGGCTCCTGTGCTTACCCTTCTGTCGTGTATCTCATTTTCCCCGTGGTTCGAGGGCCTCAATTTATCCCGGCAACTGCGAACATAACGTCACACTTGCATTTCTTGTTTCATCGTATAGCAGCACATCAGGCAAGAAAGAGTGAGGTGGGTTCCGGGTAGTAAGATGTGTTTAAAGCAGCTAAGTTTGCCAAAGTAGCAGTTCTGAATTTGTTGTATGATTCCCTAAAATACTTGTAGGCAGTATATGAACTTCAATAGCAGTACTCACACCTATTTTCTTATGCATTCTAGCCTTATCTGATTATTTTATTTCGTGGAATTATAGCAAGTAGTGCGAGAACAATGGGAGAATATGTGAATAAATTTGGAAACTCGCAAGACTTACAGTACTTTCACCGTAGTATGCGGGCAGTGTAGGAGTATATCATCATTGAGCAGAGTGCGTGTTATAATGATTATGCATGTGGTCAGAGCGCATTAATGGGCTTTTCGTGCAGCCTGATAATCGTATCAGTGTGAATATTTCAAAATGGCCATAAACATCACATCGGTCCAGCAAACAGCAGAATGCACTTGTCACCTAGTGTTGTAAGTGTTGCAGCAGCAGGTAATGTTGTGACAAGCTCTCATCAATCCAAATAACACGAGGCTCACAATGAATTTCAAATTACTGTGCTATCACAAACTTCAATGTTGCCTAGTAGTTTGTAACCACCCTGCCGGGTTGGCACAGTGGTTACAGCGCTCGACTACTGTTCCCAAGGACGCGGGATCGAATCCGGCCTCGGCGGCTGCTTTTCATTGGGGGGAAATCAAGGCGCCCACGTGCTGTGCGATGTCAGTGCACTTTAAAGAACTCCAGGCGGTCGAAATTTCCGGAGCCCTCCACTACGGCGTCTCTCATAGCCGGAGTCGCTTTGGGACGTTAAACCCCACAAACCAAACCAGTTTGTAACCAGGAGAGAATGAATGAGTCAGAATTGGTTGGACATTACTCTTTTTGTGCCGAGTATAGGATATTTATAAATTTAATTGCAGTGCACTCAGGTTTGTGCTAACACAGTATGTTATTGCATTCGAGTAAGGGCATCTCAAAGTAATTGTGCTTTCCATAGAATTGCTTTGACCATGGGGAGGCACTCAAAATATAACCACCCCGCCGAGGTGGCGCTGTGGTTACAGCGCTTGACTACTGCGCCCAAGGATGTGGGATCGAATCCTGGCCTCGGCGGCCGCTTTTCGGTGGAGGCGAAAAGCAAGGCGCTCGTGCACTGTGCGATGTCAGTGCACATTAAAGAAACCCAGGTGGCCGAAATTTCCGGAGTCCTCCATTATGGCGTCCCTTATAGCCTGAGTCGCTTTGGGACGTTAAACCTCACAAACCAAACCAAAATATAACTTTTCTTGTTTGCAAGAGTGGTGTATAATATAAATGTAGCATCCTGTGCATGAAGGAAAGGACTCCAATCAGGCCAAGTTCTGACAGTTGTGTCGACAGCAGCTTCCTCAGTTCATGTAGAACATTGTTGTCTCATTGACCACCCTGGTTCTTAAGTTTCCGCATGTATACTTTGCTCGCTAGAGGCTTCTGGGAAATTATGTGTGCATATTTAATGTTACAGACATCATGTAGTATATATATATATATACTTGTTTTATATTAGTATCGTAGCATATGTTGCAGCTGCTTCCATCACAGGTGTACACATTGGGCAGCTCATCTTCATTTTTAAATAAATTTTCTGTTTATGCTTATTTCTATATGCCCTTTATCGCAATTAAACCTCATTTCGTCATTCCCTGTTCAGAGCCTTTGACGTTGGCAAACAAATAAAAATAAAACTTTTGGTTTATGCTGTGGCAAATGAGCAATAAATTTGCAGCTTCCTTGGAGGGGCAAGAAGCTGGTGAAAGCAGCATACAACATTGGCCCCAGTTCTCATGCTCCGGTTTGCTACTGGTTGAAAGCTGAGTTCTGAAAAAAAAAAAAAAAAAAAAAAAAAAAACACGGCAGAAATGCACCGGAGGCCGCGGTTTCGCGCGTGCTACATGCTCAAGTGCTGTCGGAAATTGTTGCCATGGTGATAACGGGATGTAAACAAACCCCCGCAACGTGCTTCTACACTCTAGTTGGAGCTTTCGGAGCATGTGCGGCTAACAGCTCCCAGTGAATCAATGGGCGAAAAAGTTTTTTCAATTCTATTCGACTCGTCAAAGAACGAGCTTTTCAACGTCGGCGATGGCTACAAGGTTCTGCAGAGGCGGCTCAAAAGCATGTGGCAGGTACACAGGTGAGCGTATGCGCACTCGTAACCACAGATCGTGCAGATTGCGGCAAATCCGTCGAAAATATCAATCGCAACGTGACTTAACATGGCATACCAGCGGTAATTCGCAGATATCGCCTGATGCGTTGTCCGGCACTGACGTCCTAGTGCTCGGCGGTCCTCGACAAAAATTCACGGAAACCGAGGTGAGTATACACGGGCTCTTTTTAACTCCGATAGAAACTTGGCTTCACAGGTAACAAAACAGTGTTCACTCGAACGTAGACGAAAGAAATTGGTGATAGCCGGGGAAGTTTAGCTACGTGGCTAGCTGCTGCACCTATTGCAGTGAACCTTGAAATCCCAATATGGGGCGGCTGTTGATGTGGGCTTCACTGTACAGCAGCGCTGCACACCTCAGGAGTGTGTCTGTAGGGGCAAGAAAATGTGTGGTAGCGTGACTATCTCGTTTTAAACCAATAAGCAAACGACCCCCTCCACTTAAAAAAAAAAAAAGAAAAGCTTCGCGCAGAGAGAAGCAAGGACCCTACCGCAGTTTGATGTATCTGCAAAAGGGGATGGATGGAGTTGTAAATACCGTTAGGATAAACTGCCACATTAAAAGGTCACAATAGGTAAGAGAAAGGTTGGTTGGTTGGTTTGTGGGGTTTAACGTCCCAAAGCGACTAAGGCTATGAGAGACGCCGTAGTGGAGGACTCCGGAAATTTCGACCACCTGGGGTTCTTTAACGTGCACTGACATCGCACAGCACACGGACGCCACTCCGTTTCGCCTCCATCGAAACTCAGCCACCGAGGTCGGGTTCGAACCCGGGTACTCCGGCACAGTAGAAACTTTTTATTGAAAGTTAGTGGAGGAGCTGAAAGGAATTTTATTCTTTCGAGCAGATAAATGAAGACTAATAAATCTAATAAAAAAAAAATGCTTGTAGCGTTTACACCCTAGCGTTATTGCTCCGCCGCATAACAGCTGCGTAAAAGGCGAACGCAGAGTTGCAGGATATGAAGAAGAAAAGACGTGTGCGTCTAGGGGAAAAAAAAAAAAAAAGAAAAACCACTCATTATTCGTGCGCAGCAAATTAAGTGACCGTGTACGTGCTCTGGATTGACGCGCACGGAGTTGACTTATTTCACATTGCAAAATTCGGTCAAAGCACATTGAGACATTTTAATTGACAAACATGGTTCTTGCAGAGGTCTATTGTTTTGTATCGCTGTACGTGGGTTCGAATCCTGCTTGCGGCCATAAAGTATTGATAATATTGCAAAGTGGTGACGTCAATTTGGTGGCGTCATGATTTTGCGAAGCCATCGCTGCCTCGATGCAATTAGTCAACAGAATAATGTCACGAGACCTAGCTTGTGGCACCCTTTTCGACCTATCAGGAAATTTTAATACGACTTCCAGTACGTGCACGTCAGGTTTTTTCCGCGCTGTGATGTCTATATATATATATATATGTCACAAAACTTTATAGCAGTATATACAATATGAAGCAAGATTATAGTTTCCTTTCCGCAAACTCTATTTGTGTGGTCAGGATAGGCAGGTCAATGAAAAGCATAAGGGGGGACATTATATATATGCACATGCCGAATCCCCTGGAATATCCGCTGAGTGCCCAGTGAGGCGAAGAAGATGCTTCTTTTCCTGTGAATTCACATCTTCATAACTATGCATTTTTCTTACAATATATATATATATATATATATATATATATATATATATATATAAAAATGTATTATGCTACCATATTCACTCATATTGGCAGCATATAGATAAATCCCTGCCAACCTGCTGCATAAACCTAGGTTTATGCAGCAGGTTGGCAGGGATTTATGCAGGTTGGCAGGGAGTAGAGCTCTACCACACAATGAATCTTTTTTTTTTTATTTAAATAGTTGTTTTCACAAAGTTGCCCTTGTCCGAAGAAATTTTAAGAACTGTGCAATATGCATCTCTTTATCTGAGCAGCACGATATACATTCGGCCTTTATGAAAAACCAAAATGTTTTTTTCACAACAGCTAATTAAGCAATTAAGTCCACGTTTATGACTATGCTCTATTTCCATATTATTTTAGATAAAACGAAAAAAAAATAAGAATTAAACTAGCCAAACTGTAATTGTTTTTTTTTTCTTATAGCAAACAATGCATTATTAAATGTGCACGTTCAGAACAGTATAACGGAGCATATTTTCCAGTTTTCAGCCCTCCGGGAGTTTGTAGCACAAGGAGGCCGACTGCTGGTCTTGCTTGGCGAAGGTGGAGAACGTCGTTTTCAGACCAACATAAATTTCCTGCTTGAAGAATATGGCATTGTTGTCAACAGTGGTATGTAGAAGACATTCTCAAAGAAGCAACGTTCCCGTAGAACATATTAATGAACATATTCATGTTCACACACCAATTGCCCTTCTGTGGTGTCCACAGAGACTCATATTAACATAGGCCTGCCAAAGGTATTAAAAATGTGCACCTTTAATTTAATTCATGCACCATTCATATATTGTGCACTTTGTTTAGAACATAAAAACCTTTTGCAGAAAGACTAGCAATAATAAATTTAGGCTATTTCCAGTTGCTTTTGGCATATTTTCATAATCTTCTTGTTGAAATTGCGCATATGTAGATATCCTGCTGTGTAAAAGCAGGTAATTGATATAACTTCAGCTAGTTTTGTAATCAAGTCAGCATGATTCAGAAAGGATTCTTGTTAGCTTTGAATGAATGCCGATTAATACTGTGCTGTGTTATGTATTTTTGCAAAATAGCACTGGCTCATGTTAGCAGAGACAATATTTTATAGTTTTGTCAGTATTTTGCATATAAGCTGGTTGAGTAATATATTGCATACACTGAAGTTGCGCTTACTACGTGAACAGACGCTGTGATCAGGACGGCATATCACAAGTACCCCCATCCAAAGGAAGCCCTTATATCTGATGGGGTCCTCAACAGAGCAGTAAACAGAGCTTTGGAGGACACAGCCCTAGACTCTGACAGCAACAATAATCGGTAAGACTGTGGCCACCTGTGTCACATATGCTTTTCACAAGCTGTTGGTTCCACTTGAAACCAACTCAATATTGAACTGGTCCCAGTTAATGAAACTGAGTAAGAACTGTACACTTGACAGCACAGTTTGTTACATGGTATTCGATCATCATGTATAGCTTTTAAAACCATGAGCACACATTCTGAATACTGATCAGCTGCACTGATAAAACTTTAAAGATAGCTACAATGGATGTGGTATTATATATACTGTTAGCAAAATATACTTGATGGTGCATCTTTGCGTCTAGCTTAGCTAGCACAAAATAGACGCCAGAGAAACATGGATTGCAATTCAATGGTTTAACTTGTGTTTTGTGTTGTATACAGGTCAAACAAAGCTTTTGTTTTTGCATTTATGTACCAGATATATAGCATGGGCCTATATCATAATGGCCACTATAGCAGGCCTGACCATTATTTATGTCTTTGATCTTATTTAATTAATACATTTTTGAACCCCTTTGTGTGGGCATGAAAATGACTCAAATTAACTGGGGCCGGAGCCCTCCATATTGGCTTCCCTCATAGCCGACGTAGCTTTGAGATGTTAACCTAATGTCATGCCTCATTAATATGGACATTTTGGTTCCTAAGCAGAGCTGTCCATAGAGCGAGTCATAGATCATAATAAGGTATTGCAAGAAGTATATAAAAAAACACCTGTATCTTCAAGATCTGCTTTTCTGCATAGTGATATGGCCAGTGAAGGTGAAATTACGTAGAAAATTTTTGGATCTAAAAGTTGATTATACTGGACACTATTACGACAAAATAATGTGGTGCAACTTGATGCGTCTATATGTAGTGATTGATCTATGCATAGTTTAATGGCATGTCATAGATAAATGTGTTAACTTCTACACCTGTTAACATGTAGGTATCAACCTTCAGTGGGCATTTCTTTTGCGATTGTTGTCAGTAGCTTTATGCTGTAGCAGAATGGTGAGTGCATGTAGGTTTCGTTATCTTGAAGTGAACGTAAATAGTTAATATTGTGTTGCTTGAAGGTAAAATGAACAGCTTCTTCTTTGGAGACATGTCACAATATGCATTCACGCAGGGGACTCACGTTCGTCTACCCATTTGGTGCAACACTCAATGTCGCTAAGCCCGCAGTGGCCCTCCTGTCAACGGGAAGCTGCTCTTTCCCTGTGGCACGCCCAATCTGTGCACTCTACATCGGACAGAAGGTGCAACATCACGCATATTTTTTGAACAGGGCAGCAGTAAGCAAATGAAAAAGGGGGTCAGATTTAGTGTGCTCGCTGTAAAAGGACAGCTTTTTTCTTTTTCATGGATATGACATGCATTGCTGTCCCAAACTACATGTTGTTCATTTGTAGTTGAGGACATGAAATGCTGGGAAGCTATAATTAAAATGCTATATAGTCGTCTTTAAGCTTATGAGATAGGAGTGTTAAATCGTTACCTCTTTAAGAACTTAATTGGGTCATCATTTCCGCAGCCTTTACAGGAAAGATGAAAGCTTTCAAAGGCATAAGTTACAATTCCAGTCTAGGTGATGGGGATGGAATGTGCACGACGCCCTGTTTCATTTCATTAAACTTATTTGTGTCTTACTGTGCAGGGGGTAGCAGGAAGAATAGTGGTCCTTGGATCATGCCACTTACTCGCAGACCAATATTTGGACAAGGAAGAGAACAGCAAGGTCAAGGTACCTTACCTGCAGCAGTTTTTTTCTTTTCTTGCAATTAGCTCACTGCAAACGGCCACTTTGATGCATAAAACTGGAGTAGTAAAGCTGGCTGACTGCAGTACTTGCGTGAGTGCTTGTTTATTGCTTCTGTTTGTGGACGCTGTAATATGCAGGACGTGCTGTTCCATTTCCTGACTGGCGACCAAGTGCAACTAAACGCCATCGATGCTGGGGATCCTGAAGTGTTCGATTACAATCCCATCCCATCAGTGGGCACCATTGCCGATGCCCCGTTCTGCTGCCTCCAGGAGGGCGAAGAACTCCCTAATGACCACATGGAGCTGTTCCGCAAGCAGCTCTACACACTCGATAACTCAATGCTACCTGCAATCATTAGGTGAGAACACAGCCAGCATCACATGCAAGATGCCCCGCCACGGTGGTGCAGTGGTAAGACGCCAGACTACTGTGCAGGAATACCCGGGTTCAATCCCCACCGCGGTGGCTGCGTTTCGATAGAGGCAAAACGAAGAGGCGTCGTGTGCTGTGCGATGTCAGCACACGCTAAAGATCCCCAGGTGGCCGAAATTACTCCGTAGCTCTCCACTACTCCCTCCCTTCCCTTACGGCATGGCTCAGGTGTCCACAGAAACAAGTGTGGCAGATACTGTGGCTTTCCCTTCCTGCAAACTAATTATTATTATTATTATTATGCAAGCCCTAGCAAAGACCCTTGTAGGAATCCGAGTTGTTAAAAAAAAACTATGTAGTACAGTCCGTATCAGAAAAATATATTGCTCATAACGGGCTTTATCTTATCACAACAGGCCGAATTTAGTCTATTATGCTTACACAAAAGCTAAAGGTCTCACAGACCTAAAGAAAACAGTCTGTACATAAAGCTACTGATCCTTAGTTTTTCAATGAGACGCACTGAAGTCTCACACAAGAATGGCTGTTTTAGAACTGGACATGCAAATCAGCGGACCACCTGAACACGGCCATACTTATAGAACGACACATTAATGACTGCTATGAGTGTTGTCCTATCAGTATGACCCTATTAATATGGTGTTCACCAGAGTGTATATCACTATGGTCAACACCATATTAACAAGGCGTTCACAAAAGTGCATATATCATATGGGCTGTTTGACACAGAGCTTATATCTTCAGCTGACATCTTAGAGCTTAATAGATCAGGTCATGCGTCACAAATACAAAGTGATAAAGACCATGTGTTCCAGTCTCGGGACTCTCCCTGCTCTGCTCATTCTATGGCAATTCTTTTTCCTTTGAACTTACTTGAAGGAATGTCCCTAAACACCCATCAGAATGAAGACAGTGTAACAGTTTGTAGCGAACTTGTGCCGTAAAATAGATGTAAAAGGAATAGACGTAAGGGAGAGCTTGAAGAGAACAAATGATTTAATGTAACTACCGAGAACAATGTCAGTATATATATATATATATAGAGTTAGCCCTTTCTCCCATCTCTGCCTGATTAAAGTGCTAGAAGACACACACAGCAAACCCAGCGTAATGTATGCATTACTAGCATAGCAGTACACTGGGCAGATCACATGGCATGGTGCCCACGTCGTAGACTAATAGTTATTCAGGAGGCATTTTTTCCGTCCACTTAAACAAGTGTTCCTTTCCTCTTGAGTTAGGATACTGGCCAACAAGGTGGCACATGAAAAGGCTTTGAACAAATGAACAAATATATCACAAAGGTTAATTGCAAATTCCTTGAAGCTTATTTAGTAAATGATCCCCGAAACTTATGCAAAGCACTTAATATATAAAAGGTTTTGCAGTATCTTTCAAGGCATGTATTATACAACCAACATGGAGACACCTTGGCTCCCGTCGACCACCTGGGGTCCTCTAACATGCACTGACGTCACACAGCACACGGCACCTTGCTTTTCACCTCCAGTGAAAAACGGCCGCCGTGGCCAGGATTCGATCCCGCATGCTCAGGTACAGTATTGGATATTGTTAATTCTGTTGTGAACACAACTTATGAGACCAATTTCTTATGATGCTATGCATTTTTTTAATCTATCTTTTATTTTATCTATTTTTATTTTGACCAACTAAGCGAGGCGGATTTATGAGTCACGGTCACTGTGGTCTTGAAATGTCAAATTTTTCTCATCTAAAAGAGGAGGGCAACCATTGCTTGCACCCCCCTCCCCCTCCCCCTCACTGCTCCCTTAAATTCGCCCCTGCACTAACCTACTTCCACAGCTCCAAGGTCACATTAAATCAGAAGTTACGTAGTAATTTTGCTTAAGGCTCTCCGGGAGACGTTGGGATAGATGCTGTAACTTAAGTGAAATTCCATCTTCTGTGTCTAGTGCCTATGAAGAACTGGGAGTACCTCATGAGCCCCTGAGACTAATAAGCCCACAGTTCGAATGCCCCCTGCCACCTCTTCAACCTGCGGTGAGTCAGAAACCATGGTTGCACTCATATACCATTTCAAATCACAAAAACTCACGAAAGACTTACAAGCATGCCGGAATAGCATGCCAGTTACAGGAGATGATGCTGGAGAATCCTGCCAATGTTATACCCAAATGTGTTTAACATCCAGCATGTGTTACTGCGGCAGCCTTCAACCAACCAAGCTTGCCAAGACCTCTGTTGTGCAACAATAGTTTTTCACTCGTTCTTTCTATCCAATTCAATATATTAAAGGCTTCCTCGATATTAAAGGCAGCTAAGCAAAACTGTTCTCCCTCATCCATAACCATGACTCATTTTATTTTTGTGCAATTCTATTGTACACAATTTGGTAACACAACAATGAATGTCAGTGTAAGGATGTTTATCCATCAGCTACTTGGACCTTTCCCATTGTTAATAGACTGCGGCTCGCGTGTTTACACCATTGCATGCACCGAAGCTGAAAGGAAAATACACTTTAAAAGGCCTGCCTTTCTATTACCTGCTTTGAAGGCATCCTCCCATTTTTTTGATGATCTTCGGTGTCAACATCTGTGCTGGAATGCTAAGTATACCTCACTTGTGTTCACCTGAAGTGCACCTTGTCACTGACTGCCCTGTTCAATACATTGCTTCGAGTATGTGTAAAAAGTATGTTTAGCTTTGTGACACACACTCCTTTGGCAGGTTTTTCCGCCCTGCTTCCGAGAGCCGAATGGGCCACCTCTAGAGCTATTCGATCTGGACGAGGAACTGAGCTCGGAGAGTCGACGCCTCGCCCAGGTCGCCAACAAGTGCACCGATGCTGACCTGCACTACTTCCTGCTTCAGAGTGGACAAGTGCTCGGCATTGGCACGGCCACGGGTGACCCAAAGCACATCATTGAGCACGTGTTGGCACGCCTCGTTGAGTTCCGAAAGCTAAACCAGGTAAGTGCCGTCGTGCCCTTTGAATTTACATTTACAACATTTGTCAAAAGTTTAGAGCCCGCTATGATTGTGGCTGGAATGGCATCACTGCCTGCTCCTTGCCAGGAGTAGGCAGCTCCATGGTTAAATGTTAAAATAATGATAACAATGATTGGTTCACAGGAAAGGAAAGGTGCAGTATCTGTCACACTTCTACTTTGGACACCTGAACCACGCCATAGGGGAAGGGAGGAAGGTGGGAGTGACAGTGGAAAGAGAGAAAGAGGAGCCGTAGTGGAGGGCTGCAGAGTAATTGTTTTTAATATTATGTATTGTGACATGCTGTTTGCAACATAGTTCTCTTCTGGCGTCGAGCAGTTTACGAGCTCTACGAGAGCACTAGCTACTGTTCAATTCAATGGTTATCACATGATTATCACATGCATTCTCCCTCCAACCCACAATGAAACAATATGCCTGATCATTGGCACCTGTGCACGCATTGCTGGTATTATAACCAGTAACTGTAACACTGCTGTGTATGTTTTGCCTTACAAGTTGAAACATTGTGAAGTCAGTTTTAGGGATGTCTGATCTCGATGAAAAACAATGTCAGCAATACAGTAAAGATATAAATGTTTTGCCAGTTTCGAAATAATTAGCCTTGTCTGTTTCAGCAAAGTCGCATAGATCGTGTTTGTAGCATAATTTTTTTTCTGACTGGAAAAAACGAATTTGCCAAGGAAAGTGGGAACAGACTGATGCAGTAAAATCTCAGTAATATGACCCCCTTAATTTGAACTAAGGGTGCAGTCTAAGCCGATGCCCATGTAAGTCCATATTGCCAGGTGCTCGTTAATTTGAACAATGGGTGGACTTTCTCCAGTTAATTCAGATGAAGAATAGCGTCTAGAATAGCACTGCACACTTCACTGTGATGCTTCGTCACTCGGATTGTGTGGTGAAGCGAACGACAACCAATGGTAGCGGAGGCCTTTACTACTTTGGAGCAATTCAACATTCCCAATTAGTGTGTGCAAAGTAGAGTGCTTGAAGGAACCAGGAAAAACTCAGTTTTTTTCAGGCCAATCTGATAATTTTTGCAGTCTATGAACCTGGCCCATGTGCACTATCTGCTGAATACAAACAAGGTAGTGAGGAACTATTTTACAAGGAAGATTAAGCAATGCAGACGAAGCACACGGTGTGGACTACATTAATAAATAATTTCTTATGGCTGCCTTTTGATGTATGAAACTTTTCTTTTGCAGTGTGGAGACCCAATGCCTGGGACATTAGAAGAGCACGACATCATAGCAGACCAGGACAATTTGTGATAAGGACAAAGAATGCAAGACGTTTTTGTCAGAGGCATTTTCTTTTTATTACAAATAGAAAGAGAGCGGACAACAGTGGGAACTGTCCCTGCATGGACATTTGACCCTTATGTACACAGCTTTGTCGTCGATAATCATTATATTATAACGAGTTGCTCTCCAATAACGGGGTAAAGTGTGAGGCAACTTGGAAAACATTCATTCGTCTCCTGCATTTATCACAACTCCTTGCAAACTTAAAAACGAAACAATAAGGTAATGATAGAACCCATGCAACGTGTTACAGCACGACTGGAAGGCGTAGTAAAAAAAAAAAAAAAATAAAATAAAGAAGATTAGGAGCGGGAATTGTTTTTCAAACCATTTGCACCTTCATGCCCACACTGACTATTTTTGCATGATAAAACGACTCTCGATAATGAGTTCAAAAGGACATCGCACGATAACACTCTCCCAAGTGATAAAACTGACAGGACTTGGGTGCGGTGCGACTTTAAAAAACGGAAGACGACGAAGTGCTAAGAAGGCTCCCAAACATGGTGCACAAAGGATCGCCTCGCCTCTTTTCAGTTGTACTAGGACAAAAGGAATGCATAAAAACCCTTTCCGCTTTGTCGGCGCTCCTTCGATAGATTAAGAAAGCTTTCTTTTCGCGGAAGAAAAAAAGACGCGTCTGAGAAAAAGTGTGTGGCACATCACAAACGTGGAAGAAGCCACCACGTGACCCTGCTCTCGTGACGAACAAGGCGAAAAACAGTGGCATCGAAAAGGCAGTGCCCATCTACAATGGGAGAAAAAAAAAAAAGTGAACGTAAAGGATGCTCGTAATGTAACCCATAAACCATGAGAAATGTGCTTATTCTCAGATGAGGAGAAAAAAAAGGGCCGAGTGTGTAAAATGAAATGATAGTAACGAAGTGAAAAAAAAAAAAAAACGTAATCAAGAAATCCACTTTCATGAAGCAAAAAAGTTGAGCATCGTTGACCTTTGCAAATAACACCGCAGAGATGCATTTGCTTGCGGGACCTTTAACGAAACTATACTACAGTGCTGTCAACCCTACGAAGGAATAAAAGAAATAAAAAAGTGGCCTGTTTAGGGGTAGGAAAACCCATCGAAACAACAAAAATCCAAGTCGCAAAAAAAAAATGAAATACCAATACGAAGGTCCCCCTCCTCTCACAGCAGTCTATGTCCCCCAAGCACATGCTGAAGGCACACATGCCAAGCTCCACGGGACAGCAGCATGTTTCGCATCATGTTGAACTGTGCAGTGTCTGCTCCTCTCCAAGCACCCGGGGAGAAAATGGGAAGGGGGAACTAGTTTTTGTTTCCTACCACCACACCCTACAGACGGTAGTAAAAAATAGAGGAATAAAACAAGATGATGATGCCAGTAGGGTGCAGTGGCAGAGCTTTGCATACTCCTCCACCTGCCTTTGCAAGACCAATATATACCACCACACAGAGGTGACCAGAGTGACACAGCAACTGCGAGACGATCGCCTGGCTTACTGTGACGACGATGATGCCACGGCTTCAACAGAGTCATTTTCACGAGAAACGACAATGGCACGGGCAGAGTGGACAACTTGGAGACGACGTCATCGTCCCTGGTGTTGGGCACCATCTTGCCGTCGTCGATGCTGCCGTTTAGCCTTGTGGCATTTTCCGTTCTCTTGCTGCGGGAACCCAGTAAGTGAAACGGTGCGTCAGCCCACGTGGATTCTTTTTTTGTTTTGTTTTGTTTTTTCTTCGCATTGGCGGTTTGGTCCCGTCGCAGGCGACGGTCGCTCCACCTGGGTTTGCAGGGCGACTAGGGCACTGAGGCACGGGGCAGGGCTTCAGTCTTTGCGGGCCTTCTTCTTCTTCTTTTGGGGCTTGGCCTCTGTCCAGGCATCTGCACGATAGAGGGCAGCCAATGAGCCACATGAAAAGATATAAACTAGAAAGGACAAGTGAAATGTTACAGCGAGAGCTGTTAAGGTCACATTTCCCGGTTCTGCGGCATCGTCGGAGTAACAAAGGGGGGGAAGCAAGCAAGGGGGAGTGGCGCCAATTGGCATTTCAGCTGCCACGGATGCCGTAACCACCGTGGAGTGACATGCCACCTGGTGCAGGACAATCAGACTTTTTCTGAGTGCCAACAGTGGCAGTAGTGAAAGACACCTGACTTCGAATGCATTTTACACGACATTGAGGCTCTCATGTCATAGAAAAGTCACTGCATAGTTAGCTCTGAGTGAATAATTCTAACCGGTCGACAGGGCCATGGCGTCAAAGCCACACGACAACGTTCGGAAAATTTCAACTGCCGAAACATTTTGGAAAAAATATCCACCGCAAAAAAAGAATCGCCTATGCTTTCCTTGGTTTCAACGGCTGTTGGCTTCCTCTCTCATAAGAAGCCTCTCATTTTCCCTACATTTCTTCTGTCTAGTATATGGGGTTTAATGTTCCAAAGCGACTCAGGCTATGAGAGCCGCTGCAGGCGAGGGCTCCGGAAATTTCGACCGCATGGGTTTCTTCAACGTGCACCAACATCGCAAGCCCACCGGCACCTTGCTTTTTATCTCCATTGAAAAGTGGCGGCCGAGGTTCGATCCCGTATCCTTGGGTACAGCAGTCAAGCTCTCTAAAAGCACTGTGCCACCATGGCAGGGCCCTACATTAGTTTGCTACCGCCAATGGCTAACCACACAAACTGTGAACAGCAGCGCAGCTGTCAGCCACTGGGTAGCAAGGAGCTTTGCTACGACACCTCGCAACACTCTGAATAAACCGTCAAACGATTTCAATAAATCCAAAAAAAAGCAGACTGAATATCTGGACAACTGTGGCTCTTACACACACCATGCTCCTTATCATCTTTATCATTTCAGCCCACCTTTAGTGAAAGATAAACAGTCAACCCTCTAAAAGATGCTAGAGCCAACTCACCGCCCAGTTCGTCAAAAGCCACATTGGACTCCGCTGGCGGTACGACTTCGCTGCTCTTCGGCTGTGCCGTCTCCGAACTGCTCTCTGGCTTCACAGGGGACTCTGCTACACAGAGGTCGCATTAAAGAGTCAATAGATATGAAGTCGGTCTTCACCAAAACCAATAAGCGAGATTTTACCAACACTCAAGAGAGACAATAGGGTAAACAACAGCTGCCCATGACATTTCACCATACGCTTCTATGCACCACCAATCACGATGGCTTTGGGAGGACAGCCAATTACAGGACCTTAACAGATTGTAAAATGTAACACTGACAACAAAACAAGATACTACACAGCTAAGAGCACTCATTATTTTACAGTGGTATTTGAATAATAGAGTGAAAAACGTAAAGTGAGAAAAACGATGGAATGCACGCCCCTGACAATGTTGGGATGTGTCTGGCCAGCGCAATCATAATGTGCGTCCACCTGATGCAAGGATTCGAAAGCTGTACAGCAAAAACACAACGGCTTACTGAACTGGGATGGAGTTTGTGTGGCACAGATGGAAACAGCCTTCAGTGCCACACAGACAAAAAAATAAGAAAACTGTGGGTTTCCCAGCTAGTGGCTGTTCTAGAGCCAGGGTGTTTAGCAAACCCCTATTATTAAAATCCCCGACTTTTCCAGGTTTTCTCCGATTATTTCAGTTTAATTTCCCTGGCAAGTGAAGAGGCTCAAAAATGTGGCTGCTGACAATAATGAGCATAAAAATATAACTCACAACAAAAAGCTATTCATTAACCATATTCTGCAATCTGCAATAGTGAAAATGAAAATGCACTAGAGTTAATGGCCGTTAAGGACATCAAAAGTTTAATGAAAACTGAAAGCACACTGATGCCAGTCTCAGAGCACACGACCGTCCACCCCGCAAACAGCCGAACCAATCCAATCCAATATGGCTGTGCACGCGTTTGTCACCACAGCTCGCCGATCGCTTTTGCACTGGCCGCTGCCGGCGCGATTATTCCTGCTTTTGCTCACATACTACTCTCACACAACGCTTCTGCATATTTTATTGAGTGCCCACCTCATATACGTATTGGTTCTATTGTGGCAGCTGAGCTATGTGCTGGCGTTGAAGTAATATATCGCCCCTCGCCTTGCAGCGTGGCTGCCACGGCGGCCCGCGCTGGAGAGACAGAAAAAAGAAACTGCATGAATAACATACTTGCACGCCAGCTGAAATGAAAATGCACTACAGAATATATCGTCCCATTTTCCCTGACTTGGCGAAATTGTTTATAGTTTCCCTGATATTTCACTGACTTTTCCTGGTGCATAAAATTTCTCTGAGAATTCCTGGTTTTCCCTGTTGCTAGACACCCTGAGAGCACGCAAAAGCTATCATTCCAAGTGAGAAACCTGTGCTCCTATGAGGATTGAACAGTCCACCAATAGCGTCCACCACTGGCCAGGAGAAAAGAGTTACCGGTGGCGGGCGAGCTCTCTTGCGATGCCTTTTTGGAGGCTTCGCTGGGCTTCGACTCCTCGGCCGGCTTCTTGTCGGCTTTGTTGCCTTTGCCCTTGGCTTTGGCCACACCATCTTCAGACTTGGCAGCATCCTCTGAATACATAAAAAGATGGTAATTAAAAGCCAACAACATTGCTGTTCTATTTCTTTTTCCCCCCCGAATTTGGCTAATTTGTCTGTACATTCGCTCAAAGGGAAATTTATAGTAAAAATGATGACATTCTGCCTAATCCAGATAAGCAGATATCCAAGCTTAAAATCGATACCTCAGCATACTAAGCATTACTTCAAGCCAAGTCGAGGATAAACTTGACATCCAACTAACCTTGAACTAAGGTCAAGCAAAAGCAGGTGCCTAAGCGGACTCACTCTTAGCACCTTCCTTCTTGACTGGGCTCTTTACTGGCTCTGGTTCTGGAGGCGACTTGTCTTTCTTTTTGTTTCTTTGATCTTTGGGATGCTCCTGAAACAAGGGGGCCATGCTGTAAGACTAGAGGTGTTGTTTACAAGCATTAGGTTTTCAAAAGTAGGATCTTTACTGAATATCTGCAGCTCTAAACTGACACTCATTTATAACACAGAACATCACTTACATTACTAAAGCCCAAAGGCCCATGCAAGGTAGGGCCGGTAGTACGCGCACTTAAGTAATAACGTTTGGATGCATTGTCATGCCTCTATGACTGTCGACAGACAAAACTGTCACTTGCCTTGTGCACAATGCCTTGATAAAGAGCAAACTGTGGAGAAAAAGTACCCATTAAAAGCTTCACATTTGCATATATATACTTGTAACACTTACACTTGATAACACTACCACACTTATACTATACTATGCTATTATAACATCATACCAACTGCTGGCAATCACACAGCAAGCCTGTAGGTATTTTGACGCCGTATTTCATCGATTATGACAGCATAAACCTTGCCAGGTTCTTGAGAGCACACGGTAGTTACCTGCACCTCCCCAACTCTTCAAGTTTGTGTGTTTTAATCTTGGAGCACTACTGATTTAATTCCAATAAAATTTTTCAGTGCATATATTAGCAAAACTGATGCGTTAGCCTCACTTGTAGGAGTGCACAAGTGATTTGAAAAATACAATTCTCAACTCAAGGAATAGAGAGAAATAGCGGTAATCGAGCCAGAAGTACCTCTTAACTGATATCACAATAAGCTGAACCCCGTTATAAGAGACATGGATGTAACAGTCGGCTATAGGAGACACCATTCACCCAAACGGGTGGCCACCCTATGAGTTTCTTTAATTGGACCTCCTTTTTAACAGACACTGGATGTAGAAGACAATTGGCTATAAAGGACAAATTAGCCTTAAAGTTTGGTACTCAGTCTTGCTTATAACAGACATTTTAACAATATATGCGGCACCATCCATCGCCAGGTTCAGTAGCTGCTACGGTGAAAATAAAAAAGAGACACACCTGTGCCGTTATTATTAATTACAACTTCAGAAAACAAAGAACAGGTCAGTCAGCTATGAATTGACTAAAAGAAGCCCCTGCAGTGGGAATGCAACATAGAGAAGCTCTTCAGGCTTGCCACGAAGAGCACAAGTGCGACTGCATATGCGAGCATTGGGAGTCCGCGTTGGGTTCTCCAATTTGTAGAGCTTCCTATCACAAATTATCATAGGTGTGTCCACTAGTGTGAAGAATATAGCGAAAATTGTCTATTACGTTGCATTTCAGTACGAGTGACAAATCTACCTAGTAAATGCAAAGAAAGTGCTTAGCTGATGGCGCGGACATAAACAAGTCATTGTGTCTAGAAAGTGAGACATAGCTAAGCCAAGATCAAAACAAATGACATAAAAACACAAGTGGGTCTGCTCTGGTGAGGACAAATAGGTAACTGCTCTGTTTGTTGTTCAACCAGTTTCAATTCCACTCAGAAATGCCTCGTTTGCTTTTCATTTATTTTTTATCTCAATAGCGACACTTGCAGACAAACTTGTTACTCACAGCCACTGTTACCCTTTGTCAAACAAGCATAAATTTCTGAGGGATATTGCTGCTAGTGATCGTATTCAGATATGTGGCGCAAACAAACACAAACACAGGAGAAGATACACACCACACGATGATGCACCAACTAGCCCTTCAAGCCGTTATTTTGAGATACCTGCTAGTGATGTTTTATAGCTTTGGCTGCTTCTAAAACCTTGGTGGTAAGCTAGTTATTTTTACGATTTCATGACTTTTTTTTTTTTAAATTAAATTCTTGTAGTGCTACCAGACACATAACTTAGTTTCGAATCACTAGTTGCGGTGCCAAGTCAAATCACAATCGCACTTTGCAATCGCTGCAAACATAGTTTGCACATCGGCCATGAGGCTCTTGGCCCGATTTTCAAGCTTGGAGAGGCTGTGTTGAACAGCATCAATGCAGCCATGAAGCAGACGATTTACAACTATTTCAGCAGTAAATAAATGTAAGAAAGTTGCAAGGTGTATTCAGTGTGGTGGTCTACCAAGCAAATGCATTATGTAAATGAAAACTGTAATAACGCTTTTGCGACATGATGTATCGTTCTCTTTTGCGTATTTTAGCCGCAAGATGCCTGCACCGAAATGAGGTCTTGTTAAAAAGTTTAAACATGGTACCCTGCTTATAAGGGACCTCTCATATAAGAGACAAAAAGTGCTCCCCAGTGCATGTCCCTTATAAAGGGGTTCAACTGTATTAGATGTGCGCGAATGCTTTCGAAATCTTGAATACGAATTGAATGTGTCTGTTACCCCAAGTCATATTCAAAAAACTAATATTTGTAATTTTTCTAACATTAAAAAAAAAAAAAAGAAAAGAAAAGAAAAGGGAAAAAAAAGAAACCAATATACCGAAAATTTTTGAATTCACTAAAGTTTCCAAACCACTGCATTTAGTGAATTTGAAAATTCACTAATTGTGCAGTGAATTCGAAGCTTCACCTCACAACCATGTGCAGTGAAGTTTCGAATTCATTGCAACAGGGCCGTTTGTGAAGAGTGACCTTCCCAATGGTGTGCGCAAAGTGAAACCTTCGATAAAACAGGGAAAAAAAATGTCTTCACTTCAGTTCCATCTTGCATGCAGACAGTCATCGTGCAGGTGTTCCAGATAAAATTAGTGACGAAAATGGTTTTCGTACGTTTCTTCAGGCCCACTCGATAGTTCGAGCCTTCGAGTACCTTCGACAATATTTCTGGTCCCTTGAGGACCGAATTAGCGAGAATTTACTGCATTCAGCAGCAGTATTACAGCTCCACCTGGTGTCATGCAGGCTTTTCCTGTATAAAATCTGGTATACAGAGTCCCGTATAAAATTTATACCAGATTTTTCCATAGAGTACACACTTCTGTGTAATTCTAGTTCAATTTTACTTGTAGATTCTGCGCGAATCCTAAAATAAACAAGACGAACAATGCTCGCTATTTTCTGAAGATGTTTTTTTTAACACTGATCAGATATAAGATATTCAAACTAATATTTTTCCCTTATCCGTATTAAATTCTTCTTTCAAAATTTCAATATTTGCACGCCCCTACAAGATATGCACGATACGCAACCATTTGAAGTTCTCTTGTCTACTTCCTTCAGAGACCTCGTTTAAAGATTTTACACGCTATGCACATGCCAATCGTGAGAGACACAAAGGAGAACAGCAATTCAGAGGCAATCATTACCTCGGGATCAGCCGCAACAACGGGCTCGGTGGTTACGAGCTCCTGCGGCGCTTTGGCCTCAGGCTCGGCCTTCTTGGCTTCGGCTTCTTTAGGCTGCTTCTTACGCTTGGCAGCTGGGCTCTTCGACTCTTCAGCTGCAAATGTTGCCAACAGTTCTCGCTATCACGAGACAAAAATATGCGCACAGCAGTACTGTGAACGGCTTGTGTTAGATTGGTGTGTACTGATAACACGCTACTGCTAAGTATTTACTAGCTAGATGCAACCTAGTGATTTATTCCGTGAGGCTTACTGTATGGTTAATTATTGGTGCACTTATTAGTAAGTGTACAGTCGTCTACCTGCTCTAGCTGGAACACGGCTTCGTGAAGGACCTCTAGCGGACTCCTGGACAACTACTCTGCAGGCACACAGAGAGCTGCAGATGCATGCACGGCTCCATTGTCTGCTACAGTAAATCACCATGCTTGCCAAACTGCCTTAGTCTGCAGGAGCTGTAGGTGGTGCACTCATCACATGCATTGATTGTCATTCATTTTAAAACATAAAAAAATACCGTTTTGTTGATTGTAGGAAGGCAAGCCTCAGTGCTGTAGCACCTTAACCTACACAAAGCATTTGCCACACAAAAGTGCAGCTGGCGGAGTCTGTATCACACGGAGTCTGTATGTGCCTCATGTCGTGAGAACAAAGGAGACGACAGCATCCTGTGAGTGTTTGAAGCACTTTTTGCTTTGACAAGGATCACCAACTTTTACAGCAGCTACAGTAAAATACCACTTGAACGAACTTCATTTAAACGAAGTATTCAGTGTAAGAACTTTTTTAAATTCCCCCGCTGAAGCTGAATCGAACGCTAGGCAAACCCCCTTCACTTTAACGAAATTCAATTGTTGCTCATTTCAGTTCTACGAACATTTTCTATAGCGCCATCCTGTGTCTCCTACCTCATACTGAGCATTTCAACCAAAAAAAAACATGCACTTTTTGCTGACTATTTCGACGTTGAGGAACACATTAAGCTTAACTCGCTGTATAAACAAGCTTGTAGCCAGTGGAATCGCTAGCTAGCTTTACATGCCCCACAGTCATAGTCACAGACATCCACAGTCATGGTCACCCATACTTCAGCCCTGCAAAGCCTCTTAGCTCCAAGAAAGGCGTACGTATGCATGCTGGTTAATCGTGGTCTGCTGAAGGAATGATCTGCTTGGAGGAAATGAATGCCTCTGCTGCCCAGCAGACCGCTGTGCCGGACGAGGTTTACGCGGGAGCTTGCACACAGTGACTAAGGTGAAGACAACTTCAGTCCTAAGTTCAAAAAAGTGCTGCAAAAGGTTACTGCATCACGACTATAATATTTATTTCAAAACGGCAGGACGACAGAAATACAGGGCAAATACGAGCGCTGTTCGTCCTGTATTTCTCTCGTCCTGTAGTTTTACGCTAAATATTATGCTCATGATGTCAGACTTGAACAAGTACAACATTTCACTCTTTTAAAGGTTACTGCATTCTTCGTTTGCAAATGAGTAGGGACAAATTGAAATTGGGTCGAGATATGATGCAAATACCGGATGTTTCTTGGAGCTAATGGGAATAAGCTTCCGCGCACTTATTTCAGTTCAGCGAACTTTCACTTCAATAAACATTTTCTCAAGGTCCCTTGAAGTTCGTTCAAGTGAAGTTTCACTGTATTGTGCACAAATGACTGAGCTCCTAAAAGTTCCAAACCGCTACTTATTCCACCATATTCGAGTTGGTTAAGTTCACAAAAGTGTCAGACATTGCACACCAGTGAAATGCTAGGAAGGTAGGCAAGACATGCTCAGTTTCGAGAGGAGCGACAGCTATCGGGGCTCAAACTGTTAGCAAAGAAGCCTAGGCTCACTGATGAGCACAGAAGACTTGCGTATGTTGGAGACTTTTTGCACAATGACAGGCATTCTGGGTTGCAAAGTTTACGGTGCTTACTGGCTGTTGCCTTGGCCTGGCTCTTGTCGGCCGACACACTGGTCTTTTCTTCTTCTTTGCGCCGTATCTTCTTCTCCTTCTTGCTCAACAGCTGCACCCAACCTTCTGCAAACAAAGAAGGTCACGCCAGACAAAAAAAAACGGTCACTTGGCAATGACATACAAGCTCACCATACAATTACCCGAATTCGTGACTCTTTAAGAACGAAAGTGAAGTTAAAAATTCTCTGCGAATTTCACTCGCCAAACATAGAAAGCACTGAAAAATCAAAACAGCAACACACGGAACAAAACCTGCTAGGACTCCTACTTTACCATATCTTGTGCTCAGCATCCTACTCTGAAGCAGTACATAAAATCCCTCGCAAAAAAGAAAGACAGAGCTAGCAATATTCTCGAAAGCAACAAAAACAAAAGCACCAAATTGCAAAAACAAAATAAGGATGGCAGAAATGGCTTTTTATAAAATTGCCAGATGCATACCATCAGTGTCCTCGGCAGTTTGGGGTGCAGGAGTATGCTCCTCTGGTTGCTTTGCAGCATCCTTTTTTCCCCTGGTTGCAGCTGGACGCTTTTCTTTCTCCTGGGCGGGCTTCTTCTGTTGTGTAGTCTGCAACAGGTGGATAGGCAAAGTTAAAGCTCCTTAATTTTTTAATGTTAGTGACAACTGCATGCACACCATCTAGACAGCTCCATAAAGAAGTGATAGGCAAAGATGTGCAATAGGCCAGTTGTGCAAGAAACTGCGATAAGATCAGTGCATTCATTATTGGAAGGTGACATGCGACCTTTTCAGCTTCACACTTTGCCCCAAGGGTACAGCAGTGATCGCGGCAGCTACTTTGGAAACAGAGGGGTTGTATTTGAGCATGCCAAATGGTATAATTTTTATCTCTCGCGAGAAGGCTGCTTAAAATGAACATTATGCCTTAGAAATATGTGGGGGGAAATGCACGGCATGTGACGCGAGTGCGATGGTGCCCTGCTTTCTTTGTGCCGCTAAGGAAGCTTCACCCCAGGAAAGAATGAGTGCTCCCATAAGGCAGCTTCTCTGTGGTTTTGCATGAAATGCGGGGAAGCCATCTTGTCGGAGGCGAGCTTTCTTGCTGAGCAGTATTTCGTACTTTTCTTTACTTTGTGCCACACGGACACTCCGTGTGTGCCATTACAAGAGGTGGTCATGATTCGCATTTGCTGCATACCTTCGTCTTAACCAAAGCACGAACGAAACAGTTCACTTTAAGGTAAATGCCTTTTTTTTAATTGAATTTTATGGGGAACCAGGGAGTTGGCCTCCCATTGATCAATCTAACTGGGAATTCACCTCAAAAAGGTCTATTGTGTGGTTAAGCCTGACCTGAAACAGAGGAGACATAACTGGCTACTGAATACAACACCAGAATTGCTGGCCTAAACAAGCTCTTAAACATTTTTCTTCTTTACCACTCTTAACAACCGCCATACCTCTGATGATTCAGCACACTTATGTACAAGATGTCCAATGAATTGATAAAGAAAGCTGTATTGGTTAATGTTTAACCAGACATGAATTGCAACTTCACTTTTAACTTTGCCTTTTGCTTTCACATTGTTACGGAAGGCATGAGCTGCAACAAATCTCCGAATCTCGCTCAAAAATATATCCTGCAGCTGCTGCGCAAAATATCACAGGAGGTTGCGAATGATAAACAACACTCTCATTAGGCTAGCCCAAAAGGTTGAACAGACTATCTGCTTGCAGCCATACCTTTGCATCTGTTTTGTCAAGCTTTTGCTTCACAGGAGCAGCTGCCTTCTCTACTTTCTCTACTTTTTGCTTGGCTTGGCTCACAATTTTCGGAGATGAAGTTGGAGCATGACCGTTGGCTTGTGCTTTGTTCTGAAAAATTAAAACCAAGGTTATGCCACGGCACTCACATCATTTATTCCAGCGCAGATTTTTATATAGCGATGACTGAAATGAAAGAATTAGGCATGCTGCTTTAAGAAAGCCAGCGTTACGCATGTAGAAAATAAAACTACCATTAAAATATGGTTCTATAAACTCCAGATGCAAAATATAATTTTGTGTACAGCACAGAGCTAAGTGTCACATAGAAATTGGTGTATAGGTCATCAATAAACCTGACTGCTATATACCAGTGACAAGTTCCTAAGACTCGCGTTGGTATATATTCAGCCATGATAAAAAAAAAAAAAAAATGTAGTCCAACACAATAAACTAACTGTGTTGAATATTAGTAATGGTAGCTATAAAAATCAGCATGACATGGTGTGGGAAGCCTGACGTCCCAAACTGACACATGGCCTATAAGAAATGCTGTAGTGAAGGGTTTAATCATAATCAACTTGAGTCTTGGCATTGCACAATGCAAGGCTGCAACTGCATTTTGCCTCCATCACAACACGCCATCAAAGAATCAAACGAGCAAAGCTGCTAAACAATGGTTCCTATAGTGTGCGACAGTGTCTAGCAGATTTGTCTCTTACTATTAAAATAAAGCCCACATGAACAAGTATGCTGCACATAATATCATGGTATACATATATAAAAAATATGGGAATGACTTCCAGATGAAATTACCCCTAAGTAAACGTGGACTATGTTTGCATGTGCCTAGTTAGTTGATAACTGAATTTCTTCTTTGATTCCATTTCAGCAGTGGAACAGTGGCTATATATACGATGTCAAAGCTTAATATGGGTCGCATAAAGCTTAAGTGACTTTATAACTGCTGCTTTATTTTGTTCACTAAAGTTGTTACGCCAGCCTGTCTTATTACCTAAAATGAATATGACAGAACGACTAGGTATACTATCAATTTCTTTTATGCCTCGCATGAACTTGGTTAGCCCCCAATTGGTTGTCGAAACTGAAAACGTGCTACAAATTAGACTATTATTCAATTTACAAGTTATTTACTCGCTTAAGCAAATTTTCACTGGTAATACATGTTTAATGTCATGTATCACTTCTAAAAAAGGAAAGCAGCCAACGTTTAGTGTCTGTACCTTTTAACAGCTACATCGGAGGTTTTTTCGGCAACAAAAAATGAAAACAGACAGTAGCATGATTCAAGAAGGTGCACACGATCGAAGGCAGTCTTCGCGACTTTGCGAATTTTGAAGTTACCCTCAAGAAAAAAAAATAAATAAAAAAATAAAACCACGAACACTACGATAAGCGTTCAAACGTCTAGTTGGCTGCGTGGCAGTGCAAAGAAGTGGTCCGAGCGTGCATCTAATCTCGCTACTCGGTCGCTGTCCGCAAAAAGAGGCGAGCTCTACTACTGGTCAGATCGGGGTGCGATACGAGGTGCACGAGCTTCTAACCCCCCTCCCCATACCACCCCCTCTCCCCAACTCAAGTCTCCGTCAAGCTGAATGCGCACGTATTCTGCCAACGTGCCGGACACGTTGTGCCAGCGCGGAACCGCCAGCTTTTAATGCCGGCGTCGTCGGAACATGGTCGCTGGGCACGCGGTAGCAAGAGCGCTGTCCCTGAACCAGCCGTCTGGCTCCGTCGCCCCAAATCGGCTGCACATCCGACAGCTTTCATCCATCGGAATAAATAAAAGAGGAGCAAAGGGGGACAAGCGATCGAGGGAGTTGGGCCGCCGCCACTCTGATCGGGCCGGTGGTTTTCCGCATGCGGGCGACCGGAAAGCCACAGAATAGGGAAACAGGCATTCTTTTTTCCCGTCTGCTCAAGCAGTTGGTCACTACGGCTTCGTGCGCGGTTGCCGAAATAAACTACGCGCGCGTTCCAAGTCAATATGCAACTCCCTCCTCTCTTTAACCGCCCCTTTCCACTTTTCGCACAAACAAACCTGGGACCGTGTTGGAAGAGCAGCGAAAGGGCCGAATTCCTGACCCCTTCGTTTTCATCGCGCTTAACGACAATTCGTGTCAGATAGCGGAAGCAGTGCTGTAGGCGACGCCGGGCCGAGCTGCGCGGCATGAACAGTCAATTCGTAGAAAGTGCCGATACACTATCACAAGCAATCACTTATCACATTTGCGATTTCACTAGTCGCCCGATGACACAGCATGGCCTCCTTTAGCAACTTTCGATATATATGTATATATATTTTTTAGCAAGCAATTAAGCCGCGCGCTTTAAACTAGGCGACGACGGACAGCCGTATTTACATGAACGCGCTTGGAAAACGAAACACGCGACGCGGCAGCGCTCAAGCAGCATGGCCGTTCGGTTGACATTTACGAGCGCTTTCTTCCGAGAGCACGGAAAAAGCCGCGGGTGAAACGGGTGATCCGGTTTTTGAAGCTCGCATATGGCAGCTCCGACGAGGCGGGCACACACGAGAACTCGTTTTCACCGCCTGATCGCGATCAGCCAGCGGACAAATGCAAGTGACCCCGCGGGGCACGGCGTTTGGGCAGGCTGGCCCGCATCTTTAACACACAGATGCAGCTTTAATTCACCGCGTCGGAGTCGCAAAGGGTGCTATTAACTAGTCGCCTAAGCATGCCAGGGTGTCCTCCTTCGGGAGCTGAGCGCCGTATTACCTTCTGGGACTCCTTTGCTTTCCGCTTCTTCGACTTCTTGTCGTGTTCGTCGTCGATGCTTCCGAAGCTCGGCGGCTGGCTGGGCGACTTGAACCCGAAAGCGAAAACGAGCAGGGCGCACAGTATGACGCCGACGATGGGGAACGCGTAATGTGGGATCACAACCGTTGTTCCCAACGGTAGCTCCATGTTGCAGCACTCCGAGTCCTGCGCACACCGCCGGCAATGCTCCGCATACAAGCTAGCGCAGCTTCAGCTCCTCCAACGTCAGCAGCAACCATCGGCCACGAAGCCAACGCAGCGACGTCGGCGCCCCCAACTGAGTCGCCAAGGCGGCCCGCATATCTACAAATATCGATTTTTCTCTGCTTGCATAGGTGGCGCTAGCTACAAGTCACGCGTGCTATCGTCGTTGATATTTTTTTTAAATATTGACTGAGTCCAGTGCTATGTTCTTGGAACATTAAGAAAGAATAAATGTGGCGTTAACCTAACCACCTTTATGGTTATAAAATGTATGAACATATCAAGAGATTCCTCTCATTGTGTTGACCGTGAAACGATGAGCACGTGCTGGCCTTCATGTAGCGCGGTGTAGTAGTTTTTCGACAAGGTAGTAGTAGTACATACAAATATAGTGCGTATAGTACAAAACTGAAATCATATGCGATGTCAGCGCACGTTAAAGAACCCCAGGTAGTCGAAATTTCCGGAGTCCTCCACTACGGCGTCTCTCATAGAGTCGCTTTGGGACGTTAAACCCCACGAACCAAACCAAGCCAATATGTAAAATGTCCTTAATACTGTAATCAGTTTCATAATGGTATCATAAATTTTTATCATGGTTTTTACACGTCATACGGCAAGCTTCGTCCACTTTCAATCATGTTGCCCATTCTAGAAATGTTCAAAACCAGAAGAACTTGTAAGGTTTTGATATTTTTCTCGCTTTCTACTCCTCAGTATATCTTAACGGTGATTGTGCTGTACTCTAAGCCCTAGTAACAGGTTCCTCGAGTTCTATAGTACGTGTTCTCAGACATCCGCAAGGAGCTAAGAATTCTTATTCAACGCACGTACCTTCCTCACAAGCCGGAAGGATAGTCGCGATGTGCAACCTTTGTTAAAAAAACGGATCTAGGGACTTTAGTGCAACCAGCAGGCTACAAGCTCTTTCGACGCAATGCAAAATAAAAGAAAATAAAAGTATGCAAAAAACAAAAAGGCTGCCTAATACGCATTTCAATGATCCTCTTTCACAAGTCTGCAAGCCGTTCGACCTAGTTTTTACGAAAAGTTTTAGTTTTCTCTGCACGCACCTCATCATTTTAGCGGAACCTAATATGTTCCACAACACCTACAAAATAAGCACAATTCGAGTTCTCCGCCACATTTAAAAATTAGAGGGTCTCACGAGAATGGCGAAAGCCTACCGTTCCTAGCTTATATCATTTGCCTTTCATCGTTTGCCTCTTATCGGCGTTCGTTGCAGTGCTACATATAATAGTAATAATTGGTTTACAGCAAAGGAAAGGCGCAGCATCTAACACAATTTCTCCGACAAGCGTGTTTGTACAGATAACTCAAGGAGACGCTGGTTTGTACGGCACACCATCGCTCCTGCCACATGGCGTTCCCTGGCGCGAGTTCAAGTGTGGGATTGCAGATGACAGGACGCTTGACAAGGAGAACACATCTCGCGGAATATGACAGATCTCGCGCACAACTCTCGCGCTCGGGATTTTGTTCCATGAGCATAGAAAGGACTTCGCTTTAATATGGCTCGATCCTTCCTTATTCTTATAATTTATTAGGGCAAATACCTAACTATAGGCTATGTTGGCGCCAAACGTACGTGTTCGCGAAAGTGGAATCAATATGGAACGCCTGATATGAACTTTTTTTTAATTAGGAAGGGAAAGGCGCAGTATCTGTCACACTTGTTTCTGTGGACACCTGATACGCGCCGTAAGAGAAGAGAGGAAGGTGGGAGTAAAAGTGGAAACTACAGATGATGGAATTGGGTTGGGTTATGTTGTGGGGTTTAACGTCCCAAAGCGACTCAGGCTATGAGAGACGCCGTAGTGGAGGGCTCCGGAGATTTCGACCATCTGGGGTTCTTTAACGTGCACTGACATCGCCCAGCACACGGTCTCCTTGCTTTTTCGTCTCCATCGAGGAGCGGCCGCCGAGGCCGGGATTCGATCCCGTGCCCTTGGGAACAGAAGTCGAGCGCCGTAACCACTGCGCCACCCCGGAGGGGCAGATGATGGAATTAGTAATGTCCGAATGTGCATGGCATGTGGTACACAAACAGTATGTCATGTCGTGTGAGTCACTGTAGTTCGTCATGAGTCATGATCTAGGAATCATGGCTAAAGATATGGTTGAGAGTTTGTGTTGAGTCATATAAAACTCATGAGTTGTGGGCCTCAAAAATGCCGCGTCATGGGTCACAAATGTCACGTTACTATGAGAGTATCATATGGCAAGGTGACGTGACAGTCAAGTTTTATGAGAATGTCAGGTGGGTATATTGTTACGGACTTGTTCTCAAACAGAGCACGGAGGAAGAAAGAAGAGGAAGAAGTGTGCGCGCCCGTTCGACCTTTGTCTTGTGGCACTTGTGTCGTTCCCGCTAGCCGTGTGTACCTAGCGTACTGAACCGACTAGAACGTCTCCGTCGCGACGCCAAGGGCGTAACATTGTGGTGGAGGTGCGGGGTACCGATCCCTGGCGCTACAGACAGCACCGACACAACTGGAGCCTCGCCGGAGTCGTCGCCTTGCGGGCCTCGAACCGCAAACCAGCGCCATGCAATCGGCCAATGACCCGCAAGCAGCCCGTGGTGACGCAGTGATCCAGGCTGAAGACCGGCCTGCGGGCGCAGCGAACAGTTCTTCGCATCACTATCGGGAGCCCCGGACTTTCGCGGGAGCGGCAGGCGAGGACGTTGACGAGTGGTTGATCCACTACCAACGGGTGAGCCGCTACAATCGATGGGACGCCGCGGCTAAGCTCGCAAACGTGGTTTTCTTCCTAACCCATACCGCTCTTGTTTGGTTCGAAAACCACGAAGACTCTCTTACCACCTGGGACCGTTTCGTTACTGCACGAAGGAAGCGAGCTGAGCACACGCTTACGCACAGAGCTCAGCTACCTGGGGAAACATGCACAACTTACATAGAGGAGGTCCTGAAGCTATGCAAAACTGCAAGCGCTAATATGACCGAGGAAGATAAAGTAGGACATCTTCTGAAGGGCATCGCAGATGATGTTTATAATTTTCTAATTGCCAAAGGTGACCTGAACGCCGTCTGTGATGTAATTCGGCATGTTCGCACATTCGAGACATTGAAGACTCGTCGCATAACGCCAAAATTTGGGCGGCTCGCCAACGTTCCATCTGTGGCGAGCATTGAGGACAACTTCATGGACTTGTCGTCGACGATCCGGCAAATTGTTCGCGAGGAACTGCAGCGGTTTGAGCCCCCTGTACGGTCTCCATCATCTTTGCCCTCTGACGTTGTCGGCTCTCGAGGGACTCCCTCCTTGCTCCCTTCGATGCCCGTTGTGAATTCTATCAATACGGCACACGCGGACGCTTACTCCAACAGCCCGACGCCAAGGTTCGATAGCCCTGGTCACCCGCCTCGCTACTACTCGCGCCAGACTAACTTCTTGACGCACTATGATCAGCACTATGAGTACCATCCTCAACCACCACCTGCTCGCTATTTCCGGCGTCCAACCCGAAGACCTGAAGATGAGTTTCGCTACCCAATGCACCCTGTCTCCTCGGAGCCCTCCAGGGAACAAGTTTTTCGTCGCACAGCCTCCGTGTGCCGACGCTGCGGCATTGAGTGGCACATAGCTCGATACTGCCGCAGCCGCCCACTCACCCGTTACGATCGGCCCGTCCAAAATGCTCCGCCACGTAACCGTTTCTACGACTCTAATTGGCAATGGCCCCCATCTTCGTATGAATATCCCCAGACCAATGGACCGCGCAACAACTCTCCTGCTTCCGAACGAAGTGTCTCACCACCACCTGCCTCTTCTACGCGCCGCTTTCCGTCACCACTGCCACGACGGCGGTCGGCATCGCCTTTGCCGGAAAACTAGTCAGCGCGGCCGCTGGAGATCAGGCCGCTGGAGACTGTGCGCTGCCTGAAGAAATTCCTCCATCTGTTGTTATGTTCAAGAACACGGTCTATGTGCTTGTGGAAGGTGTGGCGACAATGGCTTTAGTGGATACCGGGGCAACCATTTCAATAATGAGTTTATCGTTTAAGAAGCGGTTAGGACGCAAAGTTATGTTTGTTTGAGACAGAAATGTGAATTTTCATGGCGCGGGTGGTGAGGTGTTGTGTCCCCTGGGAATGTGTAGTGCTTCGGTGTCCCTGGGTGGAACGGTATTCGCAGCGGAGTTTGCAGTGCTTTCGCGATGCACGCATGACATAATTCTAGGTATTGACTTTTTGAGAATGTGTGGCGCTACGGTCGACTGCCGCTCTGGGGAACTCTGCGTTGATGGTTCCCTTCCTTCTGGACTCTTAGAGAAGCCGCATGTCCGTGAGGATGTGCTCTGTGTAACAGAGGATACCAATGTGCCAGCCTTGTCTAGGGTGTGCGTCCCAGTTTTGTGCCCCAGCCGTGCTTCCGACACCTTCGACGCTCAGTGGCACCGCTTCATTCTAACTGTGCAAAGAAATACATTCTGGTTCCTCATTGCCTACTGTCGGTGGTCAAGGGCTGCTCACGGCTGTGGGCCATTAATTGTTCTTCGCAACCAGTAGTTTTGCCTGTGAATATGAAGATTGCGACCTGTAGCCAAGACGACGCCCCGTCGGTCGCTTTGGTTACTGATGCACCTGGCGAAAGTGCTGCCGCTCCAGCCCCTGACTCGCAACTACATCGGATGATCAGCCGCTCTCTAACCAGGGACCAGCGTGACGCTTTGGAGGCCTTACTGGTCAAGTATTCTTCCATATTTGATTTTTCCGAGCCTAGCGGCTCACGGTGCATTCCCGTGACACGTACCCGGCATCGCATTGACACAGGCTACTCACACCCAATTCGACAGAAGCCGTACAGAGTGTCACCAACAGAACGCCAGGTCATCAGTGAGCAGGTTCGGGATATGCTGGAAAAGGGTGTTATTCAAGAGTCATGCAGTCCCTGGGCCGCCCCTGTAATTCTGGTGAAGAAGAAAGATGGTACATGGCGCTTTTGCGTCGACTATCGCCGTCTGAATGCTGCAACAAAGAAGGATGTATATCCCCTTCCGCGGATCGATGACGCCATAGATTGTCTGTTCTCGGCATCATATTTTTCATCCGTCGATCTGCGATCGGGATATTGGCAGATCCCTATGCACCCTGACGACAAGGAAAAAACGGCATTTATCACATCCGATGGCCTGTTTGAATTTAATGTAATGCATTTCGGGCTCTGCAATGCTCCTGCAACTTTCGAGAGATTTATGGACGCTATCCTACGGGGTCTTAAATGGCAAATATGTATGTGCTACCTCGATGATGTCGTCATTTTTGGCCGGACATTCGAAGAGCACAACGAACGCCTCGCTCTCGTGCTCGATTGCTTCAAAAACGCCGGTCTAGTACTTAATTCGAAGAAGTGTCGCTTCGGTGAGCGTCAGATTTTGGTACTAGGACACCTCGTCGATCGTGAAGGCGTCAGACCTGACCCTCAAAAGACCGCGGCCGTTGCATCGTTTCCAACACCTCAGAACGTTAAGGAACTCCGAAGTTTCCTAGGACTGTGCTCATATTTCCGCCGCTTCATTCCCCGTTTTACTGACATTGCTAACCCGCTTACGTGCCTTCTCCACAAAGACGCTCCCTTCGAGTGGACATCAGAGTGTGACTCTTCTTTTTGCCAGCTCAAGTTTTTACTAACGTCACATCCGATTCTCCGGCATTTCAACCCTTCTGCTCCAACGGAACTGCACACGGACGCCAGTGGTGTTGGCATTGGTGCTGTGCTGATTCAGCGTTACGGCGACAGAGAACATGTTATTGCTTACGCCAGTCGTTCCTTAAGCAATCCTGAACGCAATTACACAATCACTGAGCAAGAATGCCTCGCGGTAGTTTTCGCCGTTCAGCGGTTTCGCTGTTATCTATACGGGCGGCCCTTCACAGTGGTCACTGATCATCATTCCCTGTGCTGGCTGATAAACCTCCGTGACCCATCTGGCCGTCTTGCACGGTGGGCATTCCGTTTACAAGAGTTTGGTTATACAGTTTCGTACAAGAGTGGACGCCGGCACGCTGACGCGGACTGTCTCTCACGTTTACCGCTTCCCACAACGGAATGTGACGCCGACAATTTTGATCATTACATCGCTGCGGTTGTACCTCCATTCCCCGATACCCGTACGTTCCGCACTGAGCAGAGGAAAGATGAGAATCTCCAACCATTCTTTACCGCTGAAAGCGATCCTACAGCTTCCACTCCCTATTGTATACGAAGTGGTCTTTTGTACAAAAACGACTATTCTCCCACTGGTCTCCGCTACCTTTTGGTGGTGCCCGTCAGCCTACGCTCCTCTGTTTTGCGCGTTATGCACGACGACCCCACTTCGGACACCTGGGATCTGCGCGGACGCTCTATCGCATCCAAGAACGTTTCTACTGGCCCCGAATGCGTGAAACCACTGAGAAGTATGTGGCTAGCTGTGCTCAATGTGAGAGTCACAAACGCCCCGCCGGCACTCTTCCTGGTCTTCTTCATCCGGTGACGCCTCCAAGATCCCCTTTTGAGAAAGTCGGGGTAGACCTCTTGGGACCCTTTCACAAGTCTCATTCTTGCAACCGCTGGATCGTCATCTGCACTGATTACCACACTCGTTACTGTGAGACGGCAGCCCTTCCATCGGCTACTGCACACCAAGTCTCCCTCTTCCTGCTGCATTTTGTTATACTGCGCCATGGGCCTCCCCGAGTGTTGATCAGCGACCGAGGGCGAAAGTTCACCGCTGATGTTGTCGAAGAACTCCTTCGTTTGTGCCAAACGCATTTCCGACATTCTACCCTGTATCATCCGCAAACAAATGGGTTGACCGAGCGAACCAACCGGACACTCCCAACATGCTTTCAATGTACGTCGCCGCCGACCACAGGGACTGGGACACTGTGCTACCATTTATAACATACACATACAACACCGCCCAACAGGAAACAACAAGTTACAGTCCATTCTTTCTCCTCTATGCCCGGTCTCCTCGACACATCCTCGACACCATCCTCCCGTTCTCCACAGATGACGAACCTGAGATTGCTGAGATCCTGTGCCGGGCTGAAGAAGCCCGCCGGATAGCCCGCCTGAGAACTCTCGCCTCACAAAAGCGCTCGAAATCCCGCTACGACGACCACCATCGCCACGTCACCTACCTCCCCGGAGATATGGTCTGGCTTTGGCGTCCACTAAGGAAGCGTGGCTTAAGTCAGAAACTGCTCGCGCACTATATCGGTCCCTATGTTATCCTCGAGGCAATTAGTGACCTCACCCATTGGATTGCGCGCCTTACCAAAAGTGGCCGACGTTCTTCGCGAACTGAGCTTGCCCACGTCGCGCGTCTGAAACCCTGTCATCCTCGTGCTGACGATTGACTCGCCCGGAGGGCTTCGCCTGCGACGGGGGAAGTGTTACGGACTTGTTCTCAAACAGAGCACGGAGGAAGAAAGAAAGAAGAGGAGGAAGTGTGCGCGCCCGTTCGACCTTTGTCTAGTGGCACTTGTGTCGTTCCCGCTAGCCGTGTGTACCTAGCGTACTGAACTGACTAGAACGTCTCCGTCGCGACGCTAAGGGCGTAACAATATATATAGCCACGTGACATTCTCATGCAACTTGACTGTCACGTCACCTTGCCAAGAAGAAGCGTGCTTAAACTAACCCAAGCTTACGTAATAAGTCGCGTGAGCTATGCCACACCGTCCTTAAATATCAGGTAGGAGGAGAAGAAGAGATTAGACTCTCTCATTCGACGGTGCACAAAGAAGGCCCTGGGCTTACCAATTACCACATCCACAGAGAAGCTCCTTTCAATGGGAGTGCACAATAGCTGGGAAGAAATAGCGGAGGCTCTCAGAGTTTCGCAGCTCGAAAGATTAAGTCGAACGACCGCGGGCAGAACTATAGACTAACATCGTGTTTGCAAACAAAGGAGGCGCTCGCTGCGCCGCAGCCGACTGGAGGTGAAAAGTAGGGCTAGCGCCCATTGGAATACATGTAACCGAAAGGTTCCAAAGTAGTTTTATCATTTGACGGGCATCTATGATGTCGTTGTTCGGTACAAAGCAACTATGAACATCGTAGAACAGATCGTAAAAGTATGAAATCTCATTACAGTGGCGAGGTATATTTAAAACACCGTGCAACGTATGGGGGTGCAAGTTGGTAGGGCGATCCGTATAGAAACGCATATAAATACAACTTACGGCAACATTTTTCTCGTTTCGCAGAGCACCAGATGTGGTGGCCGGTATTAAACGTTGACCAGCACTTTGAAGAAATGTGTGACAAAGTATGCTGCATCATTTCGAAGGCAATCTACTTTTAAAACTCCCCGAATAATCGGTGTTGTGAATCCGGACACCCCCAAAATGAAAGCTGGGTGTATACGAATCGCACAGTTTTGTTTATAGTCTGCTATGCTGCCGCATGGGTAAGTTAGCTTGATAATACTGCCGCTCAAGGGATAGAGTCTAGACAGAATTACATTTTAAGAGCAGCTGTCAAACACCATACGACAATATGGACCGAACGAGAATCGCGCATTGCAGCAGACGACGGCGCCGGTGGTGCATGGTCGTCTGCAACTGTCTGCGGTCAGTTTATCGTGCTGTGAAGAGGCCTGTAAATCGTCAGACTTTCAATGCTTGCAAAGGAATGTAGTGTGTGATGCAGCAATGTCGGACTATATATGTCAAACACTTGTCGGAATTGGATAAACAGCGCTACAATGAAAAGCTGAACATTGGCGGCATTGTGCACCCGGGCCCATTTGCTGCGTCTGATACACATTGGGAAGTCCTCCAGGCTGACGTGGGTGCTCTTACACTATTGGGCATGGCGAACATTGTAGTGTATGTGATTTTTTCTCCGAGTCGCTTCACTGCAGAGACCGTCCAGGCATAAAAGTCCCTGGAGGCATACAATTATTTTGAATCAGGTGGGTGTGCGCAAGTTCATCAACGGGCATATGTGCTAGCTAAATATTTTTCGTTTACTTTTCTTTTACCCCACGGTATCGTTATGGCTGTCGTATATCGGTCTGCTCCTTCTGTGCGGTTTCCTGGTCGTTTTTTTTTTTCTTCCCGTACGGCGCAGACCATGCAGCGCGTGCACGGACGTCGGAATATGGAGCCTGTCAAAATGTTTGCTTACGATACGACTTGCTCACCGCATGTATGTATTGCGACGCAACTACATTTCCATTCATTTTAATACTTACCGTCTACTTATCCACGATCGATGTTTTGAGGAAGGAATGACGTCGTGCCAATTATTTTGCGTTTTATTCCTTTCAATTAACAAAATGAACAGTGTCTCGACGTCATCATTACTGCCTTACTTGGCTCGCGCAAACCACCAGCCCTTGCAATGTTTATTTTTTTTTTCTTTTTTACTTCCGCCATACCTCAATATGTCAAGGCGTGGTACAAGACGTTCATCAAAAAAAAAAAAAAAGTAGCTGGGCGACTCGTTTCAGACGTGGGGGTTCGTCTCGAAACGCGACGCACATATTTATTGATCAGTATGTTTTACAGAGATGTCAGATCCGAAATGTTGTTGCATACGTATATTAATGGCCTTAAAGTAATGCACCAGCTTTTAACAAACGACTGCTTTCGTAGCAGCAAAAGTCAGCTTCTTTGCGAACCGTTCTTTACATATATTTTACATGGGCCGCGCTACAGCAATGCATTTCCAACTCTGATTCTAGACAAAGAGGTGTTTTAAAAGTAGACTGCCACCGCAGTGATATAGCATACTTTGTTACACACCTCTTCAAAGTTGGTTGGTTGGTTCATAGGAAGGGAAAGGCGCAGTATCTGTCACACTTGCTCTGTGGACACCTGAACCGCGCCGAAGGGAAGGGAGGAAGGTGGGAGTGAAAGTGGAAAGAGAGAAAGGGGAGACGTAGTGGAGGGCTACGGAGTAATTTCGACCACCTGGGGATCTTTAACGTGCGCTGACATCGCACAGCACACGGACGCCACTTCGTTTCGCCTCCATCGAAACGCAGCCGCCGAGGTCGGGTTCGAACCCGGGAACTCCGGCACAGTAGTCGGGCGTCTTACCACTGCACCACCCCGGCGGGACCTCTTCAAAGTGCTGGCCAACGTTTAACGACCGACTACCACTTCATGGTCTTCTGCGAAACGAGAAAAATGTTGCGACAAGTTGTGTTTACATTGTTTCTATGGGTCGCCTTCCCGACTCGTTTCGCGGTGTTTTAAAAATACTTCGCCTCGGTAATGAGATTTCATACTTTCACTATCTGTTCTAGGATGTTCATGGTTGCTCTTTGCGGAATAAAGACATCATAGGTGCCCCGTGAAATGAGGAAACTGCTTTGAAATATTTCGCTTCCATGTAGTCCTATGGCCGCTAACACTAATTTTCACCCCCAGTCGGCCCAGCCTAGCGACAGAAGCGCCGCCGCATCGTGCTTACGTCACAGATCGGTGTTGGTCTATACTCGAAATGGTAGGCCTGCAGCCTGACAGGGGTCTACGAGAAAAATCAGGTATCCCACAGGATTGCCGAGAAAATATAATCATTCCCCCCTCCCTTGTAACATGCATCCCATATTCAACACAGAGAGGAGGGAGAAGAGAGCAGAAGCCCGAATCAGACGCTTCGATTCGATGGACAGCAAGTCGGTTGCGTATGTGGATGCGGAAAGTGCCAAAACGGGGGCGGCGGTCGCCTCGGTTACGGTGTTCTAGACCTCGGTGGTCGACGGCCGAGGCGCCCCGGTATCAGCCGCCACCATTAGAAGCCGTAACGCCGAAACGGCTGAAGAAGTTGCTATAGCGCTCGCTTGCGCCGGAACGCAAGTCAATTTCATAATCAGCGTTATAGCAAAACGGCTATTTGGAATTTTGGAAAGGGTAGGGTCTCGCCGGAAGCGGCAAGGATTCTGGCCAGTAGACGATTAAATAGAAAAATTCGCCTAATTTGGACCCCTGCACATAAGTCCGTTCCAGACAACGAAGCGGCCCACGAGTTAGCCCGAGCTCTCTACTTCCGGGTAACTGTGGAGCCGCCCGACTGCCGGAACGTGGATGAGCGTCTGCAAAACGATATGGAGATTCTTCAAAATTACAGGTTAAGCAGGAGACTGGTGCCACCACCGGATAAAAGTGGCATGGCGGCGTCTGCAAGCTGGGAACTTTGTAAACCCGGTCTGGGCATATTATGTCCAGATAGACGGTAGAAAAAACGATAAATGCAAGCACTATGGAGAGAGAGAGACCCTCGACCATATAATCTGGAAATCTGCTAGCTCCCCAGGGGCTAAAACAAATATAAATTGTAGAGAAGCCTGGGAAGCCCTGCTGCGGAGCGAGGTCCCTGCTCCATAGGCAACCTGCAATGGAGTTTGCTGAGACATGTGGCGCCACCTGGAGGCCGACGGGATCTAATACTGAGTCGGCGCAGAAGCTGACGCCGTATACGTTGCGGCCGCTGTGTTCCTTCTGCGTTCGCGTTTTGTTATCCCAGTGAGCGTGATTTATTCATTTAGTGACTTCAGTGGTCTCATGCGATGCTTCGACTACTACGGATGTGAACAAGAATAAAAATAAGCGCAAGGGCGGCGAGAAATACTGCCACAATCACGAAGGAAACCTAAGCGTACCGCTTGCTGGGAGAACCTGGGGAGAATGATGAGAGAAGGAGATATTGGCTGCGAGAGAGTAATGTAACTGAAATTCGTTTTGTTATGGGGCCATTGGTGTACAGACACCAAGGAGCTAAAATAAGACGATTGCCCGTGAGCGGAGGAAACGGTATAAACTTCTGACTCGGGGAGTCGCACGCTGGTTGGGGCACACTACTCAGTATGCGCTCCGCGCTGTAAAATTTGGCGTGTACTGGTATACGCTGTGCAAGATCGAGTGGCATACGTCCAGAAAAGCAACAAAGCCGCGCAGCCGCAGCATCGTATTCCAGCCACATTTCAACGGAGGCGAAATTAAAAAAAAAATGTTCGTGGATCTGTGAACCGGATTTCTAATGCGGTGTCTATTCGGAACCACAAAGCCAAAATACCTTAAAAACTTCCAATTACAGATTCCAATAAGCATATTTATCTGTAAATTAGTTCTTAAGGTGCTGAAAAAGTCGAAGTGGCGGAGCGTAGAGGCCCGTGATACTGTGTACGCTGAGAATGGAACTTCGTTCTATCGTTCCGCGCCAAATATTTCTTTCACCGACTGCTCAAGCTACTCAAGATTCTCTTGTCCCAGACGATAGACTATTTCATCATTAGTAGCAACAGTAAAAAATTCTAACTCTTAACGACCCTCCTCTACGAAAGCTTTGCCGTTGAGTGCCAGCATTACCCGCCGGCTTTCCCCAAGATTTAGGTACGGAGGTACAAAATGCATGCCAGTTGTTGTTGTTGTTAAGAGCTTTATTTTTCCAACGGTGTAGGAGACCCCCTACTCCCCGCCCCCGGCACGCGCAGTTTTCGTTGATGACGCACGCTACAACCGCACAGTGCTTGCAATCGCCACATCCGTAGCGGGTACCGCACCATGCCTCCTGTAACTTCCGCGGCACTGTTGAAAAGTGCACCACGAACAAAAGTGTTCGTCATGGTATTAAACTATAAAGCAAAACCGTGAGGAAATTATTATGCTGCTGTAATCAAACAGCAAGAACAAAAAAAGAAAAAACGGCGATCAATCTCTCCTCAGCTTCTCTCTGAAATTTCAATGTTTGGGTATGAGGTGTGAACGCAATAGGTAAATGAAAAGCTACGTTTACAACATTTTTCATTCATTTAATTATTTCGTAATTCGTCATCACATATCCGACTGATGCCCTGAGATAATAAATTTCGTTAAAAAGAATTCCGTCTACTCACGCGAAATTCAAATTTGTGCGCGCGGGTGTTCCGTCGCGAGCGGCACGCACTTCGCGGTGACGTCGACACCGTTCACGTTTTAAACATGAGCATTCTCGAACAGGCGGTGTCCTTTCGTCAGTATTGGTTTTCGGAAGTAGCTCTGAAGACATTCGATTGCCTTAAAACCGCAGAAAATGAGAGCCGAGATGCTTCCAGCCGTACAACGCGAACGCAGCTCGACCGCGCCGGCCTACTCAGATTACTCGGCGCCGCCGTTGGCGGCGCTGAACGCTGCGCTCCACTAGCGCCGCCTGGCCACTGCAGGTTGCCTATAGCAACAAGCCATCCGCCTGGTGGAAGAAGCCGCGAAGAGCCAAGACCTCTCTGCCTGCTTCAGTTCGCGGAGGTCTCGGCTCCCGTCCCTTAGGCCTGCGTGCCGGGGCCGGGGATTGGAGGCCTCCTTATCTGGTGGAAAAATAAAGTTATCACATCACATCGTACCTCCAATCCCACATTTGCTGGGGCACTGCCAAGGACACTGCAACGAACGCACGCTGACGAACACCACGCGACAGGAGCGACGGTGTACCGTTCAATCCCACACTTGCAGAACATTGCAACGAACGCGCGCCAAGGAAAGGAAATTTCTACTGTTGTTGTTGTGTCTGTAGGAAGAAGGAAAAGAAAATTTGGAGGACGCTTAAGCTTCGCCTTCAAGAGTGGAACGCGATAGCGTTATTGCACCTCGTCGAGAAAACTTACTAAACGCAAGGGTATTGGGGCATCCTCGCACCGGTACCCGCGCGGCCCGAAGGGGAGAAGCGGATGAGCGAAGATGGTGATCTAAAGAAAGGAAAGACGCTTGATTCTACAACCTGTGAGGGTGCACGGCGAAACGTCAGGGGCGAGTGGCGCGCCACGTGTCGGGGCAGCGCCGCACATTGCGAGGAGGGGTTCTTCTGTGTTTGCCGCAAGATGGCTCTGCATGTGCGCAGAGCGCAGAAGAAATGTAGCGGAAACGTACTTCGCTACTCGTGTAACTGCGACTTCTGTAAGTAACATGCTCATAATTACCTATATACACTGCAGTATAACGTTCTACGGCATGTTTCTAAGGCAACACCGCATTCACTAGAAGCGCTTTTGTACCGCTTTCAAGCATCGAACTCGTGGCTGCTTGCTCTGTAACGTTCGGCTCTAACCACTCGGCTACGCCGCGAAGAAGAAGGGAAGGAAGAAGAAGAAGGGCGTTCTGGGCGGCTGAGCCTGAAAATGTTGCTTGCTGGAAACAGCGCATCGGCCGTTGGCCGAGGTCTTTCGACTCCTCAGGACACTACCGAAACGTACAAAGTTGTCCTTCCACGCCTGCCCACCGGTAATGTCCTTAATACCGTTTTCCTGCATGCCGACCTTAAGGGTCGCCCGTACCGAGCACCTGACTTTCGAGACGCACTCGCACAGATTTTGGACCTCCGGGAAATTTTGTGCATTGGTCAGTACCAAATGAGCCACGTGTGGATGGTTACCTGCGAGAGTAGTTCTTCAAAGCAGAAGCTAATTAAGAAAGGACTTCGGTGCATGGTGTTCGACCCGGATACAAAGAATGTCAAGGTTAAGCTCCTTTGGCTTCCACGCTATATGGAGCACCGGAGGATTGTGGAAGCTTTCGAGCCTTATGGAACGATTTAATCTGTGGAGCGTGAAAAGTGGCGGTGCCCAGGGATTGAGCAAATGGAAACGGCGAACCGTGAAATCTCCCTCACGCTCAAGGACGGAGTGTCAGCAAGTACAATTCCTCACACTCTTAATGTTTATGGGGTGCAGGCATTAGTGCTTATCCCAGGGAGACCTCCACTGTGTCTTCGATGCAGCCGGGTAGGTCATGTACGGCGTCAGTGCCGAACGCCTCGATGCACCCAGTGCCGGCGCTTTGGCCATACTGTGGAGAACTGTGTATTAAGTTATGCCGATAGACTGCGTCAAGGCCAGTGGTCACGAGAAGATGACGTGGCGTCCGAACATATCATGGATGTGTCAGAGGTTGTTGATGTAACTGGTGAGTTAGGTCGTGAACATCAAATTGATGGGGACCAGAAGCCTTCTGCACTTCACACCAACTCAGAAGAATCTGCAGTGACTGGCCATCAAGAACCAGCGTCTCCAGAGCCAAAACCGCCGGACCCGGGCCCGCCTGTGAGTGCCACTCAGAGTGCTGCGCTTGCTGCCCAAGAACCACCTGTCATTGAAGGACGTCTGGATATGCCTCCTGTGGAATCAATGGGGAAGATACTGCCAGTGGATGCTCGCCTATCCTCCTTCGTCATTGATTCTCCTTCGTCGCTGGAGGGTAATAGTGAGCCGATTGTGGCGCCGATCTCTGGTGCGTCCGGTTCTCTGTCGGCTGTCAGTGTGGCAGCGAGCGATGTGCTCCAATCAGGTTCGTGGGCCGAAGCCTTGAGTGTCTCAGAGGAGGACATGGACAACACAGTGCCTTTGAAACGTGCCGCAGATGATGAGGTGTGTATCGATGGTGCTGGCCAGAAGGCACACTGTGTAGAGGCCACAGGAAGGGTGACTTTAAAGAGGAGGGCGATGTCTGCCCGAAAGGCCGCCAATTTGCAGGCGGGCCACCCCATTCCAGGGGATGATGTTTAAAAGGACTAGTACCAAAAATGGCTACAGTCGCAGCATATCAAGTCGCTACCCTTAACGTCAGGGGTATGCGTAATCGTCGGAGACAGCAGCAGTTAAGACATCTGTTAAAGAAATGGAGTGTGTCTGTAGCAGCAATTCAGGAAACAAAGTTGTCCTCCGATGAAGAGACGGAAGCTGCTCTTGAGTCGTTTTTGCCGGAATATAACATCATTGTTAGCCACGCTAGAGGCTTGTCCGGAGGGCGTATGCTATTCCTGGCCAAAACACTAGAGATGACAGCCATGTCTTATTGCATAGATGGCGAGGGACGACTTATATGCTGTGACCTCACAATCTCAGGTGTGCAGTGGCGAATTATTTGTGTTTACGCCCCTGTAAAACAGCGAGACAGAAGACATTTTTTCTTTCATTAGTTAATCATTTGTGCACAGATCGCAAAATTATGTTGTTGGGAGATTTTAATTGTGTTTGTAGGGATGAGGACCGATCAGCAATATGTAAGAGATATGACCCTAGTGCTGCATTACTTAACGATTTGGCTTGTGAATATAACCTTGTGGATGTGGGGCAGGAAAAAGGCGACAGTATTCATTTCACTCATTTTCAGTTCTCCTCTAATGCCCGCCTTGACAGAATTTATGTTTCTGCAGACATGTTAGCAAATTTGTTTGGTTAATGGGTGCGGCCCATCTTCTTCAGTGACCATTGTATGGTGTCTCTTCAGGTAGGGAGGTACAGTCGGCAGATACTTCACCCTCGGTGGGAACTGTGGAAAATGAATAACTGTCTGCTCTTAGATGAAATCTTTAAGCGTGCTGTACCTACTTGTTTGAAAGACATATGGTCACGCCATGATCTGTCAGTTTTTCAAAAATGGGACTTGTTCAAACAGGAAACCAAAAACTTAGCAATTGAAGCCTCTGCAAGAATCGCGTTCCTAAAGAGACACCACCTTCGTGAGCTTGGGCGCACTCTAACTGAGCTACATGAGCTAGAGAGGGTTAGCCCGGGTGCCTATGTTGAAGAAATTAATAACGTAAAGGCAGAGCTTCAACAAATTGCGACGGAAAGATACAAGGGGGCCCTAATAAGATCTAGGACTCGAAGGTTTCTTGACGAGCAACCTTCACGTCGGGCCCTCAGTGATGAAAGAGAGAATGCTCTTACGAAGGAAATACTGGAAATTCAGTATGGTGGTTGCACATATAGTGATGCTCCTAGTATTCTTGCTGCTTTCTATGATTATTATCGAAAGCTGTTCGGCAGTTGTAAAGATCCAAATCAGGGTTTCGATTATAATTCCTTACTTGAGAACTTTCCTCGACTAGACGATGAGAAATGTGCTGTAGTAGAGGGACCCATCACTTTGGAAGAAATTAAATCAGCCATTTCAGACCTTCAGAACCAGAAATCTCCTGGCCCAGATGGTATTACTAGCGAATTTTATAAAACATTTTCGCCTTGCCTAACGCCTGTTTTGATGGAAGTATTCCAAGCATCTTATGATGTGGGTTTCCTGCCTCCCACTTTCTATTCAGGCCACACAATATTAATACCCAAAAGCAAAGATATCAATCGGTTGAAAACTGTTGAAGGATATCGTCCAATTTCCCTCTGTAATGTTGATTACAAAATTTTTGCCAAGGTCCTTTGTTCTCGTTTGCAGCTGGTTATCATGGACTTGATAGGTTCGCATCAGGTATGTGGTATAAGAGGGCGCAGTATTCAAACACACATCCATATTGCACGTTCAGTAATCGAGACAGTATCAGATGAGACAGGCCAAGTAGCTCTGATTCAAATTGACCTGGCGATGGCGTTTGATAAAGTTCGGCACAATTTCTTGTTCGGAGTCTTGGAGAATGCAAACATTGGTGACGTTTTGCTCAAAGGCATAAGGCTGTGCTATATGAACTCGTATACAAGACTAATTGTTAATCAGGAGCTAACGAAACCAATACCACTGGAATCATCTGTTCGTCAAGGATGTCCACTGTCTCCAGTGTTGTTTGGCTTATATCTGGAACCCCTCTGTCTCAGTATAATTAACAGTGCAGCCATCCATGGCTTCTCTCTGGCTCAATGTGAAGTTAAGATTTTAGCTTACGCGGACGATATCGCCCTCTTTTGTTCTGACAAAAAGAGTGTACTTGAGGCTTTACACTTGACTGAACAGTTCTGCGATGTATCAGGCGCGGCCCTTAATTTAGATAAATCCAAAGGTTTTTGGTTGAGACACTGGGGCACTAGACCAAGCCAGTTTGGAGGCATATGCTGGGACTGTAGTCCTCTTCAGTACCTAGGGGTTCCGCTGCACCAAGTTCGTAACAGCGCAGCCTACTGGGATTCACAAATCGTACCTATGCGGAGACAAACGCAGGCTTGGATGGGTAGGGAACTCTCAGTGTTTGCTAGGGCACAGGTCTGTAACATATTTTTGTTTGCAAAGCTTGCGTATGCCCTTCAAGTCCTGCATTGTGCGAGGAGCAAAGTACAAGTTATACACAGAATATTTGCAACATTTGTGTGGCGCTCTCAATGGGAGCCCATGCGGCGTGACAACTTGTTTCTTCCCTTAGAGTCTGGTGGAGTGGGCCTTGTTCACTTGTTTGTGCATCAACTTGTCTCCCGTTTTTTCTTTTTCAAATCGGCAAACCATCCGTTTCTTGTAACTGTGCTCATTAGGCGCCTTAGTCCACATTTGCCTTACTTATTCGCACCAACTGGGCAGGCTCGTGAGGGGCGTTTATGGGGATTCCTTAAGGAGGTTGCTGACACTTTCAATTTTCTCACTGTGCGTTTCTCTGTAGATTACCTGTATAGCCTCTCGAAAAAGCAGATGACCCAGGCTCTCACTGAGTCTTTGTTCCCTACACCGTTGTATCGGCAGCCTTATCTGGGGTTTTTGGACACCACTGTTCTAAAGCGTGTTAGGCAAATGTGCATTCAGGCAGCTGCAAAAACGTTCTTTTTCAAATTACATACAGCGACGTTGCCTGTCAAAACATTTCTTCACAATAAGGAGATGTTTGTGCCCTGGTCGGTAAATTGTCGTCTCTGTAACGTGCCTGAGACAATTGATCATTGCTTTATTCTGTGCCGTGATGCTATGTTCTTTTGGGACATACTACAAAGAACACTTAAAAAGGACATTGAAATTACGCCTTATACAATTAGATTTTTGCCTCCTGACAAAAACTCTGTCGTGCCTTACGATCTATTTGTGTTGATGGGACTGTTCAGCCTTTGGAAAAGCCGCATGATCGACAGGCATGCAGAGCCACCAAGATCGTCGAAATCCGTGTTTCGGGAGCAGTGTGCTTTGGTGAGAAGTGTATATGCTGCACGTGAAGAACCTCCAAACTGGATGCCGTATCTAGACGCATGTGTATGTCTCCCAGACTTTTGATGTTCTGATGATTGTGCATTGTCGGGCTGAGGATATGACGGGCTCGTATTAAGCAGCCCGGTAACTTTAGACATGGACATGTTTAAGTAAGTGGAGTTGTTCCTTTTTACGGAAGTTTTTCCATGCAATAAAGAAAAAAAAAACTCGTGGCTGAGTGGTAGCGTCTCCGTCTCACACTCCGGAGACCCTGGTTCGATTCCCACCCAGCCCATCTTGGAACTTGCTTTTTATTTATGAAGTGCATGCCGGGATTTATCGCTCACTGGACGCCGACGACACCGGCTTTTCTGCGACACGAGCTCTTTAACGCTACCGCGTTAAAATGCACGGGCCTGCACTGGATCTGTAATTGAGCCGCCTCCGGTGCCTGATTTATTTATAGGAAGGGAAAGGCGCGGTAACTGTCTCACTTGTTTTCTGTGGACACCGCAACCGCGCCGTAAGGGAAAGGAGGAAGATGGGAGTGAAGGTGGAAAGAGAGAAAGAGGAGCCATAGTGGAGAGGGCTACGGAGTAATTTCGACCACCTGGGGATCCTTAACGTGCGCTGACATCGCACAGCACACGGACGCCTCTTCGTTTCGCCCCCATCGAAACGCAGCCGCCGAGGTCAGGTTCGAACCCGGGTACTCCAGCACAGTAGTCGGGCGTCTTACCACTGCACTACCCCGCCGGGGCCCTCCGGTGCCTCGTGCGGACAGGAGAGAAATCCTTCTTTTTCTTTCTTCGGCGCGGTATCTACCTCCGGTGCCTCGTGCGGACAGGAGAGAAAGCAGAGAAGAAAGAAAAAGAAGGAGAGAAAGACGCGCGCCGCAACAGCCGTCGTCCACCGCCGAAGTGGTGGCGGGTGCAATGACGGCCCACAACAGATAAAAACTCGATGTCAGGCTAGCCCCCGCCGCAAGCGACGTTGACCTACCATCCCAGCCCCGTAGGGCCAGGAACAGCCACCCTTCCCCTGGAAGGTCGCGCTCCTTCATTCCCCTATGGTAGCCCGAAAGCCTGTGGATGACGTGCGACATCGCGCCTGCGACCTTCCTGAATTTCTTGAGGATAGTGATGTTTTCACCATTGCTCTGAATGTGTAGACCCAAAAATTTGCCGACGATTGCGTTACTTCTTAATGCGAAATTGGGGCTTCGAACCACCACCTTTTGCCTCATCTCACTAACAGCGCGAGTGTAATATCTCGTGATAACTACGTGGGCCGTAAAAGCCCTGTTTGCATGGACCGACAGCGGAGGGTCGAGTTGGAGAGTTGAGTGTGCTTGACCCTACAGGGTTTACATGGACCCGACCCGACGAGCGCAGAACCGGCTCTGGACGAGCGGTGATTACAGCGACACCCAGCGTCGAGGCGAAGAACTATAGAAGACGGCACCCGAAACCGGTCCCCCCCCCCCCCCCCCCCCCCACGAATTTGTAGCGTTTTCCGTACTGCTCTCCTCTCCCACTGTGCCCCTAATCAAACCGACAGTGTTTACATGCTTCCTGTAGCGGGGTCAAATCCACTCAATTCACTCTTTGCACGGTAGTTGGCTAGACTCGGCCCGTCGTCTCCTCGACCCAACCCGACGGGGTTTACATGAACCCGGTAACCGGTTTTCGACCCGATAATTCAACTCAACTTACTCCTGTCGGGTCCATGGCACCGCTACAATGGGACTGGAGATTCATTGTATTCCTAGAGCCTACACACTCGCCCGGCCGAAGCCAGTGACATATAGGTCACGCACCACACTCACCACAGGGCCAGTGCCTTTTGGTGCGGGTGTAACTGAATTTCACAGTGTGACACTGCGCAAATGACATCAATTACAAATATCACTCGTTGAAAAGTACACTTAATTTTTAATTTTGGATCACGCAAATAACCTTGTAACGACACAATGTTACGGTGAAAATATCTGAAAATATTTTACAGCACCCGAATGCTGGCAAATCACGGTACAGGCGCGGCCTCGGAGATTCCGCAGTCCCCCGGTCCCCAAAGAGACAGATCCGGATGGCGGTGCACTAGTCAGCAGAAAATGACTACGCGAGAACGGCTCTAAAATATGGCCAAAAGAATAGTGTTTAAAGCGGCAGCACAGAACGAGAAACTGCATAGGCTATTGACTGAGGATAACACGAACACCTTTTGAAAGCTGTTATATTTCGGTTCTAGTTTCGCCCAAACCGATACCGCTCTCTCCCCTGTGGTGGCGCTTGTCCGACGCTTTTTCGTATATCATGGGTCTATGCGAACAAGCTTGCAGTCTTGTAGTGACCGTCATCCATACTACGTGTGGGAGGCAGCCCTGACAGGTGAAAAGCCTAGCACAAAGTACAAGCGAGTCCGGCTAGTACGCGAGTCGACTTCTGCCAGCATTCCAACCTGATCTGCTCTACAATCCTCCCACTCAACTTGAATTTGGACATAGAAGGTGCATCCTCATTATCATCGTCGTCGAAGTACGACTCTGCAAAAATGCGCTGCACGTTGATAGCCAGCAGCTTTGATTTCATTCCGACCTGCTGTAACGTCATCAGCGACATTCCGAAATGATCAAACTGGCAATTTCTCAAGTTACATTGCTGCCAATCATCTACTGATCTGATCTCATCTATTGACCTACTGATGTAAGTTCGTTTAGAGTGTCGAGAAGGATGTGTATGATTGCTATGACGTCTATTTAGGCACCCCCCCCCCCCCCCCCCCCCGCCTCCCTCACCAAACTATAGATTAAACCGAAATTAAGGGGAGCCCGAGGTACAAATCCCCCCAGCATTCCTTCGTTCTCACCCGTAGTTTCACTTGCTATGTGCGCCTCTACATGCGCCATCAAAACCAACATTGAACACCTATATACAATATCAGCAGAGCAAGTTCATCCTAGCTACGGCTCAAATTGAAAATTGATATATTTAATTCATCGCTCGGTTTTGAGCGTCTACTCCATGCTTTCTATGACTAATGATGCTCTTTTGATAACAATGAAGTGTTCATAAAGGTCTCGTCACGTGAAGATACTCTCAGCTGCGTTTACACAATCTGTAATGCGCGCAACCAACACATCACTAATACTTGTACATGTCAGAGCCAGCCCAGGAAAAGAAAACCTAGCAGTCGAACTATAATTTATAGGACGTCAGCATGAAACAGCCAGGAACTAGAAAGATTGGCCTCCAAAGATAACAAATGCATCAGCATAGGCGTTTGCCGATCAAGATACGAGATAGCGGCACGTGCTTCGTCTGAGACAGGTGAGATTTGCCGAGACTAGGCCTAACCCCAGCAGAATGCTACGGAGCAGCCGAAGCACAGCTTTGCATTCCCGATCCTGCCCAGGTTACGCTATTTGATTCCGAACGTTTCAACTCCTCCCAGGACTAACCAGACTAGCAGAACATTCCTCGCCTCTATTCTCAGTCCCTGAAGTTGCAAACTGTGACGTGTGTTCAAACCCTGCAAATGCCGAGGCCTCGGAATCTATGCCATGCTGCAGGCTCGCCTGTCCACTGCAATCGGCAATCGACAGTGTTGTGTCTGTGCAAGAAGTTCATCCGAACGTCGCCAACCACTGATAGTTACTGTTTTCATGGCATTCTAAACTGCATCAGCTGCACTTTCTGCCAATCTCCGTGGTGAGATGTCATCGGCGCCGCACCGTGTGTCAGCCAGCTTTAGCTCTGCGTGCGAGATCAAAGTTCTTCACCCGCAGGCGCCAAAATGGTAAGTGCGACTGTCAGTTAATGCCCATTAAGTTGCCATATATGGCAATGTTGTCCCCCGCTTTGTTTAATATCATCAGAATCTGGAACGCATTAGACGCTCTTTTGAACACCCCTTTAAAGAGGTCTTTTCATTCTGAAATATTTGCATCTTTCTATGTAGGGCTAGAATTAGCAAAAAAAAAAAAAAATAATAATAAAGAAATAAGGCCACATTATGTTTGTGGAGCATTAGCGTGTACCTGCAGTTATTATAGTGTATATAGAAGTTTTAGCTCATCGTTCTGGCATTAAAAGTTAACGACGTTCTCATTTAACTTATCCCGTCTGATATACTTCGAAAAAAAAAAACAAAAGAACATGACGAAATAAATTTCATTAATCAAAATGACGCCATAGTAACCTACGAGTACCATCTGGAATGTTCACGTATTTATGCCACTGTTGGTGACCTGTCATTCATGATCAGATGGTACACTTTCCGAAAGTACTCGTCCCATTCTGATTCTAGTTATTTACGCACGTTTTGTGACCTGTATCCGCGGCCACAATCCGTTGTAAGAAGGCGTATTCCGTTAATACATCTAGCACCTCGCTACTATCCTTTCCGGCATAATGCTGTGTAAATCCATTAACCACAGATATTTCTTGGCACTGGCGATAATTCCTCGGAATGACGAGCTCGAATATCTCTGCGATACACGTGTTGATTTTAGCATCATGCATTGTGTTACGGGATAGGAACACATTAGAATGATATTTTCTTAATGCGCGTGTGCTCAGCTCGCCAACGTGCGGTGTCATTTCACGACTTTACGCAGATTATTGTGTGAGATTCGCGTACCGTGTGCCATCGTTTTTTAATAAAACAATATCTTTACGATGCCGTGTGGCCTTCGCAATGCTGTTGTTGTACGTGATGATACAAAATTTTGCTTAACTGGTATGTCTCAAAGTGGATACGCAAGAGAGTTCCAGAAACCCATCTACTTCTGCTTTATTGATTATGCGAAAGCGTTTGACTGCGTAGATCACAGCAGATTGTGGCAAGCTCTCCAAGAGATGGGAGTTCCAATTCACCTCATCTGTCTCCTCAGGAACCTGTATGAAGGGCAAGAGGCCACAGTCAGAACTGGGCATGGTCTTACTGATTGGTTTCCGATTGAGAAAGGAGTGAGGCAAGGCTGCATACTGTCGCCCTGCCTATTTAACCTATATGCAGAGTGCATCATGAGGAAGGCTGGTCTGGACGAGTCTTCAGCTGGAGTGAAGATTGCTGGAAAACGTATCAACAACCTTAGATATGCGGATGATACCACTTTAATGGCAGAAAGTGAAGCGGAACTCAAGAGACTTCTGATGCGCGTACAAGAAGAGAGTGAGAAGTTTGGGCTTAAACTGAACATTAAAAAGACAAAGATCATGGCGTCTTGCCCTATCAAGTCCTGGAGCATCAAGGGACAAGAAGTGGAAGCTGTGACAGATTTTCTCTTCTTGGGCTCCAATATTACCTCGGAAGGAGACTGCAGCCATGAAATTAGGAGACGCCTGCTTCTGGGAAAGAGAGCAATGGTTAGCCTTGACCGCCTAGTAAAGAGCAGAGACATTAGTCTGCCAACCAAGATCCGTATAACTCGTGCTATGGTCTTTCCAGTTGTGATGTATGGATGCGAGAGTTGGACTGTGAAAAAGGCTGACCGCCGAAGAATTGACGCGTTTGAATTGTGGTGCTGGCGAAGACTCTTGAGAGTTCCTTGGACTGCCAGAAGATCAAATCAGTCAATATTGTCGACCATAAACCCTGACTGCTCATTGGAGGGTCAAATTCTAAAGTTAAAGCTCAGCTACTTTGGTCATCTGATGAGAAGAGAGGAGTCGCTGGAGAAAGATTTGATGTTGGGAAAGGTTGAGGGTCGCCGGAGAAGGGGTAGGCAGCGAACGCGATGGTTAGATGGCATCCTCGAAGCACTGCAGATGAAGTTATCTGATGTTAGGAAGATAGTGAGAGACCGGAAAGCGTGGCGTGACATGGTCAATAGGGTCACGAAGAGTCGGACACGACTGAACGACTGAACTGAATGAGCTAACACTCAAAACAAAGGGATTTGCCCCGAATCATGCGAAGTTCCCCTTTATTTCACGACTTTTGTAACGTACGCAGCTTGTTCAGTCGAGCATATCACTACCTCCGAATTACGAAAAAGTGCGAAAAAATAGGCGCCGGCATATGGCAGCCACCGGAACTAATCGAGACCTTCTACGTTATCTACGTCGTTGCGGAGACAGATGGCGCCTCTGTGTTCGAAGTCTGAGTCTCAAAAAGGCTTTCGTAATGCGAAATGTGCGTCTGCATCGATTTTCCTCAATGCGGAAGCACCCCACTAGGCCACAGGCCACTATCACGTGGTGTCTTTGAGGCGGAGCGTAAGTGTCCCCCTTATCGTGAAAGCTTCGCGCTCTCAGTGTCATTGTTAGCGCTCAATTCTAACTACCCTTTTCAGTGATTGTGACCAACTTTTAAACCGAATTCTACAATATCACGAAAATGGTATATTCGACGCTGACTTGCATTTTATGGTGTGATAAGAGAACCAGTGACGTTGTTTGATGATTGGCATCAAAGACACCGAGAGGGCTGAATTTCATACGATAGTATCGGTTAGCGCTTTTTAAACATGGCCCTCTCCTTCATGCGCTGAAGACAATCTTGAGACCCGTACCTCAGGCAAGCGCTCCAGTCGAGCCGGGGTATACGATGACCAGAATCACCCCTGCAGAATCGCTGCTGCACAGAGGCACCTGGCAGCGAAGCTCATCGCCGTCGCTCCGGGACCTCCACACGCTAAGTTCCTCGCTGTTACGAGCGTATACGCGAAAATGCCATATCGTCAGGTGAATGACAGATCGAATCCCGGCCTCGGCGGCCGTTTTTCGATGGAGGCGAAAAGCAAGGCGCCCGTGTGCTGTGCGATGTCAATGCACGTTAAAGAACCCCAGGTGGTCGAAATTTCCGGAGTCCTCCACTACGGCGTCTCACATAGCCCATGTTCGATATGTCGTTATGTTCGATAAAGAACCCCCCTTCGATTTCTGTTTAGTAGCTGGGGTGCCAATTTGGCCAAAACGTTTTGCCATTGCGAAGGGCGAGTGTTCGAGACGCAGCGCATTAAAGGGAGGGAGTTTAGTTGCTATGTCGGAGAAGCGTACCAGTGTTCCCTGAATCGAAACGCGGGGTATATGTAATCGTACTCCTCCGCCAGTGTAATACAGCTCCTCTATTAACTATTAACTTGTAGTGTGTGTTAACGTGATAAGCTAGATTAGCTTATTAGGATTAGTGCTTAACGAGCGCAGGGTAAAACGAAAGGGCCTGAGCACTGTAGTTTTGCGCCGTCGTCGACTTTATGCGCTCTTACATGTGAACTTTATTAAGCGTGTTGTTTCACGCTCGGAACTGCTTCTACGCCCTGTTTTATACTCGGTACGAAGACAGCGAAAAAATTTAACCATAGATGAGCACGCGACACAAAAGAACGCTACTATCAGCTGATTTTAATTTGTATGTGGTTGTGTTTCGCGCTTGTCTTCTTACTGAATGTGATTAATCGACTAGCCCAGCACCATATTTTATTGCAGCCCTGATTTAGTTTTCTCATTTCCAGGGGAGTAGCCTCACCGAAGGTTTTCGCTATCGGCTACAGCTCGAGAACGGCTTCGCAGCAGTTACCCTCATTGCAGGCAGAAAACAATTTTGTGATAAACGGGAACAAATAGCCTGAGCTTGGTTCACACATTAGTAACTAACGCTCTAGCGAGTATTATAACCTTTGTCGTATTATGTAAACCTACAGTCACGTAGTTAGGGACAAGTCGTAAGAATACCACCTGCGAGCGTTCTTTGCAGGTTGGGTTTGTTTTTGGTGTTAAACGCCCCAAAGCGAATCAGGCTATAATAGACGCCGTAGTGGAGAGCTCTAGGAATTTCGACAACCTGAGGTGTTAGCGGGCACTGATATCACACAGCACTCCGGTGCTTTCCTTTCCACCTCCATCGAAAGCGTCCGCCTGAATGACCTGACGTTATCTTACATCAGTCGTGACTCCCGAGCCGATTGGCAGTTCTTCACGCTTTTCGAATGTTTTGCCAATTGCAGTAAGTTGTCCCGGCTAGATTACTGCAGACTTCGTTGCGAAATTACTATTATGAACTGCAGCAGCGAAGACACATCGTTACAGAAGAAATTTACAAACGACTGAATTACAATTCTAAACATGACTGCATTGTAAGCCTTGCAACTTCTTCACAAGTCTTTTTTATGCCTCTCAGAATAGACCGATCCCACCAGCCAGTTTCACGACGCCGCCGCTGCCGCGGTGCATGCTGGTAGATGTAGTCATTCGGCCGCTCCGCCCGCCTGGAGTGCCTGCGTGCCGCGTTTCCAAACAATTTTTAGCTCCTGTGTATGCCCGGGTGCAGTGGGAAAATTCAGTTGTTACGTTCTTGGAAGTCATAACAATAGCACAAGGGAAAGCAACTCCGATTTTAAGTGTAGCTTGTTCAGCTCGTTCGGTCGAAAAGCCGTCGGCGCCGTCATCGTCGTAATAGTAGTAGTCAACAACGCGTGTCGAAACTATTCGGGGGCTGCGAAAAAAGGTTGTATCATGCTGATTTTTAGTTGTAGTGATTGATCACATATTGGTGTGTGATTGGTGATGACTAGTTAATAAAATCATTAATATTAATTTTTTATATTTGGTGAATTGGAGATAGAAAAAATTAGAAAAAGGGGGTTCGAAGGTGTCAAAATACTCAGAAGGAAAAGCCGTTGCTTGCTGCAGATATCTAAATATTTAGAAAATGTAATTGATCAATAGTCAATTAAAATAAATTAAGAAATGCTAAATACGAAAAAGGGGTTGGTAGGCGTAAAAGTGCTCGGAATAGAAAGCCAATGCTTGATGACGCTAATTAAGAAAATGTGGAGTGTGCAATTGATTGCCTAATTAACTTTATAATCATGGTGGTACGTCAAGACCTTATTTTTTTTATCGGCGTAACACGCTACACAGAACACTTGCAACAACTTAGCCTGGTCACTCTGGCCAAAACTCAGGTAAACTTTCACAATTCCACTGTGTAAGCGGTATCTCTGAAATCTCACCGTTTTCGCGCGGACACACGTCACCTAGTCTACTCATGTCAGTAGATATCACTGTTGCAAAGGTCTGTTAGCAAATATCGGCTTTGTGCAAAATCCAGATCACAATTAAGACACGAAAGACTGGCGCCACAATTCAAAACTGTCGCCTACCTCCATCGCATCCCTATGGCGTTCGTCACTAATCTAAAATAACGTAACACGCATCGCAAAGCACGCGTGTGCTAAAACAAAACTTCCAAACTCGTTTTCCCTCAAACTATTCATACATGGCTCAAAGATAGGATAGCACTTCGTAATCACTCGGCAACAACAGAAACAAAATTAAGGGATGACTTCAGCTCCGCCGGTACGGCTATGACTCGATAGCGTTTCACACACACGGATGTTTTTTGCTTTCATTTTTTATGTTGTGTTATATTTATTTTTTCTGATTTTTATTTTTATTTTGTTCTTATCTCTCTTTAGAGATTACTTAGCATTGGCAAAAATTGATTTTTCATTCTTAGCAGCTTTATACATTTGAAACCATTTTTCATTTTGTTCAATTATTTAAAATAATAAATTCATAACGCACACTCTGAAATCTATTCATTAGCATATTGACGCAATTACTTTTCATTCTAGCATTTTGAAACTTTTGAACCCTCATTTACCTTTTTAATTTTTTCAATTCGTTTAATTCTATATTTGATCATTTGCACGCACTAACTTCCCTTAATTAGCACAATTAAGCATTGGAATCTGACTCCTATCATTCTGACACCTTTAAGCCCCCTGTTCCTATTTTACTCTTTTCGATTATTTCAATTATTTGGTTCATCAATTACAGTCTAAATTTTCTTAATTTACATCATCAAGCATTGACTTTTCTTTCCGAGCAATTTGACATCTTTCAAGCCCCGTTTTTGTAATTTTTCATTTTAGCGACTATTTCAATTAACTGATCAATTACGCACTCTAAATTTCCTTTATTAACATCACAAAGCATTGGCTTTTCATTGAATTCAACACCTTCGATCCCGTTTTTCCAATTCTTTTTTTATTCTTTCAAGTAAATAATTGATCAATTGCACGCTCTATATTTTCTTAATTACAATAATCAAGAACCGCCTTTTAATTCTGAGAACGTCCCCTCCCTTGTTGCTCAATGAAATTTTCTCATCAGCCAGTCACCATTCTGAGCATTTTGACATTTCTGAACCCCCTTTTCCAATTTTTCATTTTTCAATTACTTAAATAATTTATGAATTACACACTGAGTTTTCTTGATGAGCATCACCAAGCATTGGCTTTTCATTCTGATAAATTTACACTTTTGAATGCCCTTATTTCAAATACATTTGTTCATTTCTCATTTCATTATTCGTCAATTACTCAGTTAATTACAATTATTTTTTAGCTCCTCATTGCCTATCACACACCAATCGGTTATCAATCACTAGAACCACAAATTGCCATAATATATTTTTTGCTCAGCCCCCGATTATTTCCCACATGTGGTGCCGGCTATGCCGACGCCTTTTCAACCATACAAAGTGTATATGCCATCGCTAAAAGAACAACAGGATGTTTAGAAAGTTTGCCTTGCATAAAACAGCGCAATTTTCTAAAATAATGACTTGACAAATTTTTCTCGGTGGCGAAGTCTGAGAAATGTGCGATAAGTTCGTGTTATAGTGAACTTTAGTTCGTGTGAAGTGGTGATTCCAGGAGTGCAGTGGCATGTGCACGCGCTGACTAGCGGACTACAACTAACATGGCGGCGTACAAACTTCCGGGAAACCGGAGCATGCGCAGATCGGTCGGTGGGATCGGTCTATTAGGCACGTGCCATTTATACCGGGTGTCCGGCTAACTTCGACCAAGGTTTTCAAAATACAGTTCGGCCTAGTCCAGTGAAACAAATTCAGAGATTTGCAGAGTCGCATATGCTAATCTGCTATATATTTTTCACTAACATTAATAATACATACTAATTAGCTAATTCTCTAATTATGAACTTCAGAAAAAAATTGTCGATGCAAAAGTTCATCTCGAAAAACGTCTAGCTGCGCTGTCTCCATCTCGCTACGACTTCCGCCGCCCTATTTACAATCCTTCAAAAATACTGTCACGTGACCAGCCAAATTCGCCAAATGCACACAACCAGCATCATCGTAGGGAACTTTCCTTATTGAGCCAGCAGTAAAAAAAATGGGGCGTAACAGTGGGTGGGGGCATAGCGGTTCCTATGAAATCGGGGCGACTTGTAATGAAATAAAGTAAACTGAACTCAGGCAATCTAATTAACAGCTTTCTCACACTTTATAGATTAGTTCCTTGGAAAGGAGGCGATTCTGGTTAACGAAGGAGGGACTAGTACGAGCAGGGCGTTCAACTCTGGTGGAGCGCCCGGCGTCAGTAATCGAGAACTCGCACTAAGAAAAACACCGTTGAAGCTGAAACACCATCTCCCATGAAAGCGTATGTATGCTAGGAAGTGGTATGCTTCCGCTGCTCTCTCAAGAGTTTAACAGGATGACTTTTCGCGAACACTTTGGTGGCTTCTCTTTGTAGCTGCAGGATGGTGCTACCTTTCGTTATTCTCCCACCGCTAGTAACATAAGCTTAAGAAAAAATGTACAGGAAGCACACTTCGGGGGCTTTGTAGCTGCGTTTCAAGAGAATGCTCCGGAAAAATATCTTCTCATATTTGTGCCGACTGGCAGTCGCTTGTGCTGCAGTCGGCGAAGGGAGAGGACATCTCCATGTCGCATGCACCTCGCGTTGACCTTTACGATCGGCCCGCAACCGCTCGCACACGCACCTATAGGTCGCCCAATAGGAAACGAAAATAAACATGGGGACTGAACACTGCTCTCGTCGCAACCAAGTAAACCTGGTACCGGTCACCGCAGTCTTTGTTCATATGACGTGCTATACCCCTCCCCCAAACCTCACCCCACCCCACCAATGCTTGTCCACACTTTCACATACTGTCGCATATTGTCGCCAAGTCGCATGCACCTCGCGTTGACCTTTGCTATCGGCCCGCAATCCCTCGAACACGCGCGTACACATTTCCACGCACCTATGGTCGCCTAATAGGAAGCAAAACAAGAACTTAATGACTGAACACAGCTGTGGTTGTAACCAGGATACAGTAAAAATCTTTCGAGACGTCACCGCGGAGTGTTGTCCCCCTGGCCCAAACCTAACTTCACCAATGCATGTCCACAATTTCACACACTGCGTCTGGAAGGTCGTGGCTGCACATCTTCGACGTGCGTTGCTCTGGCTATCAGAATGATTACGAAAAAAGCTGCAGTGTATCAGCATGGTGTAAGGGAACAATACCTTTGCCGTAAAAACAAGTTCAGCATAAGGAAATCTAAAACGAGGTCTCCTTTGTATCCATTCACCTTATTTTGGCCAGTGTTATATAAGACCTAACTGCGGTCCGGCAGAGAAACATCATTATAGCACACCCGGTCAAGTAAATATTGCAAGAGCGTTTAAACAATTCTCACTGCTATACCCCCCCCCCCCCCCTTCCCCCGCCCCCGTTCCAGCTTTCCCCGTTCCCATTTTGTTTGTGAACCCCGCCCCCTTTCCCACCCGACCCGTTAAGTATGTTATGGTGGTATGTCTTATTCGCGAGCCTGAAGACAACAGTGTTTGCAGCTTAGGCTGGCGAATATCTGTTCCAGTGTAGTGTCTCTGACGTAGAAAACGTGAAACTTTTGTGCTTCTGCTTGAGGAATAGTGGGCTGCTGGTCGTCGGCTCGAAAATGCGCAACTCAAGCAGGCCCTCGTAGCAGCGCACCAGCGAGCACATCGGGAAGTGGTCGATCATATCCATCACGATAAGCCGCTGATGATTCATATCGCACTTACGGTCTGGAAACGTGTACACCGGGATCGTGGTGCCGCTGAAATACTTTTCACTGAGCTCCTTTACCGAGCCGATGCAGTCTATGCGGTCAGCCGCCAGGATGCCGATGCGGTCGTAGAGGCTCTCGTAGAGGCTCTCGTAGAGGCTCTCGTAGTGGCGAAGATGCTCGCACGTCAGTATAACGGTGCTGTGCTGTCCAAGGTATACCTCAGCACTCGCCGCACCAGAGGACGCGTCTACTTGTCGTAGTCCGGAAGGTCCAGGTTATAGAGCCTGGGTAAGGCCATCAACGCCAGAGCCAGGGACAGCTGCACTCTGACGCTTGCGCTGCACGACGCGATGGCCGCGTCAGGCTCGGCGAGGTCGACAATGGTCAGAAGAGACCTCGTAACGCGCGGTACGTCCTGGACTCCACGAAGCACGGCCAGCAGGCAGATCATTTCACGGCCAGTGAGTGTCTCTAGGAGACCCCCGGCATTAGGAACGTGGCCGATGTTCCGCAGCCACTATCGGTAGTGACGTGGGGCCCAGTCAGGCGTCGCCGGATGGCGGAAACAGCTCGCCGCCAAGGACGCCGAGCAGCGTAGTTTCACCGGTGCCCAGGACACCCACGAAGCCGAGGCACTCGCCGTGACGCATCGCGAATATGATCCTGTCGATGGCAATGCGAGGCTGGATGAAGCCGTAGTCTTGCTTAAACTGCGCACAAGCAGCGCGTGTTGTTCGAAGTTGCGCTTGTTGCTGATGTCGTCTACCTGCTGCTTTTCCTTCGCGACGTTTTCGTTAGCCGAGGTCTCCAGGAAAGCGACGCTTGTAGCGGCTGGTTCGTGCATCCCAAAACGCGACCAAAGCCGCAGCAGCAGCTCGGAATCGAGGAAGGTTACCAGGGCGAAGGAAATTCCTACCTTGAGAACCAGGGAAATGACTTCGAACAGGCGCGTGTTCAGGCCCACGCTTTAAGGCTCCAGATGGTCGGCGGAGTCTGCGTTGAATACAAGTGTTACTCGCAGTGCTATATAGGCTGTTTACATGGCGAAAAAATTGCCGCCTACGTAACTCCAAAAACACTAAAAGGCCACTGACAACAGCGGCTGCAAGATGGTTTTAATATTACTAATTTGTATTAACATATACTAATTAATAATTCAACCTTTTTCGCCGTACTCCTCTCTTTCTCAGAGATATGTCGCTCTCCTACGTTGTCAGATAGCCCCTACTAGCATACACCCTCCTCGCACGATGCATGGCTGGAGGAGTGCAGCTATGCTGCCACTATGTCAGTTATGTGTTGCTTACGCTCAAGCACAGTCTCCCACTTCTTCGCCAGAGAGTGAAAACAGCTTGGCGCGAAGCAAGCTTAGTTCATGTTATCTTGACGCATTTTTCGTCGTTGGGATCGGGAAGTTCTTGGCAGTTATCGTAATAGAATTGACCCTAAAGTGCTTGTCCATTTGAAAAGAACACAGTAAGACAGCAGCTTACGTGGATGATCACGTGACTGATATCAACCGTTCCTGCTCTCAGCCACTACATGAGGGCCTTCTGGCACGTGAACCAAAGGTCCTGAGGCGTTTAATTCAGTATATCTTTATATGTTAATTAGCTAACCGATTAGCTAACCGATTCGCTTACCTTTTATTAGACATTTTCACTCTATGCTCGACGTGCCGTTCAACCTGTGCCCTGTGGTGTGTTCTAAATTAGAGGTCATATAGCTCGGACATCATGACCCTTTCGACCTTTCATAACTCGTAATACGCGACGAACTGCGGGGGACACTAACGACGCCGGCTTTTCTCCAACACATTGCCCTTAAGCTTTTCACGCAGTCAGGTTGAACTCGAATGAATTCGTCTAATTTTATTAAAATGAAATTTATCGGCGCCTTTACGCCCTTTAGACATTGCGATTTGAAACTGCGAGCCCACGACAGGTTCATGATGGGATTCAGCTGTTTCGCACAAAATTCAGGGATAAAATCTAGACTGCTTGAAGCCGCAGCAAAAAGTGTCTAAGACTGTGACAACCATCTTTTCTTTCCTCCTCAAACATATGCTTTTGCCTTTCATTGTCGCGACCTGTCACGCAAATCACGAAATTACTCGTCTAAAATCCCACCTCCCGCACATTAATATATATATATATATATATATATATATATATATATATATATATATATATATATATATATATATATATATATATATATATATATATATATATATATATATATATATATATATAGGGGAAATGAGGGTGCTCGTTATAATACATGAAGGAAAGAAGCCAACAGTCGGCGAGGCCAAGGAAAGCGTTGGGGATGATACTTTGTCTTTTTTTTTTTAATGTTTACTTGGATAATCACACAAATTAGTAATGTAATCTGTTTAGGGGAAAGATAGTTAGACACAAAGTAGAAGAAAAAACAACGTGCCGATGGTGGGATCCGAACCCACGACCTCCGAATAACGCGTCCGGTGCTCTTCCAACTGAGCTACATCGGCCGCTGTCCCCCCTGCTACTTTCTTGGGTATTAATGTTGTCTGTATACGAACCTTGAGAGTGTTCACCAGCGCCACCCTCAGTCAGTTGGAAGAGCACCGGACGCGTTATTCGGAGGTCGTGGGTTCGGATCCCACCATCGGCACGTTGTTTTTTCTTCTACTTTGTGTCTAATTATCTTTCCCCTAAACAGATTACATTACTAATTTGTGTGATTATCCAAGTAAACATTAAAAAAAAAAGACAAAGTATCATCCCCAACGCTTTCCTTGGCCTCGCCGACTGTTGGCTTCTTTCCTTCATATATATATATATATATATATATATATATATATATATATATATATATATATATATATATATATATAAGATGAGGTAGGGGCGCACAAACGAAAACAAAGGTTTATTTCCGACGTTTCGGCCGGGGCCCGGCCTTCGTCAAGGAATGCGCAGAGTAGCCTATGCTTTCCGCTTAAATACATGCGCTATCGAAGGACATGTGACAAGTAGTGACACTGTAATGGCAATAGAATAAAATGCGCGTAAAACCACAAATAATACATTGTCAAAGAGGTTATATCATTTCATAATGGCGCGTGTGGCGCTCATGCAGTACATTTTCGGCGTGGCATGCAGATACATAACAATTCGACACACAATGTCCGCTCACATGCGCACAAGGTAATGATTAATGCGTATTGCATCTTTTAAGATATTACCAGGAATCATACGCAAGATATGTAATCATCTTTTGCACACAAAATAAATGCAAAATCCAACACACGAGGAGCAGTCGCTAGTGAAACATACAGAGAATGATATTTTATATGCTGACATGTAGAAAGTTCAAGTTTACTGGAGCGCTCTTTTGTATTAAAAGCAAATACATGTAAAAACGTAAACATAGCATGTCATGCACCTTCACTTCAATACTAATCACGCGTCTTGGGAAAAAAAGATATTTTCCCTAGGTTTTCATTGAGACCAGAAGTAACTGCATTGAATTTGTAGATTAAAAAGGATTCTCGGACCTCTCTTTCATGATGAGATATAAATCCAGATTCCAGTATTATGGCTGTAATGTTGTCAAAAGAATGGCCCGGAATCGCGACATGTTTGGAAAGCGGAAGGTTAGGCAAGCTTTTAGCATGTGATCTGTGGTTGTTGAATCGTAACCGGAACGGCAGTTCTGTCTGTCCAATGTATTGGAGTCCGCACACAGAACACTGGAGCAGATAGATGACATTGCTACTGTCGCAAGTGAAATCACCTTTTATTTTACAGTAAAAGTCTGATGATGTGCTTTTCACTACTGTAGTGGTGGTCATGTGATCGCACACCTTACAACGTGGCTTTTGGCAAGGGCGGCAGCCAGTTGAAAGAGGGTTAGTCATTTTAGATGAAGTTAGCAAGTCGTGCAAATTTCGCGACCTTCGGTATGCGACACGAGGTGGTTGTGGGAAGATTTGGGTCAGGCGACTGCTCTGCATAAGAATATTGTGATGTTTTCGGAGAATGCCGTTAACATTTGGTGCTGACGCGCAATGGGTTAGCACTAAAGTGGGGTTCGGTGATTGTCGAGTACGTTCATGTGAGCTAAGAAGATCTTAGCGCTCCATTACATCGGCGCGTTTTATTGCGTCGTCAATAATTTGCGTTGGATACCTTTGTCTTGTTAGGGCATCACGCAGTTTCCCGCAGTTGTCAACGAAGTCGGATTCTTTCGAACAATTTTTTTTAAAACGAAGTGCTTGGCTGTATGGTATACTTGTCTTACAGTGCATTGCATGGCTGCTCTGGAAATGGAGGTATTGATGCCTGTCAGTCGGTTTCCTATAAAGTTTAGTCACAAGTTTAGTGCCAGACAAGGACACTGTTACGTCCAAAAAATTTATCGACGATGCCGAATATGATTCTGTAAAAGAAATGGATGGGTGCACGCTGTTGAATTCTGCTATAAAGGACATAAGTTCTGATTAACCGTGGTGCCAGATGAAAAAAATATCATCTATGTAGCGCTTGTAACAAAAGGGTTTTAAGCTACATCTACCAATGAATTTGTCCTCAAGTAGTCCCATGAAAATGTTGGCGTAATTTGGGCCTATCTTGGTTCCCCTCGAGGTACCGCTCACCTGTACAAAATGATCCCCATTGAATTCGAAATTATTAAACTGTAGAATGAGCTTGGGCAGGACTGCCAGAGTGGAGGAGTCGACCGGTTTTGTAAATGATAAATCGTCGTATGCGTCGAGCACCGCACGGATACCATCTACATGGGGAATATTAGTGTACAAAGAAGCTACATCCATCGTCACCAGTAGGGAGTCATGAGGAACGTCAAGGTCGACAATATCTGTTAAGAAGTGGTTGGTGTCTTTTAGGTATGACGAAAATGTGGGCGGAATGACGTTGATTATGCTGTCGACATAGCGGGACAAAGGCTCAGTAACCGTTCCAATGCCTGACACTATTGGACGGCCGGGGTTTCCAGGCTTGTGAATCTTGGGTCAGAGATAAAATCTCCCTGCGATTGGGCTGAGGGTTACTAACGAGTGGCTTACCTTTTCGAATAGTTTTCCGTCTTTGACAAGTTCAGCTATGCTGTCTGTTACAATTTCTTTATATCTACAGGTAGGATCAGCGTCCAAACGTTTATAAAACGTGGTATCATTAAGTTGCCTTTCTGCTTCAGCGATATAATCACTTTTATTCATGACTACCACTGCTCCACCTTTATCTGTGGGCTTGATAACAATATCATGCCGGTTCTGCAGTGAATCAATTGCCTTCTTTTCATCTGCAGACAAGTTGTGCTTGAAAACAGTGCGCTTTTCGTACACCTTTAGAATGTCTTGTTGCACAGCGGATATACCTATATAGGTCGAGGTATTTATCTCGCTGAGTAGGCGGGGTCCATTGATAATGTGACGGCATATGCGTAGAAGAGGGCCGTTCATGAAAAAACTCCCGTAGTCTCATAGTGCGTGTGAATTTCTCCAAGTCTTTTACTAGCTGGAACTCGTTATACCCGCCTGTCGCTGGACAAAAGTTCAAGCCGCGCGAAAGCACTGAAATTTCTTTTTCAGATAAGGCAAAATTTGATATGTTGACGATGTTTGTTTGGGACGGAGCTTTAGCACTGGCGTTCACTTCTGGGGAGAACGCGGAAGGAACGTTATCACGCAGGAGCTTGTTAGATTTTGTAATTTCCACTTGTGCAGTCCTTTTTGCTCGATATTCATCTAATAAAGTGTACTGCAAAGGTGTTAAATCGAGAGTAGCACGCAGTTGTCGTTCCCTGTTCGTTAAGTCTTTAACGGATGACTGGTAATGATCAATGACAATTCGCGTGAGTTCTAAGGATGCTTTCTTTAGAGTATCCTTCCACATATTTGCGTTTCGGCTCGACATTTCAGACGTAGCAGGCCTTAAAGCGAGTCTAGGGCCTCTCGGAGGAATCGACGCTGCGACATAAGAACTTAAAGTGGACGCATGAAGTTGGTATCGGACGCGCTTGTCAATCAACTTTCTCAACCTAAGAAAACCGGTCGAGGATGTCACCATACCGTTTGAAGCAGTGCCTAGTCAGTTCTGCGTGGCCTTCGCTCTGTTCGCAGACTTGCTCCTTAGAGGGTAGTTGTGCGGCAGCCGGGTGCTGCCAGATGTCTTAGGGGGCTGTTTCGTTGTGGACTTGCTTCTATTTGTCCCGGTAGGGCAGTAGGTCCCGATGTGGATGGCAGGGCTGTGGACATTTGGCTTGCGGCAGGTTGGTCCAAGGAGCCGTCTTTCTCGATAGATCCAGTGGGCGCATGATCGCTCCAAGATGTAGACGAAACGTTCGTAGAAAAGCGGAAACACCGCTGCTGTATGTGGCTAGCCATCAGTGCAACGCCCTCGAAACTTGGGTGGACGCCGTCAGCTGCAAGAACACGTACCGATGGCTACCACTCAAAACCATGGTCGAGGAAGAAAACATGTCGCGAACGCCGGCAGAAATTTCGTAGACGGCTGTTAAAGCTGCACGCCTCACGGTTGCAGTGTCGCAGAGTGGCAGCGTTGAGATTCCCACGACGGCGGTTTGTGCATCGAGGAAGCAAAAGGCTGACGTAAATCCGACGTACTGTAGGACGTGCTTCAGCAACGAAGGTCAGTAGGTCTCGATACTTCTCAAAGGTGATGCGTCCTGTGCTGCGGGTCAAATCATTGGTCCTGACGTGCAGGATAAGTGTGGTAGCAGATGACGGCACAAAATCGACGAGGGTGCGGACATCACCAATAGTGGCGCCACACTGCGAAATGAAGGCTGGTGTGCCAACTCGAAAATGATCGAAGTGCTGGAACAGGTACTTGGTTTGTGAGTCTCCTATGACCACCGTAGTTACTGGAGTCTTTGGGAACTTCCAAGCGATGGTTTTCGTAGTGGCCCGCTCAGGATCCACAGTTATGTATGTTTCATAAAAGTCTTCCAGGATCCAGAAATATGTATAAGATGAGGTAGGGGCGCACAAACGAAAACAAAGGTTTATTTCCGGAAATAAACCTTTGTTTTCGTTTGTGCGCCCCTACCTCATCTTATATATATATATATTTTAAATACACAGCGCAACAAACATAGGACAAGCGAGCAGACGGGTAGTCCTAGTAGTCCTATGTTTGTTGCGCTGTGTATTTTTAAAAAATGAAGCACCAACTAGCTCAACTCACAGTTCTTTTACATTAATATATAGCTGCTGCTGTGGCGCCATAAAAATTAACATTTTGCGAATATTATATTGTTCTTTTAACGCGTTGTCTGCAGAAAAAAATTCGTGGGGGTGTTCGCGCCACACTTCTAAACTTACGCCTTTACAATGCATGTATTTGATCGTGTACGTGTGGCCTGCTGTACCACATGAGAAAGCGCAGCATCACGGCGTACACAAGTAGCCCGCACAGTACGTACTAGAGTTTGCACTTTACAAACACGTGAAAACGAAACTCCCTGGCTGCAGAACGACGCATGTAAAAATTCACTTGACAGGGCCAGCAGGGCTGCATGATCCGCGAGGATTGAGTTATCACCTTCTGCAGTTAAGTGGCGAACACCACATGAATAATACCAACTAAAACATCATCGAACAGTTTATATGACAGCTATTGCCTTTGTCTGCCGTTAATGACTGGTTCCATCACCAAAGCAAGACGTGACCATTGATGTTGCGTAGCAAAAATGTTGTCCATTTCTATTCTCCCCACTTGCAAAGTACAGAGGAAAGACGTTTACTGCCGACCACTGTTTTACATGTGGTGGTGTATTCACTTCCATTATTCTCTTCCAGCCGTTTACGGGTCCTGTGCAGAGATTCTGCTTCTTTCGAATTGGTTTCACCGTATGTACGTGTTATCACAAGGCTCCTGGGTATGTAGTGAGGGGGGCTTTCTGAACACTACAGACAGGCGCAGGTAGGGCCTATAGGAAGTTGAGGGAGGTATATGGGTAGTGGGTTGACGGAACAACAAGACTGCGCTAGTTCTGTTCTTTCATGTGTCTTGTGTCCATGTCTCCATAGCACTGCACATTTCCATGATGCCTCACTGAGTGGCCCACACGAAGGTATGAACTGACGCCTCTAGCTGACAGTGTAAAATTTGGGACCCGCAAGGCGCCCCTAAGGTAGAGACGAACTTTTGCACGTCTACGCCAGCGCCTGACACGTTTTTAAATAATGCGCGGTGTTAATGTGAACGTTTCAGAAGAAATAACATGAAAACCAACCAGCCAAGAAGTAAATTCTTGTTCAGAATCATGTCGCCTACATTTCGAAATGTATTATTAATGCTGACGTGGCGCCAATGTCTCTGTTCGAGATGTTTCGTTTAATTTATGGGGTTTCATGTCCCAAAACGACTCCGGGTATAATAGACTCCGTAGTGGAAAGCTCCGAAAATTTCGATGATTTGCAGTTCTTTAACGTGCAGTGACATCACACAGCACACGGGCGCTTTGCTTTCCACTTCCATCGAAAAGCGGCCGCCGCGTCAGAATTCGATCCCGCATCCTTGTGCACAGTGGTCAAATGCCCTACCCTCTGAACCACCGCGAATATATCTGTTTCAGAGGTGTATCTTCAAAAACTTCTCTACATTACTGTTCACGACAGCATATCGATAGAATTTTCACCTCAACAGGCCAACAGCCTTACTTTTTGCAGTGGATCACAAGGCTGCTATTCCTATACCAAATTTCGCGGAGTTCGCATGCCCAATCTAGGAGTTCATTACTCATGGAATAGCCAGCTCAGTCAAAACAACGAGTTTTGCGTGTGAATGGTGTTCTATAAGAGAAGAAAAATAGTCGCTTTATTTCAAACAAACCGACTGGTCAACATCATAAAGCTGCCACTTCAAACAAGGTTGTATAATACTTTTTATCCGTCTCAAAGGAAAGCACTACTGCCTGAGCGGTGACGCGCAATGCATAGCGCTAGAGAAGGAAGCCACTCACTCAAATTGCCTGTAGCACTCTGGGTATCGCCGGCGTGAAGAGCTCTTTCGGGGCAACGTTCGGTACAACTGCCGCCTCTGACCGCGCTGTTGTTGTTCTCCTCTAATGTGATGGCACATACCCACACAGGGGGATCGGCCAAGAATTGGGGTGCAGAGATATTAGATTTTGAGATGTATAACTACATCGCAAAAATAAATAGAAATAAATGCTTGGGAATAGAGAAGAAACTGTAAATATGAAAAACCAAAATAAAAAAAGAGTAAATACTAACGCACGCAGTAGGAGAATACTAAGATTTACATGTACAGATTAAAAATTCAAAGCATATTAGCAAGGTAGACGTTTTGTTTCTATTAAGAAGTTTTGAATGGCTTTAAAAACAGGCCTGTGGCTGTACCCAAGCATGGCGGCACCGAACGATATAATAAAATCTGGCTGCTCAAATTAAGACCCAGCTGTTGTAACGGCTTCTCTAAATACCGTTTTCTCATCATGGTAAAACGGCGGCAAAATATCAAGAAATGATCTATTGTTTCCGGTTCCCCGCAGAATGCGCAGACGGGAGAAAGCGCCAAACCAGACCTGTGCATATAGAAATTTAGGGGCGGAATACGACAGTGTAGCCTGGTTAGAGAGACCTCAGTCTGGCTTGATTGACATGATTTCCTATTCCAGGAATACTTGAGAAGCAGGTAGTCATCCGATGATAAAACAGATCCAGACTGCGTGCTTAATAAGGAACGCCTCCGAAATCGTGCTGCTGTTATGTACGCTGCTGCCGGGAGCATGGGCAACACAGGGGCATTCAGATATTCTTTAGCTAGTCTATCAGCAACCTCATTGGCTGTCACATTACTGTGGCCTGGTACCCACACTATATGCATGAGGCTAAAATGTGAGGGGAGCAATGAAAGAAAGGTGTTTAATATTAGCGAATCCATATTCGAAGAAAGCGACAAGCACAAGGAATAAGTCTGTAATTACAGCCACTGTTGAGTATGGTGGGTCTAGTTTGCGCAGAGCAAGCATCACCGCCAGCAACTCCGCCTGGAAAATTGGGGTAAAATCCGGAAGACGGACTGAAAAAGCCCAGTCTAAAAGCGGACAGTATATTCCAACGCCGGCCTTTTCGTGAAATTGAGAAGCATCAGTTGCTATCATTATGCTAACGGGAATACTCTGTAAATGATCTTCTAATAATCCATTTAAAATGTGAGGTGATAAGTGTTTTGCATTATTTGGGAAAATTTCATCATAGACAATTTGAACCGACGATGCACTTACTTTTGTTGGGAGGATGTTAGAAAGGACTACGTGCAAAGGTTGCAATAGATTTTGCACTGGAATTACCTGCGGGGTATGAAACCGAGGCCATCTGACTCCAAAAAAGGAGTCTGGCTCGCAACAAAAAAATGATAGGAAGCAGTGGAATTGTGATTCATATTTTTTAGATACGTCTGGACAGTCAAGAATTGTAATCTAGCTAACAACTGTGGTATTCGGGCTTCAAGGTATAATACATTGTTAGCCACAAATTTGGGGAGCCCAAGGCATAATCTAAGCGCTTCCCGCTCTAAAAGAACAAGCGGACGAATTTTGTAAGCAGGTGAACCAGAAAATAACACAGATCCAAATTCTGTAATTGGGCGAACATACATAACATAAATCATTAAAAGAGCGTCTCGCCGCATCCCAGTCCTTGGATTGCTTAACCTGCGCAACATACCCACAGCACGAGCCCCTTTCGCTGCAACATGTTCAATGTGATCCCTCCATTCCAAATGGTCATCGTAAACCACCCCTAGATGTTTCAAAGACTTAACTTGAGGAATCATTTCCTGCTTAAACGTTGGAGAAAGATTCACCGGATCCTGAATTTGGAAAACAAGGATAGCGCACTTTTTAAAGTTTAATGTAAATCTTAAGTCACATAACCAATTCTGAAGGGAGCTTAGGTACGATTGCAGGCGCCTGTTGAGGGATTGATTGTCAGGTGCAGCCGTAAAGAACGCGATGTCATCCGCATAGACATACGTGCGAACATCTTGATGAGTGGGAATTGAACTCATTAAAATGTTAAAATACACGGACGACAGAACTTCCCCTTGAGAAACACCTCTGGTTTGTTGATATCTGCCAGAATGCACACCATTCAATGAACAGTAAAATTGTCTGTTTTGTAGGAATGTGGATATCCACTCAAATAAATATTGTGGAAAACGTAGAGTTTCTAATCTGTGCAATAAAATTCGGGGCTCAACACTGTCATAGGCCTTCTGTATATCGAGAGTCACCAATGCAGCATGCATTTTTTTACGCCGCGCAAGAAGAATTCGACTCTCAAGGTCGGTATGCGCATTCCATATTGAACATTTTGCGCGAAATCCGATTTGACAGGGACTAAGAATATATTTTGTTCCACAAACTCGGTAACCCATTGGAGTACGACCCTTTCAATAAATTTTACCAAGTTTGATGTTAAAGATATTGGTCTGATATTGTCCAAAGTATAGCCACCACCATTATATTTCATAAAGGAATTACTTTGGCTAGTGTCCAGTCACCAGGTATCCAAGAATGAATAATTGAGTAATTTATCAATTCTAACAAGGAATTTGGAGACACCTCAAAGAGGATCTTTAACATTTTTGACGTTACTCCGTCAGGGCCAGGCGCAGCAGCTGGCAGTGTCATTACAATCGAAGAAAGCTGAGAAAATGTAATTTTAGGAACATCCTTAACCGTATCTACTGGGCCTACAAACATAGGGGATTTGGGAAGTGTTGACAAAAAACGCTTTTCTAAACCTTTAGCGATGTTTTTTATTGTTTTAAGAGCCTCTTTAGGAGTCGAAACAAATGAGGGTAAATTTTTTGAGACAGGAATCTTTTACCGTGATTTTAAAAACCTGAAAAGTGCACGTCGGTTATTAGGTTGTGAAAGGTAATTGAAATGCTCAGTATCATAATTATCTTTCGCTTGTTCGACTGTGCGTTTAAATATAGCTGCAAAAAAATTATAATCATGCCAATTTTTGGGGCACTGGTTGTGAAGGAGCTTCTTCCATGCAGCCTTTCTTCTTCTATAATCACGCGAACAATCTGCATTACACCATTTTGTTGATGTATTGCCTTTTGATGCACGTACTAAGAATTCACACTTCTTACGACAGGATGCAATAGCCTGGCATATTTTTGCGATTTTAACTCTTCCGTAGCTTCAACCACTGACTCAAGAGACGAAATTAAAAATGAGTGAAACTGGTTATAATTAAAGTATGATTTCAACTGAGATGTCGGCGGAGGTAAGCGGCAGTTAACCTCAAAAACAATAGGTATATGGTCGCTAGAGGTGCCACCATCAACTGTCGACCAATTGAGTGTAGAAACACTACACTGCTGGAACAAGTTAAATCTATCACAGATTGACTGTGAGCACGTACAAAAGTTGGTAAGCCAGAATTAATGCAGTTAAGGTTATTGCCTGAAAGCCAATCCTATAGACGCTTGCCGCAGGGATCCGTCTTGTAACCCCACAAAACATGGTGCGAATTAAAATCTCCAGCCAAAATAATCGAATTTTGACAATTAACTAGTAGGTGGTCTAGAGATCTGGTGTCCTGAACACCATGAGGGAAATAAACATTCGCTAATGTAAACGGACTGAACCCTGGAATTTCAAAATCTGAAGCCAATAATTCAGAATCTAAAGTAGAATATTGAAAAGAAATCTTAGCCCTATGACAAAATTTTGAAGAAACTAGAATTAGTAATCCACCACCTCTTGACTGCCGATCTTGTCGGAATGATCGATAATTTTGTAAGTGAAAATGTTTTTCAGCTGCAAGCCAAGTTTTTTGCAAAACAATTATGACTGGATTCTGTTTAGAGAAAGATAAACTAAATCTGTAGTAGCTGGAAGAAGAGATCTACAGTTCCACTGAAGAACTTTTAACGTTCCTATGGTTATGTAATCCGGGCAGCAGCAACAGCCTGCCCCAAAATGTTTTTCTTTGGTCACGGCCGGTCTCGAGGGAGAGAGCGCTTCTCTTCTCTTACGGCCTCTCCAATGGGGTCTGTTTCCACCGCCCGCCGCGCCTCGGTGGGGTCGCCACCGCCCCACTGCTGCTCCTCCGCTACAGCCGTTCACGCGCAAGGGAAACTCGCGCTCGCTTTTAGCTTCGCTCGCGTCAGTTGCAACCGGCAGGTCCTGACATTTCGCCCCTTATGGTTTATACGCAGTCCATCATCAACATCGAACATTTATCGTGTACGAGGAATAAAATACAGTCAACAATCCGCCCACGTGTGCGCTCCTTCTTCAGTGCGGCCATGCACGGTCGAATGAAGCTTCGGGAACACTTCAAAATTTTTTACCCCTAAGTTTTGTACAAAAATAAATTTACCAGGCTATGCAATCTGCTTTTGAATGTTTTAAGCAGGTGTAGTGCGACCTGACTTGAGTGCATGGTGAACCGTTGGGTGGAGATTCTGTCAACCGCTACCGTTTTCATTTAGATCAGAAGAGGCACCATAAAAAAATCATGACGCGTCTCAGATTCAGAGTAAAGAACAAAAATTTACTCATATAGTAAAAATTTCACTTGTCTAGTGGAGTGGGCTGTTCTAGCTTCGTTCAAAACATATCAGTCAGTTGAAAGACAGAAGATGTATATGTAGTCTCGCGACTACTTTTAATCAATGAAATGGGCATAAATAGTTAAGCAGAATCGAAAAGAGCGGCAAACAATAAAAAAATTGTCCTTCAAAGTTACACATTCATCAAAATGCGACCTGCGTCTAGAAAATTCAGGCTCAAAATCTTCCTGCACGGCTTGTACACATAAGGAGTTGGCCTCTCGGTCTTCTCTGTCACTTTCCTGGCATAATTAATTGAGAAGAAGAATTCTGAGAAATTTTTCAAATATCAAAGAAGCGGACCTAATCACATAGCTGTTGTCAATTCCTTTCGTGCAACTCAGTGTTGAGTTCTGAAATGCTGACTGAATCAGGATCTTAAGTACTTCGAGAACATTTGTGTGTAGTAGGTGCATGGCAGCTTTTTCAAAAAAAAAAAAAGCTTGTCCAATAGGGCAACAAGCTCTGGTTTCGGATAATGCAGTCCACTAGAACATTGTCCTCGTAGAAGAGCGTACTACATGGGGCTGCTTCTTTCCCTAGTTTCAAGAAGAATAGCGCAAGCGTCACACCCGAAGTTGATTAACTAAACGATATGTCCAGCGACGTAAGGTGAACCGGAATATGTGGCAGTGGGAAATGGGATGGTAGGAGATGCCATCACGTCCTTCAGTGCCTTGATTTTGCTCTCAGATGAAACGCCCGTCTTGACAATGTAGTCATGTGCCGCTAACATTTACGGCCCTCGCATCTAGCATATGTCATTCACTTCCGCACATTAACCTATACTTTCCCGAAGAGAGCCTCAATGGGTCGCTGTATATAAGGCTTGAAATGAGTCTTCAGTGAGAGTGTCCTTCTTTAACGCTTTAGAAGTTTCTTGCATACTTTCGATATAGCAGGTGAACTCATTTGTAAGTCACTGCATCGAGTATCACCTTCATCATTTATTGGCCTTTTTTTACCACTTCGAGCGCAAGTGGTGTCATGAATATCAAACCGTTTTTTGTTTTCATAATAAGCATAATATCATGTAAAAATGTCATTAAAACAATGTTTATTTGCAAAATTAAAATAATGTTTATAATACCACACATTTGCCTAATATATGAATTGTAATAACATTTAAAACTCAACCCTACAACGTTTACATTGACTGTTATACTAATAATTTATATTATGCAAGCATTTCGCAATTTACATTACATTTTTATGAAATTATTTTCATCTTCGGTGCTACATGAATGGTTTCGCATCTAGCGCTGAAAGACGGTTTTGCTGTTGCAGACGAGTTGCTGTCATCTTAGCCTTGAAGAAGCTTCGATGTGATCACTGCTCATTCAGTTTTCTTTTTGTTCCTATTCTTGTACAGGCTTGGGGAAAATTCGGATTAAAATGGACAAAAGTAGCTACCGTGCCGCAACGTATGTCATACTTGTCGAACGTTTGCTGAACGACAGTGTTTTTTATATCCGTTCACGTGCGGTACGTTGACGACATGCCGCTGCAGCATCTACCATCTGTGCTTTTTAATTTCGGGGCTGCATTCACCACGAAACTCGCGAGCGACAGTGCGAAACCAGGCAAAAGCCACCCGCCGCCGCTGAAGCAGACGCGGAGCGAACAGTGAGCAGGTCGCGCCCCTTGCGGTGGCGGAGAGCGTAACTCAAGGAGAAAAGTTCCCATTGTTCCCGCGGCGATTGAGAAGGCCGTAAGAAAGAGCGCGCGCTCTCTCTCTCGAGACCGGCCGTGCTTTGGTTTAGAGCCTAGCTGTTGCTTTTTTGATTTTGCCTGTGGGCGAGGGGATGACGGGTTTGCCAACGGGGATCCACTGCGTTTTAGGATTCGCGTATCTGTCTCTCCCATATCTGCATCATGAGCCTCGTCTGACTTGTCGGAATTTTGCATAGGTGATGCGGAAAGAGACTCATTTTGCGAGCAAGATATTGCAGCTAATGAGTGCTGCACTGATAGTGAATGCCCAGGTGCCGTAGGAGAAACCGTAGCAGTTTGCACAGCCTGAGAAATGAGCTGCCAGAACGTTGGATATGCATTCTGGGACTGTTGTCACAATCCTATCCACCATTTTGTTCATAGTTGCTTCCACAGCAGTTATTATGGCTTTAGACATCGAGGAATCTAATAATGCTCCAGAACGGGCAGACACACCTGCATACCCATGAGCTCTCTCTTTAATTTCTTGAATTGCCTCACGCCTCAAGCAACGTTTTCGGTCAATAATATCCAGAATTTGCATTTCATGCGCTCTAGAAGGACATTCCAAAGAATTTGCTGAGTGAAGTCCGCCGCAAAGACAACATTTGACATTTTGATCAGAGCATAAGTGCGCTTTATGGGCATCGCCGCATTTGCAACACCGCAAAGTGGATTTGCAACCGCCAGCAGTATGGTCATAACGCCAGCAGTTGTTGCACTGCAGATGCTTTGATGGTAGGGGATCCACTCTGTATATTAAAGGCCACGCTTATCTCTGATGGACAGACTGTGCCTGCAAAGGTAGCAATAACCGATTCTGTCGGCACACGAACATTATTGACCTCCCGGCTACAGCGATAGACCGCAACAACGCCTGCCGCGGAAAGAAGGTCAAGGGTTTCTTCTGGACTTAAGGAATCTACACCTCGGACTAGACCTTTTGTGCAGGCTAATGCGAAGGGATAAAACTGCTTACATGATGAGATGCAAAAGTAGAGCATTTTAGCAGATCCTTTATACATGACAGGTCTGGTGAACGGCAAAGAATCCCGCCGCGACCAAATTGGCGCACCTCGGCTATTCCTTCGTAGAAGGAAGTGGTTTCCTGAAGGGCGGCTCGAACAGCTTCTGGGTTGTTCATTTTAATGACGCCACCATCCTTAGGAACGAGCGCCACAAGGATGTTGCGGACACCGGAGCTCTGAAAAGCTTCCAAAGGCAGATCATCGGCCAGAAGGGAAGCCGACCAAGGGGAGCGCCCTTGGCCGGGTGACTGTGTCGACATTACCTTAAATTGACAACGCCACCGCGTGCGTTAGTCACAGAGAACAAAAGAAGCAAAGGGGAAAGACAAAATCAGGACCAGCAACCCAATACTTAGCCGATCGTCAAGCGAGCTCAGGAATATCATGCGCTGCTCGCCGCAACAAATTCGCACGCGGCTCGCGGTCAGCGTGGTCAGCGGTCAGCGCAACAACAACGGTTGTTGTTGCGCTGACCTCTGACCCCGCTGACCGCGAGCCGCGTGCGAATGTTCATTCCTTCTTCCTCCTTCCTCTCGCGTAGCCTACCTTTTGGCCAGGCTACGCAGAAATTAAGAAAGTTGTGCTGCTCTGGTTTGGAAATAAAAATACAAATGCAGTATGATTTGTTTTCTTGCAAGCTATATGTCGGATAAATGGCTAGCCCCCTTTCCCCTCCGCACTACCACGTGCACGAACTCGGTAGATTAAGAGTGCAATATGGACAAGGAAAAGGAAGAAAGGCTCGGTTCTATAGGCCACGCTATAGGCCTGATGGCAGCGAGGTTTCGGAGAAGCATTTTATTAAGCATGCAAACTGAACATATTTTAATATCTGATGATTTCCTGCACCTTAGATATTTTTGTAGTAGGAAATTATGCCACTCACGACAACATCTCTCTAACAAGGCTGCGTTGCCGTATCCCAACCTTAAATTTTTATCTTCACAGGTCTGGTTCTCCAGCCTGCGCATTTTGCGGTGAACTGGATTTTGTTTTATTGTTTTGCCTCACCACGTTGAGAAGACGGTTATTGGAATAGCCGCTGCAACCACTTGGACATAGTTTAAGCAGTCCAATCTTATTGTCGTTTGGCGCCACCATACCTAGGTGGAGCCACAGGTGTGTTTTTACTGCCATTCAAAACGTGTGACTGGAATCTAAACTTCTGCTTTGCTAATATACATTTTTTTTAAATCACGGCTACAGATCTCGCACCGTTCCATCCCCCCCCCCCTCCCTCCTTCGTATGTTGGTATTTATCGTTTTTATTTTGGTGAATCTTATTTCCGTTTATTCTCCCTTCCCCAGAATTCGTTTTATTTTTGGCGATCTAAGTGTACATATCTAAATATATCTCTGCTCACCAATTCTTTTTTTTTTGTGATGTTTATTGCCTCAGGGCATAAAAAGAACGTTATGACGGCTGAAGGGTGCGGTCAAATAAATGAAAAAAGGTTAGCTGATGCAATAAAGTCGAGGAGAGAACGATGATGCGGTCCCTGCGTCCAAGCGGCATATGACTGCGGATTATGGGGGGAGAGGCCAGCTGCCACCAGGGGCCGGATCCGCGTCGGCTTCAGTGCTGGACGTAATTCCCACAGCAGGTGATGGATGTCAACTTCTGTATTTCTGGACTTGCAGACGGGGCACCCAGGGTGTGGATACAAATACCGAAATTGAGGCCACTTTCGAATCAATGCCAGTGTTAGGGCCAGCCCAACTCTAATCCTCCGAAACGTCACCTCCTCTGTACGGGTTATACCACGGAGGAAGCTTACCATACACGGAGGTATAAGAGCACGTGTACAGCGTCGGAGGTGCTCTTTTTTTTTTTGTTAAAAGTAGGGTAGCATTGTCCAATTTTATGAGGTTTGACGATGTCGAGGTTGAGGTTGAAATGCGGGTCGCAGAATCCGCCTGGCTTAAAGCACTTAAAAGGTCACGCGGGGTCCATTCAATACGAATTGGCTGTGCTATGCGAGCCGCTAGACTGTAGGTTTTGGCAGATTTCTGGGCTACTACTAACGCGTCTAAATGGCTTTGTCACCTGGAGGGCATCAGTGCGTATGACAATACGGGCCGTGGGGAGCATTGGAATGGCGGTCATAGAGCGAAGCGCTTCTCGCACTGCAAGCAGTTCTGCACAAAAAAGAAAATGGAGGTTCCGGTAATTGAAATGTTGATGTCTTGTTCTGTGAATACTTACTGGGGCAGTAAACTGCAGTTGTCACTTCGCAGGCTTGATTGCTTGCGTCGACGTAAATTATAATGGAACCTTGTGGCAAGCGGGCGTCTTGTTCCATAATTCGGTCGCGAAGTGACGACGCTGTTTCCTGTGTTCTCGGTCGACGTAAATCAGTTGGCTTGTTATCGCTCAGCTGTACAAAACGCCAAGGAGAAAGAACTGACAGTGGCGGTGGTAGTAGTGAATGGGACGAAGCATAAGCCCTCAGAGCGCACGTTGCGTGAGAGGGCGTGCATCACGTCGTTGCTGCACCAGCTGATCTATGGTGTTTAGCTGTGCGTTTTCTTGGAGCGCCACGATTGGTGTGATGCGAGGGAGGCAGGTGACGACCCTCATTTCCTGTCGATTTATAGATTCAAGTTGATGCTATTGTGCCCTAGTCAAATGCTGAAATTGGGCAGTGATAAACAAGGCGCGGTTGCACAACTTCCCGCACCAACTGTCTTGCAACATCTGAGCAAGCGCCGCCCGTTTTTGGAGCAATACGTCTGATCAGAGCCAGAGTCTGTAACCCCTGTTTTTTAGCGTGATACGGCCATCAAGTTCCAGTTCCTAACTCATGAATCGTTAAGCCCAATACTTTTGCTGTTGAACTTTCCTTAAGTGGGGTTCCGCATAAATGTAAGCTGATAGGCGTTTCTGCTAGTTTACGCCCTCCCCCCCTCCCCCCCCCCCCTCCCAGCGATAGGCGACTGATATGAACGTAGTTTTGCTGGCGGAAAGTTCAATGCCAATAGAAGATGCATATGTAGACTAAATATCTAAAGCTGATTGCAGGGTAGCGGATTGAGTCAGTAGGTCGTTGTGTGCGCTCCACACCGTGATGTCATCAGCGTATATTTGGAATTTAACATTAGACATTTCATGTAACCGCCATTCAAGGGAGATAAATGCAATATTAGACTATGTTGGTGACAACACTGATCCCTGGGGAAGGCCGCGAAGTTCGCGGCACAAATAATCCTATGGCATCGCCACTGAGGCGTATTGCAAATTGTCTACATTCAACGAAAATTTTTACAAAATTGCATACTCTAAGTGGTAAATGGAGCATGTCAATGGAATTCAGAATGGCAGCATGACTGATATTATCATAAGTCTTTTCGACATCCTCGGCGGGGACAGTGCGTACATTGTGGCTGCAGATGGATGATTGATAATGCTGACGACGCAAAGACAGCCAACCCGTCTTCTGTGCCTATATAGATGGTCGAAAGCCAATTTGGGTCAGATGGTGGAAACCGCGATCTTCAAGCCACCACGAGATTCGTGTGACGAGCATTTTCTCAGCAAGTTTGAAAATAGAGGGTCGGCACGCTGATCCCTCGCTGGCAGCCATATTTTGTTCGCTCCATCCGTTCGCTTTGGTTCGCTTCATGTCCGTCCGTAAGCGCCCGCCCGTTCTGTCCGCGCTTTTCACGTTGTAATCTAGTGTGCTATGCTTGGACCTTTCTTCTGTCCCTGGTGGTGTCTGTTAGCGACGCCAAGAAGCGTATTCTGACAGCCGAGGCGTAGCGGGGCCCACCAGCCGCGCTGCCTAGCGCAGTTACAAACTGCTCTACGAGTCGTGCATGGGCCCCTCGTCGATCCGCGCAGCGTCATCCCTATCCACAGTATCCAGAGTTTTGTAATGTGCAGAATTTGTTTTTGTCTGTGTGCCTTTGCTATTTACTTGAACGACTATGAGAGATGATCGCGAGTTTGTTTGCTTGGTTTGCGCATTACCGTCGCTCATCCCACTGGTAGATACTTGTTGGTGAAATGAGCGAGGATGCAATTTATTTTGAGATGAAAGAATCGTGCGTAATCTGACGTAAGTTGGAATGGCGCATAGCACTTTCCAGCCTATGCCGTCGACGCACTTGTTGGCACGGGTCTCGGAAATAATCGAGGGCTGCGTAAAAAAAAATGTCATGGTAATTTCTGCTTCCAGTGAGTGAAGATTGATTTTTGTGCGATAGGCGATAAAGAGTTAATAAACTATTTGTAATTAATTGATCAATTGATGAAATAAAGAAAAAAAGGAAATTGAGGGTTTAAAGGTGTCAAAATGCTAGAATGAAAAACTAGTGCTTGGTGATGCTAATGAAGAAAATTTAGAATGTGTAATTGATTAATTGAAATAATTGAAGAATGCGTTCAGAGGTGTCAAATTACTCAGTGTGGAAAGGCGATTGTTGCTGACCCTGAGTATTGGTGTATAAAAATATAAAACATTAAATAAAATAAAGAAGCAAATGATAGAAATATAAAATAAATAAAAGCTAAAAATTTAAAACTTGAAGAAAACATCGTGTGTGTGTGAAAGAGAGCTATCGTGTCATACCCATAACGACGGAGCTTAAGTGTCCCTTTAATTTTTTATAACAATATTATATAATATAAATCTGACTTTATGAACACAGCGCCAGTTGCACCCAGCACATACACTTCGCAGTAATGTTCCTCGAAGCTCCCATGACAGCGCTTTCATATGAGATTAAGGCTTGAAATGTCTACTATCTGACAGAGGGAATAAACAAGAAATTGGCATATTTACAAAATCAACTAAATTTCAGGTGGCTGTCAATTGGCGAACCATCGGGGGATTCGACAAAACACATAAAGGGGAAGCGCACGATTCGTTATTTTATCGGCCGCGCTGGCAGGTATGAAGGCACAGAATGCAAACCTGAGCTGCGCGCTCTGGACGCGGACCGGACTTCGCATGCATTATCACGTGATAACATCTTTCGAAACTGGCTGGACATGAGCATATTACAACACACTAGTGGGATGTCATCTTTTCCTGCTTTACTAGACGCCGCGGGTTTGGCAGCCGCTTTTTGCAGAGTGAAGCACACACCTCGGGCGCACTAGACAGCCGTATTGCTCTCTGCACCAAGCACTACCATTTCGAACGACTGTGGAAAGTAGTTTCGGTAATCATGCCCTTGTCCGAAATCAAATACACAATGGTAAATGCAAAACTACGTACAAAAGGTTTCAAAGAACGCATTTGAACTATAGCGTTCGTTATACATGCATTGCTCCTTCCCCGTGTCCTCCACCGAAGCATCAGCTTATCCTTCAAGTTAACAAGGCTATATAGCACGCAGAACAACCTTGCCGTTTTAGGTGATAGCAGGTTCTGTGAGCTAGCTCCCAGTCAGAACGACGTGAAGTAATGCTTTAAATGATGCAAGTGACACTTGTAAAGCCGATTAGGATTGCAAACGAGCAGTCGCATACGCGCGTATACCTTGTTTCCGCGCGCGTCTATGACGGTGCGCTTGCCGCAGAAGGGTACGCAGCAATATGCTGGCATCATTCCGAATAGAGCTTGGTGCAAGCAGCGACTGCTGTGATGTTAAAAAATGAAACAATCGCTTGTGATCTTCTAATGCACCTTGCAGTGCAAGCACGGGTTCCACGAAGGCGCACGTTGACAGCGTACTCGATGGGAGGCGCAGGCGGACTGAACAAAACATGGCCGCCGCGCACAGTTTCTGTCTCTTTCACTAGATGGCGCTAACTTTTGTAAAGCCACTATTGTTGGCGTTAAGGATATAGGACAAAAGTTGTTAAGGTCTGTTGGCGTTCCCTGTGTGTGTATGTGGCATCTATTAAGAGGACAACACCAACATCAACAAATATCCCTGCATCCATGGGCTTGGCCAATTCCCTTTTGTGGGTATGTGCAAACTCTTACCAGGATAACAACAATAACCACAACGACGTTCTAGACCACTTGTTAGAGAATGACATTTCCTTGGTTTATTGAGGAATTTCTGTGCGAGTTTTGGCAGTGAACTTGTTGTGAGAACAGAAACTTCTGTGGTTACGACAAAAAAGTACTACAGAAATACAGAATACAGAAAAGTACGACAGAAAGAACTGCAGACCTATAGCAAAGTACTGGCAAAACTACTGAAAATTCTGACGTTTACGACAGAAGTACTGTGTATTTTGTTGTTTTTTTATATTTTGATACAGTTTCGTAGTTTTTTCGAGTGGGAATACTACAATACTATTCGTTTATTCATTGCCATTGTCGCGGACGCAAGATCAGTTGTTGTACTTGTTCAAAACTTTAAACAGTCCTTAGGCTGAGCTGGTGGAAACAGCGAAAAAAGCATGAACTACAAGACGCCATGCACATCTATCAACTCTAACAGTTTACACTGGTTCCGCTATGCCATAGGTATAAATAATATCCCACTTTGCCACACCGTTATAACCTTGGCGGCATCATCCACTTCATCTTTCTTTAGTTATTTGTGCGCGCAACCGCCTACGTGATTCTAGAAACACGCTCAAAGTTTGCATATGTCGTTTTCGATATGTAATCCTTTATTTTTATGGTTGCGAATCCAAAACTGAACTTCCAAAACCCAGCTGCTCTGTTTACATCGTAAGTTCACCTTTCTTTTGAAAAAAAGTTACAGGACTACGCTTAAGTCTGCGTAAGAGCGGAAATGGCGAACGCCACTTGCAGGACTGTTTTCGCTGCCCATAATGTCATCATCATCACTGTGGCTACCGTGATCATTATCAAGCAAATGCACTGTCATTGTCGTTGCTACTATCACCATTATCATTGTCACTGAGAGCATCCTCGTTGTAATCGCTGCTGTTACTCTCACGTTAGGCAAGGAGAATTATGATCTATTTCTCACGAGTCCGGCGGGGCCTCCCGGAATTCAGATATTTGTGATTCTTGGCAAATGCTGGCTTATACAGCGGGCTTGCATTATGCAGCCCGGTGATTTCAGGCATGAGCTGTCCCTTTTCCTCTAGAGCTTTTCCATACAATAAAGAAATAAAACTCTGGCACGGCTTTCTTCCGCTTGTTATTTTGGAAATAAATATATAGTTATGTTCTTTTGATGTGATGCTGAATTACCAGTCTTGGGGTGCGTTCGTTAAGCAGATGTCTTGAAAAAAGAAAAAATAAAACACTTCACTTTATTCCCTTAAAGGCCCCCAGGATTGGGGGTATTACATAAGCGGTGGTGAAACATAGAAACAAGAAAATTTTATATGAATGGAATATGCTAAAAATTTTCGCGGTTAAACCCAGTCGAAAAAAAAACTACAGAACTATGTCAAAAATACGACAGAATATTCTGTAGTTCTAACGTCAGATTTTCCTGTAGATTTGTAGTACTTTTCTGTAGTAGCTTTCTGTTGTCTGTAGTTCTGTCGCACTTTTCTGTTGTAACTAAAGAAAGCTCTGATGTTACTTTAGGAAGTTCTGTTGTCACAACAGGTTTTCTGTCAAAAACCGCACATACATTCTGTCGTAACAACAGAAAATTTTCTGTAGTTTTTTTTTTCTACTGGGAAGGTAGCAGCTACACATTTGAGTATGTAGAAGGACAGGTGATTGTGACGATGTCATGTGGAAGGCCGTTCCAGTCGACTGCTGATCGGGGAAGGAATGATGCCGCAAATATGGTAGTGCGGGAACGTGGCCGGACAACTTGAAGGGGATGACCGATGCGGAGCGGAAGGCGTGCGGGAGGGTTGATGTAGGGCGCGAGATTAGCTTTTAAAAAACTTGTAAAATAAGCACATACTTGCGATTCGGCGGCGATAAGCTAGGGTTGTTAGTCCAGATTCCCTTTTCAATCACAATATGCTCGCGTTGTACGAGTAGAATGAATGAATGAATCTAGTGGCTCGATTCTGAACAATTCTAAGGAATTTGTTAGATATACTTGGTTAGGGCTCCAGATGGGCGCGGAATATTCAAGCTTATACCGGACAAGTGATTTGTAAGCTAGTAATTTCAGGTTACGTGGCTCATGACGCAGATGAAGTTTTAGGAATCGAAAACTTCTGTCAGCAAATTATATTATATTAACGCGATAGCGATAAGGGCCCCGTGTCGCAGAAAAGTCGATGTCGTCGTCGGCGGCCGCCGTCCCGCGTCGTCCGGCGTTGGCCGTGAGCGAAGAATCCCAGAAGCATTAATAAATAAAAACGAGTAGGACAAATTGCCGACCTGAGGAATCGAACGTGGGCCTTCAGGGTGCGAGATCTATTGATTGCGGTGTTGTCTCAGAAATGTCCCTTAGAGAAGTGTATTGTGGCGTATAATAGTTATTATGAGCATGTAAATTACAGAATTACAGAACACGCAGTTAAGCGAGTGGCAAAGTACTTTTCCGCTGTACTTCCTCTTCGCATGACATGCACGTAGCGCCATCATGCGTGTGGCGCACGGAATAAGATAGACAGGGCATGGCCTACAAGATCTTCATCGCACCGGCTCATCGGCAATGATGTTGCCGACGAACTACGACTGCAACTTGAGGCCCGCGCGTTTCGGCAAGGTGGCTGGCAGCGCTTATACGCCCCGGAAGGATTAATAAATAAAAATGAGTATAGGGGACCCAAGCATCGCAGGATGGCGCTGCGGGCGCCAGTGAACAGCGCCCTCTCCGGCCAACGCCATGTAATCGGTCGGGCGGAGTGAATAGCTCGCCTGTAGACTTCTTTGCAGCCTCTGCACGCGGGAGCAACTCGTTTTGCGCGCGCTCGCGTTCTTTGTCGCTCGCGTTGTTGAAAGCTGCTTGCACACGCGCGCGCCCTGACCGCAGTCTACTCGCTTTGCGCTTGCTTGCATTTCCGTGCTGAAAGAAAGCTGTCTTGCGAGCGCGCGCTTCTACTTCTACTTTTCAAACTCGCGCTTGGACGAAGTGGTGTTTGAAGCGAGTGTGCAGCAAATTAATGTACACGCTTCGATAGTGTTTTCAGAAAATAGCCGACAGCGGTGGCTATTTTCGCAGCGCGAACGTCAAAAAGGGAGAGCTGTTAGTCAGCCATGTGCATTCTGTTGAGCAGATTATAGAAGATAAGCTGTTATCGAGAAGGCTAAGTGTGTATAGTAGGTCAGCGACCACATCGAGTACGACTTGGGATTTGAGGCAAGTATTTATTTTTATTATACCCATTTCATTAAGGCCCAGATTGTAAGACGCATGCAACGCGGGTTTGATCCCGGCCGCCGCTCTCTGGAGGCGAACTGCAAAGAGGTCTTCAGAAATATACGTTCCCATTAAATAACCACGGAAGGGAGAGGGGGGTGGGTGAAATTTTTACAGGTCTCCAATACAGCGCCCCTCGTAGCCTTGTCGCGCTGAGGTGCACGTTAAACACTACAAAACTAAACGAACATGTTCACTCAATTGTATCCTTGCATACCGGTCATTTTATATATCCTGCCTTGGAGCTTCAGTGTCTGCTTTCTAAAGAAGAAACAATTTGCGTCTGAGCATGAGTTGCGAGACAGCATCTCCTTGTTCTCTTGTTAGTTTTGCTCCTTACGTCGTGGGTTCCAAATGAACCAAACGGCCCGTCTCTGTTATGTGACATGTTTCTTTGAAGTTAGCATGGAAATGCCCTGAAAAGCGCCAGCTTGCGATTTCCCGTGCTAAGTGTACCTGCGAGGCAGGAATTCAGGGGCGCTGCAAGCATGTTGCTGCTGTGTGCTGTTATATAAACTCCCACGAAGATGAGTCCTGCACAAGCCAGGCACAACAATGGGGCAAACCCAGCGGCAAAAATCCGAAGCCCTCTTTAGAGATCATCTGGGCCTTAATAAAATGGGCATAATAAAAATGAAATACTTGCCTCAAATCCCACGTCGTACACGATGTGGTCGCTGACTTGCGACACACACTTAGCCTTCACGATAACAGCGTTGTCTTTTACAATCTGCTCAACAGAATGCACATGGCTGACTAACAGCTCTCCCTTTTTGACGTTTGCGCTGCGAAAATAGCCACCGCTGTCGGCTGTTTTTTGAAAACCCTATCGAAGCGTGTATATCGCTGCACACTCGCTTCAAACACCACTTCGTCCAAGCGCGAGTTTGAAAAGTAGAAGAAGGAACGCTCGCAAAGCGAGTAGACTGCGGTCAGGGCGCGCGCGCGCGCAAGCAGCTTTCAAAGAACGCAAAGTTGACAGTTGACAGCCGTGTGGTGCGGACGCGTGTTCCCTCGCTCCTCCGATTGCACGTGGCTACCGGAAACGGACGGACTGGCGACAGCGGGAGCTTCCGAAGCGTCAAATAGATGAGTTCTTTCTTTTATTAACTTTATTTCGTTTTCAGCTAGTTAGGTTAGGTGCAGCCTAAAGAATAGATTTTAGCTCTTGGTCCTACAGACTGGTGTTTCGTGCGGCAGCTAGGTTTTCTTGGCGTTCATTCTTTAACCATCTTGTTTAGATAAATACTTTTTTTCTAGGCTATTGGCTATTTGTATATTCTGAGAATTCGTAATAGATATAGTTCAGTCGATGAGCGCTTAAGATGTGTAATCAAAAGAAGGTAAAGTGTACTCAGCGTGAGGCTCAGGTTAATCTCAAGGAAACGCGTTTTGACTCTGTAGGTGAAGCGGAAGGCGGCGACTTTTTGTGTCGGTGTTGCGTACTGAGTGCGCGTATAGATAGATTTGATCAAGAAAGGGGCAGTTTAGTGTCTCGTGTGGATGATTTAGAAAATGAAGTACGTTTGTTAAGGGCGCAAAATCAGAAACTTCTTGGACAGCTTCCTCAAATTGAAAAAAAAAAGGGGGCCGACTTTATCCTTGGAACCAACGAGGACGAACATTCCAATGCGGGCCACGTGGCTGGGGCCAGCACTGGCATGGAAGGCATAAGCAAAGTAGGTCAGGCGGATTCGAATGGTCAGAGTTATTTAGAAGCAGCTAAGAAGCCGAAAAAAAAGGAAGAAGTAAGGAAGAATCAAAATCACAGAAATAAGGACACAGATAACCGAAAGCAAGAGCCAACAGTTGGGAGAGGAAGAGAGAAGGCCCAGGTGCTTATCGCCGGATATTCAACATGAACAGGTGCAAGCAAGATATCTTGGAACGTGTAAAGGGTGATAAGAGAGTGTTAGTTGGAGCCTTCCCAGGGAGAACAATGAGGGCAGTGCTGAAAGAGAGTAAAAATAGGCTGTTGAAGAATTCCGCAGAGCGCAGTATGGTAATAGTAGCCGCGGGGCTAAACGATGTCCTAAATGGTGATGCTGCAGGAGTGGTGGAAAGTTTAGCTAAGGGAGTTGACGAGATCAGAGAGATAGCACAGCAAACACAGATAGTTGTATGCACAGTACCAGAGGTGCTAGGATTGAACCGAAAGCTGAAAAAGGACGTGGTGACAGTTAATCAGGACATACGAAAGTTAAGCTTGGAGAAGCGTTTCGAAGTGGTTGAGGTAAACAGGGAGGTACATAAAGCAGGTTTTGGTAGGGCTTTACAGCGAGATGGCATTCATTTTAACAGAAGGGTGGGAGCAGAGATCGGCTGGCGCCTGGCAGGCAGGGCTGTAGCTTTTTTAGGGGGTCCGCGAGGACTCCGTGCACAGAGGTAGTTAGAAGTGAAGCAGAAGAAAGTGTAATAATGGAGGCTGAGCCCCCAAAAATGGCAAAGAGTAGGTCGAGAAAGAAAAGCTCAAAAAAGAAATTTAACACTAAGATCAGCTACATAAATATGCAAGGAGGTAGAAAAAAAGCGAAATGGTTAGATATAGAACAGCAGTTGAAGGATGACAAAATAGGTGTGTACGCTCTTTGCGAGACTCATCTTAGGGATCTAGAAGATCCGCCGTTTATAGAAGGCTACGTCTGCGAAGGGTGAAACAGAACGAGAACGGAAAAAAAGGGTGGAGGGGTAGGTATGTTGATACACCAAGGAACAAATTGGCAAAGAATTAAATCATCTTGTAAATAACATATCTGGGTTTCAGGAACAATTGCCGGCATAAGGACATGGCTAGGGGTAGTTTATTTAGGAACAGGACATCAATGCAGGCAAGAAAACAAGGATCTTGTTGAATGTATCAGTGACGATATAAGCCAGTTTGGAAACGGAGCCAATATTATTCTACTGGGGGACATGAACGGCCACATCGACGATCTGGATGGATACACGGATTGTAACGGGAAGCTAATGCTAGATTTCTGTGAGTGACAAGATCTAGTTATAGTAAACAGAGAAACAAAATGTGAAGGCCAAATCACGTGGGAATTCCGCAACAGGCAGACGACCATTGACTATTGTCTAATGTCGCAGGAAATTTATAGCAAGGTCAGAAAATGGAAATAGACGAAGAAGGGGAGTGTAGTCTGGGAAGTGATCATAAACTTATTAGTCTGCAGATGGGGCCCTTGATGAAAAGAGAAATGGAACTTAGACAAAACGTAACCGCAAAATTAAACGACGATCAAATAGCGCAGATAGCAGCAGACATAGAGGAAGCAATAGAGAAAAGCCCCATGGAAGACTGGGATTATGAACAGGTAGAACTTCTCATAAGGAGGAAAATTCAGGAGGTTAAAGTAGCAAACCGCTGGAATGGAAATAGGAAGCCACGGAGCTGGTGGAATAAGGAAATCAGGGAAGCTATTGAACAACGACGGGCTGCTTCAAGGGATGGATGGATGGACTAAACTTTAATGTCCAATAGATAAGGTTATCTACCCACCCCCCGACACGCAGGTCAAGGGGCGGGTGCCGCCGCCTCAGAGGCAGGCCGGGAGGTCTTGGGTCCCAGCAGCCTCTTCAGCCAGTTGGACGAGTAGGAGCTGGAGCTCAGGGTCCGAGCTGCGCAGCAGGGTCTCCCAGGTGTCTCTACAGCCTATATTGTTCGTCCTCCTGGGAGAATACGGGCATTCCCATATTATGTGGTCGAGGGTCCCTCTCGCCCCACAAAGATTGCACTTGTCACTCCTAGCCTCAGGGAACATGTGGTTCGCCATAACCGGGTGCGGATATGTATAAGTTTGCAGTCGCCTCCACGCTACTGCTTGTCTGCTGTTTAATTTCGGGTCTGGTGGGGGGTACCAGTCTACGATCCAATCTGTAGTGCTGCGTGATCTCCCCATATTTTAGCAAGCGCTCTCCGCTTCCTCGGTCATCAAGTGGCCCTGTAGCGGCTCGGCGGTAGAGATCTCGAGCCAGCTTGTGGGCCGCCTCGTTGCCGGGGACGGCTTCGTGCGCAGGAGTCCAAATTATTTGAATTTTCTTATCCAACTTTTTCTGGCCTAGGATTCTGGCTGCTAAGGGCGAGATCCTGCCCTTGCTAAAGTTTTGTATGACAGTTTTGCTGTCACTGATGACAAACTTCGCTTCCGTTCCGACGCAAGCTGACGCGATCGCAGTTTCCTCGGCCATTTCTATGCTCCGCCCGCGCAAAGTGGCAGCTGTCACGGGATTGCCCCGGCCGTGAAATTAAAGGTGCAAGCATGGGTAGAAAGTAACAAGATACTCGCAGAACTTCAGAACGGCTTTAGAAATGGTAGGCGCTTAGATGATAGCCTGTTCGTGCTTACCCAATGCATCGAAATAGAGTGGAAAATAGACCTTTGCATTTGGCCTTCCTGGACATAAACGGGGCGTACGACAACGTAAGCAGGGAACTTCTGTGGAACATATTAAAAGAAGAAGGTATCGGTTATGAGATAATAGAGTTCCTACAGGAAATATACCGGGATAACAAAGTAGAAATTACGTGGGAAGGGATAAGAAGTACGGAGGATGTCAAAGTATGCAAAGGATTAAGACAAGACTGTCCTCTATCACCGGTGCTGTTCATGCTTTATATGAGAAACCTGGAACGGAAGATACAAGTCGGTAACATAGATTTTAACCTGTCATATAGATTAGGTGGAAAGGCGGTAGAGCAGCGCCTCCCCGGTTTGATGTATGCAGACGATATTGTGCTGCTAGCTGAGAGTCTGGAAGAATTGCAAACACTAGTTAAGTATTGCGGTGACGAAGGGGACGCTCTAGGCTTCAGTTTCAGTGCAGTTAAGTCGGGTCTGATGATTTTCGACGGCTCAACTGATCAGGGTCTTAAAATACAAGGCCATGAAATACCTAGAGTAGCAGAATATAAATATCTGGGGGTATGGGTAAACGAAGGATTGCCATACATTGGAAAGCATGAGCAATCACTCTAGGCCAAAGGGCGAAGGAATGCCGGGATAATGAAGCATGAGGCATTGTGGGGATACAATAGGTATGAGGTTTTGAGGGGTATTTGGAAAGGAAATATGGTGCCCGGACTTAATTTCGGAAATGCGGTTTTGTGCCTAAAATCAGAGGTACAGTCGACATTAGAAATAAATCAGAGATCCGTTGGACGATTAGCACTAGGTGCCCATGGCAAAACTACAAATGAGGCGGTACAGGGAGATATGGGCTGGGCATCTTGCGAAGTACAGGAAGCTCAGAGTAAAATATTATATGAGGAACGCCTGAGGAAATTGGACAGTAACAGATGGGCAGCTAAAGTATTTAAATACCTGTACTTAAAAAGCGTTGACTCACAATGGAGGAAAAGAACTAGGAAACTAACTAGTAAGTATGCTAGTCACAAGGACGGAGAAATAAAGAGCTTTAAGCAACAGGTGAAAAAGACAGAAGGTAAAAATTGGATAAATTCGACGGAAAAGGACCAGAGTGTGGAATTATACCGAAAGTGGAAAATGCAGATCAGGAAGGAAGATTTCTTTGATAACTCAAGAGGCAGTGCCCTACTTTTTGAAGCTAGATCAGGATGCCTTAGAACACGCAGCTACAAAAAGAAATTTAACAATGGAGATGACGCATGTGCTGTATGTGGTAACTCCAGTGAAACAATTGACCATATTATACTCGAATGTAATGATATCCATCCGGAAGTTGATGCAGGCGCAATCACTGTTCCTGAATCTCTGGGGTTTAGAGATAACAGTGGCCGGGTGTATAAACCGGCGGTGGAAACTAGCAAAAAACGACTGGAAGATTGGTGGCTTAAAAGCAGAGAAGTGACATAATGTTAGTAATGTAGGAACAAAAATTTAATAAATGGAATGATGGTTTAGTTAACCATTCTAAATCAATAATTAAGATATAGGGAGAAAAATGAACATGATAGCTACTGCTACCACCCCGTTTCAAAGGGGACGCTCCTATATTCCATTCCATTCCTAATCCATTCCAAGCTTGAGGTTGGGGTCCCTATGGACCCTTTTAGTTTCAATGCCTGGATGCAGCCATCTTAGTTTGATGGTGGCGCCCCGTATGAGCCAAACTGGAAAAGTCTGCTCCGGCTCCTCCTGACGCCATCTTGGGCTGTGCTGTTCGTGTTGATGCTGCGGTGCGGTAGTGTAAAGGTGCTGTTTCGCGGTGCACGTGAAAGCTATCCGACACCTTGGTGCTATTTATGCTTTGTTTGAGCGCGCGAGCAAACAGTAAAGCATCCCTTTGGCATGGCCAATGGCAGCAGTTGGAAACAGCACTAGCGGCCGGAGTGACTGCGAAGGACTGCGCTTCACTTCTGCAGTGAGGGTGTATCTGTTGTACTTTCACGATACATGTATTTTCAATTATATTTTATAATCACAATGGTAACTGTACAAAAAAACACACAGCAAATGCACAGTACGGGCAGCTACCGAACGCGGAATGCAGATAATACGAAAGACGCTTTCCAGTTGTCGCCGCATTGATTTAACGTGAAGTGCAACCCATTTCGATATACGATCGAGCTGTCGTGCTTCAACAATGTATACTTTCAAGTTAAACCACGGTTCAAGACCAGCTTATTAAAGAAGTACTGTCTAAAGTACCATCTGTCGACGTTTTTATGCAGCAACAACATCGTATACCCCCGTCCCGTACGTCGCAGCAGCATCGTTTGCGCGACGTATTGTTCAGCAAAACGTTGAAAAACTTGCACTCTCAGCTGCAACATGAACGAAAACGACAAATTCGCAGCACATACAGCAGCGTTTACGAAAGCGGCGCCTCCCGCTGGCGCGGCAGACTACGGCACTCTCGTCAAGCGGTACTCGTAACGATAGCCACGTTATGTTTGTGGAGCGTTAGCGTGTGCGTACCTGTAATTGTTATAGTCAGTGTATATGGAAGTTTTAGCTGCTCGCCTTTGTATTAAAAGTTAAACCAAGGCGCCCATGTGCTGTGCAATGTTAAAGAACCGTTAAAGAACCCCAGGTGGTCGAAATTTCCGGAGTCCTCCACTACGGCCTCTCTTATAGCCCGAGTCGCTTTGGGACGTTAAACCCCTCAAACCAAACCAAACCAAAAATTAGCGAGGTTCTCATTTAACTTATCCCATCTGATTTACTTGGAAAAAAACAAAACAAGACAGAATAAAACTTCATATTCAAAATGACGCCATGATAACCTACGAGTACCATCTGAAATGTTCGTGTATTTACGCCACTGCTGGTGACCTGTCATTCATGATCCGATGGTACACTTTCCGAAAGTACTCGTCCCATTCTGATTCTAGTTATTCACGTACGTTTCGTGACTTGTATCCGCGGCCACAATCCTTTGTCAGTAGACGTATTCCGTTAATACATCTAGCACCTCGCTACTATCCTTTCCGGCATAATGCTGTGTAACTGCATCAACCACAGATATTTTTTGGCACTGGCGATAATTCCTCGAAATGACGAGCTTGAATGTCTCTACGATGCACGTGTTGATTTTAGCACCATGCATTGTGTTACGGGATAGGAACACATTAGAATGATATTTTCTTAATGCGCGTCTGTTCAGCTCGCCAACATGCGGTGTCATTTTGCGGCTTTACGGCGAATATTGTGTGAGATTCGCGTACCGCGTGCCACCGATTCGCATACGTTAAAACTTTGCCACTTTTTTTTAATAAAACAATATCTTTATGATGCCATGTGGCCTTCGCAATGCTGTTGTTGTACGTGATAATGCAAAATTTTAAAGTGGATACGCAATGACCTAACACTTAAAACAAAGGGATCTGCCCCGAATCATGCGACGTTTCCCTTCATTACATTACTTTGGTAACGTACACAGCTAGTTCAGTGGAAAAGGCATCGCTACCTTCGCAGTAAGAAACACGTGTCGGAAAAATAGGCGCCGGCATGGGGCGGCCACCGGAACTAATAGAGACCTGCTATGTCGTTGCGGAGACAGATGGCGCTCCGCGTTCCAAGTCTCAAAGCGACTTTCGCAATACAATTTTCTCATTGCGGAAGCACTCCACTGGTATGCCACTGGGTCACAGGCCGCTATCGCGTAATATCTTTGAAGCGGAGCGTAAGTGTCCCTCTATCGTCAAAGCTTCGCTCTTTCTGTCATATAATTAGCGCTCAATACTAACTACCTTTTTCAGTGATTGTGACCAACTTTTAAACGGAATCCCATATATCATGAAAATGTCATATTCGGTGCTGACTTGCATTTGATGGTGTGATGAGAAATCTAGTAACGTTGATTGATGATTAGCGTCAAAGACACCGAGAGGGCTGAATTTCATACGCTTATCGGTTTGTGCTTATGAAACATACCCCTCTCCTTCATGCTAAAGACAATCTCTCAACACCCGTACCTTGCGCAGACAAGAGAGAGTGAGAGAGAGAGAGAGAACTTTTACTTGTCCAACAGAGTGACTATCCCGCTCTTCGGGGGTTAGACCCGGAAGGTGGGACAGTCGCCTTAGTTGCAGGCCGGTAGTTCTTGGACTCCGGCGGCATCTTCGGCCAGTCGAACAATTTCTCTTTGGGCTCTTGGGTCTGAGCTTCGCAGAAGGGTCTCCCAGGTGTCTTTAGTTATCTTCAGCCCTGCCTGATGACTTCGCACATTCCCATATTATGTGATCTAGTGATCCCCTTTCCTTACATAATGAACATTGGTCTGATCGTATTTCTGGCCATATATGTTTGACAATGTATTTGTCTGTAGCTTTCTCCATGCTACTGCTTCCTCTTTGCCTAAAGTGGGGTCTGGTGGTGGTAGGACCCTCCTGCTCAGTATGTAGTGCATTGTTATTTCGCTATAGTCAATCAGGTCCTCTTGTTTGCCTTGCTCCGGTGGCACTCCTCCAGCCCGGTGTGTGAGATCTCGGGTTAGTTTGTGTGCCGCATCGTTTCCGGGCACGCCTGCGTAGGCTGGCGCCCAAACAAGGGCGACGTCTCTTTCTATTCGCTTTTGATTGAGGAATCTACCTGCGACCTTTGCTATTACTCCAGCGGTGTAGCTCCTGACTGCGCTTTTGCTGTCACTGACTACGCATTTTGCCTCGGTCTGAGCAAGAGCCAGTGCTATTGCAGCCTCTTCCGCTGTCTGTATCGATTTTGTTTTTATTGATACTGCTGGTAACCATTTCTCGCTTGCCATTGAGTACGACTGCATTAATTTTTCCTTTGCCGCAGTATGCAGCGTCTACATATGCAATTCTACTTGCATTTTCCGTCTCGAATCTCCGTGTCTGTGTTTTGGCCCTCCCTTTTCTTTCGTCTTTGCTTATTATATTCAGGGTGCATGTTCTTTGGTAATGGGGGATATGGATCCGTTTCCGGACCTCCGCTCTCATTTCCTTTGTCCTGTCCCAATATTCCTTCGGTTGCATACCTATTTCCCTCAATATGTTCCTTCCACCCTTGGTTTTCTCTAGCCTTCTTTGTTGTGTAGCTAGTGCAGCCTAGATTATTTCATATAAGGTGTTGTGTATTCCCATCATCATTAGCCTGTCCGTGGAGGTACCTGTCGAGAGGTGTAGTGCTCTTTTAATGCATTTTCTGATCATGCTATCGATCTTGTTTTTTTCGGCCTTTTCCATAGAGTTCCATACACTACCTAGAGGGAAAGCTGAGGGCGCTGCACTTCAGCCACCATGGGCGCGCTAAGAATCATGGGCCGCTGTGCTACTTGTTGCGGGACAGTCGGTTTCTCTCGGGTACGTGGAGTGGCGTTACTGCGATGTTTTTTTTCGTCATCATCATCATTTGAAGGTGCGTACATAGACCGCGAAAGCCATAGTAGCGAAGGCGCAAAAGCAGACGCCGCCAATAAATGGTTTCTGTTTCCCGAAATACCACTAAAAACTTCTTTAAAAGATTGCACTACCATAAATATTTTCATAACGTTTTTTTAATTTCAAAGTTAGCCTATTAAGTGCGAAATTTTGGTATTTGTGCTGCTCAAAACTAAGCCAATAGGAGAAAGAGCCATCGCTTATATTGGATAAATCTCACACTGGCATTTATCTTTGCATTACGTTTTGACCAAAAGTTGTAGTTCTGCACTCGGTATAGCTCTCCGGCCCATGATGCTTTGAGCGCCCATGGTGGCTGAACTGGCCGTCTGGAAACTCCGTGTAAACGCCCATAGACGGCAGCACAGCTTTCCCTCTAGGTGAGAGTAAGAAACTCTATGGCCTTTTCCCCGCAGGGGGCACCTGTTGAAGCAGGTGTTTGTGTGTACTGTGCGACACCACGGACCCCGAGCACCCACGCTTAGCCGTGCGTGGCACCGTCGTGTCTGGGGAAAAGGGGATCCTGGTGGTTGAGCCGATGCCGAGTGTTTGGACTTTTAAGGCCCCTCGGTGGAGGCAACACAGCACTTTGGCCCACGCTTCCCACAGACGGCACCTCCGGGCCGACCCACCCGGGGGAAATCGGCAGTCGCCTTTTCCTATCCTCCCATCTTTCACTTTGCTATCTTCCATCATACAACTCTCCTGTCCTCTACTCTCTTCTTGTTTTTCCTTACTTACTGGCGGCAAGGGTTAACCGTGTGTGGAGTAACTACCCTGTATTACCCCATATTAGGTTATAGTTATGGTGTACAGCTGGCGGAGGCAGGACTTGTTCGGAGTTTCCTGTCCCGTCCCCTTGTTGGGCTCCATGGTGGGTGGCTGGCACCATGGCCGAACAGCATACCTCTTTATGTATTCCTCCCCAAACCAAATGATCGCCTTAAAAAAAGGCGGACCGAAGCAGCATCTGACTTTTTCTGCAAAAAATCAGAAGTGCTCATCAAGTTCCACATAATCCACAGTGAAAACCCAGCCCGTACAATATTCCCATTCCTTGTTTCTAAGACTCTTACCCAAACTCTAGGACGAGGATACAAAGTATCTAAACTAGCCAGTGGAGACCTTCTACTGGAAGTCCGAGACCATGTCCAATGCGCGAAAGTTGCACAGCTTGAGAACTTTGGGGAAATCCCCATTACAGTATCTGCACACAGATCCCTGAACTTTGTCCGCGGAGTGACATCCGAAAGCGACTTCTTGAACCTCACAGAGGAAGAAATGCCGGAGGGACTACAAGAACAAAATATGACTTATGTGCACCGAATCAAAATAAGAAAATACATCAAGGAAATACCTACCAAACACATTGTCCTGACTTTTGCAACCTCCAAACTTCCTGAATCAATTGAAGTAGGGTACATCAAAGTAAATGTTCGACACTACATACTCAACCCCAGACGCTGCTTTAACTGCCAACGTTTCAGTCATGGCTCACAGAGTTGCCGCGGCAGCAAAACATGTGCCAGATGTGCTGCAAAGGACCATGTATCCGACTACTGTACTGCTGCGCCTCATTGTGCAAACTGCGAGGGGGACCACCCCGCATACTCTAGGTCATGCCAGTCATGAAAAAAAGAGAAAGAAATTATAACAGTGAAAACAACCGAAAACATCAGCTTCAAAGAAGCACGTAAATGAGTCAAAGATAAAAACCCGTTTGTTTTCACAGCGAAAGCAAACTACTCCAAGGTGGCATGGGGGGGGGGGGGGGGGGGGGACTCTCCACACTTGGATCTGGTTCCTGCTCAGGCTATGCCGCAAGCAGGAGCACCTCCGCCTCAAACAAGGACAGCAAAAGCTGCCCTGTCAGCTAAGAAACAGGGCCCGCCGGCCCCTCAACCGGCTGCCCAAAAAGAAGAAGCCTGAAATCTCTTCTCCCGCAGCTCGTCTGCGAACCTCCAGCGCCTCCGAGCAGGCGATGGATACTACCCCTCACTCGCCCCCGCTGCAACGGCGGCACTCTCTTGAGCAAAAAAAATAAATAAATAATAAAATAAAAAAAAGCGAAATAAAATAACAGGACCGGATAATCCGGAAACCTAAGTTTTTAGCTCCATCTTCACAAATCTATAAACATGGCATTTCTGGTCCACTGGAACTGCCGTGGACTCAGAAACTATAGTGATGTAACCGATCTTTTAAATTCACTTGCCCTGGTTGCTCTATGTTTACAGGAGACAAACCTAGGGCCTAAATACACAAACATGCTAAAAAAGTATAACGTTTTTCGCTGTGATCGACAGCAAGCAAATAGGTTATCCGGAGGTGTTGCTATTATAATTCGGAATTCAATTGCAACTCATCAAATTGACCTCAAAACTAATTATGAGGTTGTTGCGGTCACTATCCTGCACTACAAAACTATAACATTATGTTCTTGTATACCTTGAACCCCATTCTAACGTCACACTTCATGACCTGGAATCACTTTTTAAACAGCTACCAGAGCCATATCTGGTAGTTGGAGATTGTAATGCACATTCCACTTTTTGGGGAGTAAACAAACCGATAGCAGGGGCCGTATTTTAGAAGATTTTATTTTGTGCAATGATGTTTGCCTGCTCAGTACTGGTAAACCTACTTACTGCTCACCAAGTACTGGAGCAATGCGTTGCTTAGATCTGTCTTTTAGTTCACCATCAATTATTACAGATTTTAAATAGCATATTCGGGACAGCCCACAGGGGAGTGATCATTTCCCTGTCACAATCAGCTTAACACCTTCACCAGCCATCACACTTAACAAACCACGACGGTGGAAGCTTCACCTAGCTAACTGGCCATTATTTCAATCAAAAGCTAACCTTGAAAATATTTATTCAGATCACCTCAGCGTAGACGAGCTGAACGAAAAGATTACAACTTGCATCATAGCTGCGTCATACTTAGCTATCCCACAGTCCTCTGGAGCTGTGCAAAAAATCACAAAATCTGGTATTCGCGAGAATGTAAAGAAGCAACAAGAAAACAAAACAAAGCGGGGGGAATTTTTCGCAGGCACCCCACGGATGAAAATCTCACAAATTTTAAGCAGGCAAGAGCCAAAGCACGATATGTCCGCCGCAATGCCGAAAGGTCTTCCTGGCAAAACTATATATCTTCCATAAATAGTTCAATCATATCTAAACAAATGTGGGAGCAAGTTCGTAAACTTGACGGAACCTTCTCTCCTTTCACAATTCCATTTCTTACAGATCCCAGCAAGCAAACGATCATGGAAGAACAGGCAGACATTTTAGATGAACACTTTTCTTCAATATCAAGTTCATTACACTACACAAAATGCTTCTTAAAATACAAAACTTCAGCTGAAAAACAGACTTCCAACAAGTGGGAGAGGAAATGAAGCTTACAACTCTTTGCTCACAGTACAAGAAATAAATACCGTTTTAGCTGCTGGTAAAAAGACGGCGCCTGGCAGTTAAACTTTTCGGGCGAAGGCGTGGGGAATGGATGGGTGTTTCTTGCTGTTTCTCCTTCTGCCTTCGCTCGTACCGAGTGGTGTTGGTAACCACCGCTGCGTCCGTAGCTCAGCGACACATTGCGGTGTGGAGATGAGGGCTTCCCTTCTCGACTGTACACATTTATTTACACTTTTTACATCGACGTATTTACAAGAATGTCGTCGGATGCGACCTCAAAACATAGAGGGCTAACTGCGACTGGTGAACGATCAGAGGTCAGAGGCTAGTAGAATCAGGCCTTGGCCTTCTGCTACACTTTAGGCCAGAGTCCTTTGAGACCTCCGTCAGCCTAGCCTCCCTCCTCGAATAAGCCGTCTGCCCTCGATTTTCGTCTGAGCCCAACTCTCCTCCGACCCAACTGTCTCAACGCTCGCTTCCTTAGCGTTCAAAATTCCAGTTTAGTCCGTTGACCAATCAACGACTAGTCACTCTGTGGCCAATAACATGCATTGCTTCAAAATGGACTGGCCGATCATTGTGCCACATTAATCCCTCTCCTGCGCATGTTAAATAAAACACACACAAAGCACGCACTAAGCGGCGAGTGGTTGCGCACACAAACACATACATCTACGATTTACTCCCTCTCCAAAATCCTCCCAAGCAAGAGGCACCAAGCAGTCGCAAAGGCGAACGGCGTCCAAAGACACTTCCGAAAACGCACACATAGAAACAAACACACACAAACCTCAGGCCCAAACATTCCGATCCCTGCTCTTGGTCGGTTGCGCGCGGGCGGCGGATTCAAAGGGACGTACAGGCGTCTTCCCGGGAAGACATGTCAACAGCGGCTCCCTCTGCCGCGCGTTCTCCCTAGGCCCGTGTGCGTTTCGGAATTTATGGCCTCCGCGCCCTCTTCACTCGAACCGGAAGACACGCAGTTAGCGCCGAACCCACAACCATTGCGCTTACGCTGAGCCTTCTACTTGCACTGCTCTGCCTCCCTCGCGGCACGGGACGGACAGGGCCGGCATTGTCGCCCGTTGCCATGTGTTCTGGGCTCACTTCCGAGAAGCGGTCGCCTGCGCGATCGTCATAAATCAGCCCGCGTCAAGCTGCCCCTTGACCTTGGTCGCCCCTTCGGAATCTCGCTTCTGTGCGAAGCCCGCAAACTTAACTCCTGCCCGGACGAAATACACTATGAAATGCTAGCACATCTGTCCACACCTGCGATAGGAGCCCTCGTGAATTTTTTCAATAAGATCTGGGTATCTGGAAAGATCCCAGAGGCATGGAAGAAAGCATTTATTGTGCCTTTCCTGAAGCCAGGAAAGCCACCCACTGCCCCCAGTAGTTATAGACGTATAGCCCTTACAAGTTGCCTTGCAAAATCATTTGAAAGTGTTTTAAATATTAGGCTAACCTTCGTGCTTCAATCTCGGGAACTTCTAGATATTCACCAGTGTGGTTTCAAAAAAGCATGTTCTACAACGGACCATTTAGTCTGCCTTGAAAACACGGTCCGTGAAGCATTTATACATAAGCAGCACTGTCTTGCAGTCTTCTTCGATATGGAGAAGGCGTACGATACGACATGGAGATTCGGCATCTTTCGCGACCTAGCGGATTTGGGCATTCGCAGTAGAATGCTGAACTGTCTAAAAGACTTCCTTTCGAATCGTACATTTCGTGTGCGTCTATGCTCAACTTTGTCAAGGAACTTTATGCAGGAGAACAGGGTGCCACAAGGCTGTATATTAAGTACAACTCTCTTCGTGGTAAAAATATATTCTTTAAACAAAATAATCCCGAAATCTAATGTATTCACTACATGTCGACGACCTACAGATAGCATACACATCCTCCAATGTATCAACATGTGAAAGACAAGTGCAGCTTACTTTAAACAAGCTGGCTACATGGGCAGATCAAAATGGATTTCAGTTTTCACCACAAAAAACAGTGGCTGTTCTATTATCTCTGCGACGAGGGTTACAAACCGACCCTAACCTGCACCTAAATGAAACAATACTGCCAATAAAAAGCGAGCACAGATTTCTTGGCGTAACTTTTGACAAAAAACTCACTTTTCTACCAAATATCAACAACCTCAAAACGAAAGCTTCCCGATCTTTGAATATACTGAAAGTGTTATCACACAAACGCTGGGGCTCTGACAGAACATGTCTTATGCGTGTCTATAAGTCAGTAGTACGCTCTTCCCTGGACAATGGATGTGTTGTGTATGGGTCAGCAAGAGCCTCTTACTTAAAACGTCTAGATCCTGTGCAAAACCTTGGCCTGTGGCTTACAACTGGCGCATACAGAACATCCCTCGTAAATAGCCTCCATGTAGCAACAAATGAACCACCCCTCGCAGACAGAAGAACAATGCTTACGTGTGCCTACGTGCTAAAAATAAGGTCCATCCCAAAACACCTTTGCCACTCTGTAGTCACAAAGTGCCCATCTAGAACACTTTTTAACAATAAACCGCTAGCAATAAGACCTCTAATTCTCCGTTATGAACAGATATGCCAAGAACTAAACATATATGATACACTTCCAAACGTTGTGCATAGTCCCGAAAAAATTGCCCTTTGGTACAGCTTCCCTTCTGTATGCGACCTCTCACTAACACAGTTTCATAAAAAGCAGACACCACCTGATCATATAATACAAGAGTTTCTAGCCTTGAAGGAAAAGTTCAAAAACGACACTGCGTTTTATACAGACGGTTCTAAAACAACTTTTTACGCTGGTAGTGGTGTAGTGGAAGAAAAACTTGAAAATAAAAAACAGTTCGGCTACCTCTGTGTGCAATAGTTTTTACGGCCGAATGTTATGCCATCTCTTTAGCCGCGGAAAAGATAGTAAAGTGCAACATCGTAAAAAGTATAATCTACACACTCACTAAGTGTGATCACATCACTACACGCCAGAAATGCAACACAACCCTTATTAGGAAATATAATACATTGCATAAAAACAGCTGAAACATGAGGACACGAAATTAAATTCTTCTGTGTGCCAAGTCACGTAGGTATAAATGGAAATGAAAGAGCTGATGCGTGTGCTGCAGCCGCCCTGAATACAAAAAAGAACAAGTAAATGTACCTCATAGAGATGTCATAAAATATATACAAAGAAAATTGAAAGAGAAATGGCAGGATTCATGGGACAAAGAAATCAATAAGTTACACGTACTGAAGCCCATGGTACAGGAATGGAAAACATGTAGCCACCAAGAGCGTTTCATTGAAGTGGTTCTATGTCGTCTTCGTATCGGTCACACACACCTTACACATAACTTTTCACTAACGAAACACGATCAGCCTACTTGTGAAGAATGTGGAGACGTGCTCACAATCAACCATATCCTAATCAGACTTGAAGATCTACGACAGAAGCACTGCCCACAACTTTACAATGAACATATACCATTCCACCTAAGCTTACTTTCAGGAGAAAGGTCGCTCATTGACATTTCCTGCATATTTTCGTTTCTAAAAGAAGCAAAGTATCTAAATAAGTTATAGAACCTATAATAACTTCTTCAAGCCCTTAACAAAGTCCAAATTCTAAAACCTTGCTTTTGGCGCATGATGGCCTTAGTTGCCTATGTGCCATAAAACACAACACAACACAACTCTTTTTAGGGCCCTTTACAGGTCTAAGTATGGCGTGGCATACCCGACCCTGCTTATTACGAACGCTTGTATGAGCCTTAATAGGTTATTTTCCTTAAGCCCTCTATTTTATTAGCTGTTATCCTTATTAGGTTTGTCGTTTATATGACCTGTCCTTCCAGTTCCTTTATCGTTTCTCCATTGTGCCCGTTCGTTTGGAGGACCATTCCTAGCACCCTCATTTGCTCGACTTTCGGGACTGCTTGTCTCTCCACTTCTATATTTACGTCCACTTGTTCTTTTTGCCTTAAGGCCCAATTCCAACGACATATCCTGGGCGTCGGCGCTGTTGGCGTATGCAGGAACCGGTTTGAGCATGCGCACGATACGAGACGCCAGCAAACATGGAGGAAGCAAAGAACTTAGGAGAGGCCCTGACGTCATTTGTTTTTGAAGCCGGCGAGGCCACGCCGCAACTGGACTCTGCGTCTCTCCTCCTCCTTTACCCTCCGCATTTTTTTTTCTCCGCGACGCTCACGTACCTAGAGACCTTAGGCAACGCTGTTGCTAGTGGCCCGAGTTTTCATAGCAACAGCGTCGCCGTTGCTAATGGCCCGACTTGGCTAACCCTAAATTTTGGCGTCACTTCCGCTACACTCCAATGCTAGCGCGCCGCCGTACAGGGTGGAGACACCGCCTTCGGCGGTGCCATGTTGGGGCAAGCTCAGATACGGCGGGCTATGGAGCGTCGGCCCGATTTCTTGTTCAGCACGCGCTTGCGATAGTAAGCTCAGCTGTGTACCGTTTTTACACACATACTTGCAATCCTGAGCGCCTTTTTGGTCGAAAAAAAAATTTGAGAGCAACTACTGCTAAGAGGAAATGTTCAAATTGCAGATGGTAAGCACTTACCCTTTCGCCGTCTCGGATGTTCAAATGCGGTTATTTTGACGACTGGCTGTTTCATAAAGCAATGCATTTTGTACTGCCGGACATGAATGAGTTTACGAGGTGCATAACATTCAGTTGCGTCTATTGCTATAAATCAACAACCATGTGTACGTTTCAATGAGCCGTATATCGAAAATTATTTGTATCGCAATGGCCCATCGTAAACCGTAGAAAATCACAGCAAAAAACGATACGTAAATCAACCTTTGACACGTGTCGCATGCTGATGCACATGGCATTTTATTTCAAAAGAATCCTCATTAAAACTTTGAAGCTGATTTTGGATGCACGCCTAGGAGACGTCTTTTAATCAAAGTTGGTGCTAGCTACAGTTTTGCTGCCGTACGCACCATTCGATTTTTCTGGCTGACTTAGCCAACTCAAGTAAATGCGCAAGTGCATCGTCCCAAACCGCTCTAACAGTCTGTTCATAAGCTTTGGGTGTTTAGCGTAATCAACCACTGGAATCGGAACGGTTTGTTCGACAAGGCATTTACCGGATTTTACTGGACTCTTTAAATGGAATATGTTGTTTTGTTGCGATAAATTTTTACACGCAATCAAACAATGTCGGGACAGCCGTTGACTTGAGGAGCCGCCGTCCGTACACTTTGTTTGTTCTCGAACTGGTGCTGAAATGAGATAGGCGACGAAACAGTCATTTTGCGTCTTTTGTAGTGTGCGCGCAAATGAATGAAATAATAAAAACATTATGGAAGCAGTGCGATATTTACATGTACGATCGCAAAATTTTTCCATGGATGCCAAACAAGTGACAGCACTAATTAGCGTGTCACGCGTGTCAGGCGGTCAAATTTAGCTTCACCTAAATTTGGCTTAACCTCAGACGAGTACTTGCGGGGACAACAGGGTGTGAACGTCGCCTCGCGATGCGTAAATAATTATACAGGCAAGGAAAAGCTGCATTCGGAATGAACTTTTGTACTGCGCAAGCACCTTGCTTCCTCACGACCGCTTTCACAAGATGATGCCGCTACACCTTCTAGCTCACGAGAGCAGTTTCGTTGAGACTTTTTGAGCTGCCAATTATATGCTTAAAACGGCTTAATTTTCATGAGAACCCAACTTTGTATATTATTGCGAATCTCAAAAACCTTGGGAAAACTGCTCCTGTGTATAATTTAAAAAAGAAAACAGCTTCAGAGTTCCTGCTATCTCTGTTTCGCGAAATGTTGTACTAGCGATAAGCCCACTTGCCAAATTCCAGCGCGGCGGACTCACGGGGCGTGTTTTCTTTTCTTGTGACCAAAATAATTGTTAAACACTGCGTTTCACTTCCTACTCTGTCGCGAGGTGACATGGCATCCGTCGCTCACCATTGTATTATTTCCCGAGAAGGAGAGAGGGAATGTAATGTGTGTGAACCTGAAGCCTCGGCGGTTGCCACCAGCTTTCAAGATCGAGTGGGCGCAATGGTGCATTCCTTTGACAAATACCAGGCTCGACCTTCTCCACACGTTTTTGGTGCGGCTATGACACAGAAAGGCAGATTCTCAACAACAGATATTATTGTGTGACAATACGCGAATGATACTAAAGTCGAGTGTCACTCACTGAAAGTTACACTAAATTTTCCTGAGTGACTACAACATAGCAGACGCAGTTGTCCATATATTTAGCTTATAAGCCCTCTCGTACGCTGAAAATTCAAAACTTACACTTAAAAAACACAGCGCGCTACTCCCGATGCCAGACAATACGATGCTTCGACCTGTTTCAACGTTCAGAAGGCAGATCAAAATCAGTTGCGCACAGTGCTAGATTGGGAAGCCAAAAACCACACAAAGCTCGTGCTTACAAGCAGACGGGTGAAGCGGCGTGAGATAATGTCATACCAAACAGAAGTGGGTAACTACGTTAGACGAGTACAAAATGTCTTGTAAACAGATACAGACCGCAAGAAAGACGACACGCGCACATACGTAAGCGCTTGTGTGTGTGTTTGTCATCTTTCCAGTGGTCTGTGTCTGCGCTAGACCTTTTTACACAATCGAAATGCACCTATTCGCTCAAAATAAATTTTATGGAGGCATAAAAGCAGCACAGATATTGTGGCTTACTTCGCAGATCTTCGCGTTACCATTCGCCGTCAAGTCTTCACGCTTCACTTTCGCCTCCCATACATTTCTCCGTCTCAATTATCCCATGAAAAACGAAAACATCTGGCTCCTTTTTTTTTTCTTTTTTTGCTGAGCCAGCTCCCAATGCAACACAACAGCCTGGCATGCTAGTTTTCGCGACTGAACACAGTACAATCGCCCAGCACCCAGCGCACAGTACAACCGCTTCGGACACTCCGCAGCAACGGCACGAAGCGACTTGCCCCAAGATGGCGAGCGCGGAGAAAGCGGCGGCGCGGGGCATGCCAAAGGATGTCACCACCCTGTACGGCGGCGCTGGTACCGAGGCATTTCCTTCAGTTCAGTCGTTCAGTCGTGTCCGACTCTTCGTGACCCTATGGACCATGTCACGCCACGCTTTCCAGTCTCTCACTATCTTCCTAACATCACATAATTTCATCTGCAGCGCCTCGAGGATGCCATCTAACCATCGCGTCCGCTGCCTACCCCTTCTACGGCGACTCTCAACCTTTCCCAACATCAAATTTATCTCCAGCGACTCCTCTCTTCTCATCAGATGACCAAAGTAACTGAGCTTTAACATTAAATTTGACCCTCCAATGAGCAGTGAGGCTTTATGGCCGACAATATCAACTGATTTGATCTTTTGTTAGTCCAAGGAACTCTCAAGAGTCTCCGCCAGCACCACAATTCAAACGCGTCAGTTCTTCGGCGATCAGCCTTCTTCACAGTCCAACTCTCGCATCCATACATCGCAACTGGAAAGACCATAGCACGAGTTATACGGATCTTGGTTGGCAGACCAATGTCTCTGCTCTTTACTAGGTGGTCAAGGCTAACCATGGTTCTCTTTCCCAGAAGCAGGTGTCTCCTAATTTCATGGTTGCAGTCTCCTTCCGGGGTAATCTTGGAGCCAAAGAAGAGAAAATTTGTCACAGCTTCCACTTCTTGTCCCTTGATGCTCCAGGACTTGATAGGGCAAGACGCCATGATCTTTGTCTTTTTAATGTTCAGTTTAAGCCCAAACTTCTCAATCTCTTCATGTACGCGCATCAGAAGTCTCTTTAGTTCCACTTCACTTTCTGCCATTAATGTGGTATCACCCGCATGTCTAAGGTTGTTAATACGTTTTCCAGCAATCTTCACTCCAGCTGAAGACTCGTCCAGACCGGCCTTCCTCATGATGCACTCTGCATATAGGTTAAATAGGCAGGGCGACAGTATGCAGCCTTGTCTCACTCCTTTCTCAATCGGAAACCAATCAGTAAGACCATGCCCAGTTCTGACTGTGGCCTCTTGCCCTTCATACAGGTTCCTGAGGAGACAGATGAGGTGAATTGGAACTCCCATTTCTTGGAGAGCTTGCCACAATCTGCTGTGATCTACGCAGTCAAACGCTTTCGCATAATCAATAAAGCAGAAGTAGATGGGTTTCTAGAACACTCTTGCTTTTTCCATGATCCAGCGAAGGTTGGCAATCTGGTCTCTAGTTCCTCTGCCGTTGCGAAACCCAGCTTGCACGTCCGGAAGCTCCCGATCCAAATACTGCTGCAGCCTACCTTGGAGGATTTTCAACATCACCTTGCTAGCATGTGAAATAAGCGCGATCGTGCGGTAGTTGGAACAATCTTTGGCACTGCCTTTCTTTGGAATGGGGATGTAAACTGACCTCCTCCAATCCTGTGGCTACTGCAGGGTTGTCCAGAACTTCTGACATAATGTATACAGAATGTTAACAGCGTCATGGTGTAGGTTTTGAAGCAACTCAGCTGGAATGCCATCAATTCCGCTAGCTTTGTTCTTAGCAAGGCTGGCTAAGGCCTATTCAACTTCACTCTTCAAGATGCCCGGCTCGAGATCAGTAATCACAACCGTCTTATGTTGGGTTTGCACATTCGGGTCCTTCTTGTACAGTTCTACTGTGTATTCCTGCCATCTCTTCTTTATCTCTGAGCCTTCAGTGAGGTCCTTGCCTCGTTTGTCCTTTATCACGCCTAGCTTAGCACAGAAGCTTCCTTTGATATCTTTGATTGTATTATACAGAGGTCTTGTGTTCCTTAATTGGTTGTTGTCCTTAACTGCTTGGCACTGTATGTTCAGGAAGGCATTCTTATCTCTCTTTGCTATTTTCTGAAAATCCACATTGAGAACCTTGTACTTTTCTCTTTCCCCCATAACTCTTGCCGTCCTCCTTTCCTCAGCTATTTGCAAACCTTCTTCAAATAACCAGTTTGCTTTCTTGCATTTCTTTTGCTTTGGAACTACCTTAGTAGCAACTTCTTGTACGAACATCAGTCCACATCTCTTCAGGCTCTCTGTCTTCATGATCTAATTCTTGAAATCGATTCCTCACTTCCACAGCATATTCTGATGGAATTTGACCCAGATCATACCTGAAAGGCCTTCTAGTTTTCTGCGTTTTCCTCAATCGAAGCTTAAATTTGGCAACAAGAAGCTGATGATCGGTGCCACAATCGGCCCCAGGCCTTGTTTTTACTGCTTGTATAGCACTTCTCCATCTCTGCCGGCAAAGAATATAATCAATCTGATTCCTGTACAGACCGTCCGGTGAAATCCATGTGTACAAGCGCCTCTTGCGCTGTTGAAAATGAGTATTCGCTATGGTCAGGTTGTTTTCTTGACAAAACTCTACAAGCCTTTGCCCAGCTTCATTTGGTTCACCAAGACTGAATTTGCCTGTAATTCCGGATATTTCTTCACTCCTCACCTTAGCATTCCAGTCTCCTATGAGAAAAAGGACGTCTGATGATGGAGTGCGGTCTAAAAGGCATTGCAGGTCCGCATAAAATTTCTCAACGTCAGCTTCTTCAGCAGTAGGGGTTGGTGCATAGACTTGGATAACTGTTATGTTGAAAGGGTGACCTTGGATCCGAAGTGAAATCATTCGGTCGGTTTCGGGTTTGTACCCTAACACTGCTCAGCCCATTCTTCTGTTTACTATGAGAGCGACCCCATTCCTTCTCTTGGATTCGTGCCCACAGTAAAAGACATAATGGTCGCCGGAATTAAATTCTCCCATTTCGGTCCACTTGAGCTCGCTGATACCCAAGATATCAATGTTCAATCTTCCCATTTCTCGCTTGACGACATCCAGTTTACCTTGCGTCATAGATCTTACATTCCATTTTGCTATGTGATATATCTCCTTGCAACATCGGACTTTCCGGTCGCTTCCCGACACATCTACAACTGAGCGTCCTTTTGGCTTTAGCCCAGCCGCTTCATTCGTCCTGGAGCTACTATGAATCGCCCTTTGTTCATCCTCAGTAACATGTGGGACGCCTTCCAACCTGGGGGGCACCCTACAGCAAATTCGAGCGGAGAGCCGAGGTCTGTCCGTGCTAAATTTCGGCGTCTGCGTACACGCAGGCGCCGAGCTGCGCGCCCACGTAGGTCTCTCATTGGCGCACGTCAGGCGCCGTGCACCAATGAGAGGACAGTGTGGCCGCGACCACCGGATGGGAATTTTCGCTCGCGCGGAGTCTTCGCGTGGCTTTCTTTTTTTTCCTTTTTGTCATCGCTTTTCATCGTCGCACGTGGCCGTGATGGCACAATCTTTCGCAGCCGATAGGTTATCTTAACCGTGGAGGAACAAAACTCAGAAGACTCGTCTCAGCTACGGTCGCGGAAAACCGCACAAATTGATTTGCGTCGATGGCGTTGCAGATTGTATTGAAAAGTCGAGAAAAATGTGGAAGATGCAGGTTTATTTATGCAGAAGTAGAATGTGTAAACTGTAATTAAGTTCCATGTCTAAATTACGTCTCTTAACGCTTTAAAAAACAGAAATCATTGAGTGAATGTTAAAACTGCTTTGGTCAATGTCTGCTTGTTAAGTCTAGCAACAACGCACCAGCGCGAGTACAAGCGTCAGCAGTGAGCGCCAACGGCGCCAGCGCCGAGTCCCATGGAGATGTGCACCGCTTGTGACGCCCACCGTGGCACGGCGCTGACGCTGAGCGCCGACGCGCAGGATATGTCGTTGGAGTTGGGCCTTAAGGCGTTTCGGATTTTATATAAACAATTCCGATGTTTCTGAGGAACATTTCATGCCCCTCTCTTTTGCATATTGTACAGTGTTGTTTGCCGCCTCTTGCAATTTTCGCTCGATTTCAGCATCGCTGCCTTTGTTTCTCCAAATGGTTATGTCATCCGCATATAGGCTGAATTTTATTTCTTCTATTTTCTTTAGCTTTCCTGGAATTCCACGCATGGCTATGTTGAAAAGTGTGGGCGATAGCACCGATCCTTGTGGTGTGCCCCTGCTCCCCACTTCGAATATCTGAGATTTTATCCCTTGGTATCTTATTTTTTCTTTTCTGTCTGTTAGAAAATTTCTTACATATTCATACATCCTTTAGCCTACGTTTAGTTCCGTGAGGCCCTACAGAATAGCATCGTGTTTTGCACTGTCAAATGCCTTCTTCAGGTCCAATCCTAAGATAAGCTGGCACTTACCAGTTGGTGCAATGCTGCATTCCTGCAGCACCCAAAGGCAGAGAAATGTAGAAGCATGATCTTGCACACAGCATAGCAGTCCACGAAACAGCGAGACAGCGGCAGCGCGTGGCTATCCGGACCGCTTTGCAACACGGCGCACCCGGCACTCGCCTGGCGAAGGTGACCCTACGTCGCTGTCCCCATCTCTCGGCAGCCAGCGGCGTAACTTGTCAACGGAGGAGGAGGGGCGGCGACGGCCGCGGAGCGCGGAGTTGACAGGCACAGAGTATATTAAGGAGGTTATGGTTCTACTTAAGCTGAGGACAACGCAGAGGGCAATGGAACGAAAAATGGTAGGGGTAACATTAAGAGATAGGAGGCGCGCACAGTGGGTCAGAGAAATAACTGAAGTTACTGACATTCTAGCGGAAATTAGGAAAGAGAAGTGGGCATGGGCAGGACATGTAGTGCGAAGAGAGGATAACCGATGGTCGCTTAGGGTAACAAACAAGATTCTAAAGGAAGGAAAGCGTCGCAGGGGGCGGCAGAAAGTTAGGTGGGCGGATGAGGTTAAGAAGTTCGCGGGGGTCAAGTGGATGCAGCTAGCACAGAACCGCGTTAATTGGAGAAATATGGGAGAGGCCTTCGCCCTGCAGGGGGTATAGTCAGGCTGATGATGATGATGATGATGAACTAGTTAACTAAGATTAACATTTTAACTCCCCTTTAGTTAAGTTTAGTGAATCACCGTTAATTATGCAATTGTGATTATCACTTGAACTTTAGGCTACAACGCCAAGTCATATATCAGAGAATAGATTATATCTAGCACGATTGCAATACACTGATTGCCGGTATTTGTTAATTGCCGTTATTTAATTAACTATGAATAAACGTTTAACTTCAGACTATAGCATAAAGTGATATATCATTTGATAGCTTATGCAGAGCACGTTTGCACTACACTGATTGCCGGTTTAGTTAAGAATTGTTAACTAGTTATTGGTGATTAACATTTGAACTTCTGTTTAGTTAACGTTAGTTAATCACCGTTAATTAGATAATTGTGATTAACGCTTGAAATATAGGCTAGAACGTCAAGTCATATATCACAGGATAGCTTGTAGGTAGCGCGATTGCAATACACTAATTGCCGGTATTTCTTACAGCCGTTATTAATTTAACTATGATTAAAACATTATGGTATCGCAGCACTTTCAGAGAAGGACAAAGGACTAGGGAGACACACAACTGCGCTGATGTCAGCGCAGTTGTGTGTGTCCCTAGTCCTTTGTACTTGTCTGAAAGCGCTGCGATACCATAATGTTTGACAACCACCACCAACTACCCCGGCAGTACACACTACATATGATTAAAAGTTTAACTTCAGACTATAGCATCAAATCATATATCATTGGATAGCTTATACAGAGCACGTTTGGACTACTCTAATTGTTCGTCCTAACTTTATATAGAACCATAAGAGTTTATGCGCTACCTGAAGCGTGAAACTATTCCTGCAGCGTCTGCATTAGCGCATTATTTTGATTCGTCTTGTACGCTGCTTGAAGCAACGCCTTCGGAACCACCATGGAATCGGGCACAGAGGTTCTTTTTTTTTTTTTTTTTTTTTTTTTGTGACACACAACTACTAGAATTCACGACTGTTTAGCATTTCAACATGGACGCTAACCTACAAACTGACTGTATCTTTTTAGATTTTGCTAAAGCCTTCGACCGCGTTGCTCATTCCCGCTTGTTCTCAAAATTGTCTGCTCTGTGCCTAGATTCTTTAACACTGTCATGGCTTCGTAACTTCCTTTCCTTTCGCCAACAGTTCACAACAGTTAACAATTTCACCTCCCCACTCTGTGATGTAGCATCTGGCGTACCTCAAGGCAGTGTTCTTGGCCCATTATTGTTTCTAACACACATTAATGACCTGCCCAATGATATATCTTCTTCCACGCGACTCTTTGCGGACGACTGCATCATTTACCGCTCTTTTAATTCTATAGTTGATCACCTTGCTCTCCAAACTGACCTGAACCTCATTTCAAATTGGTGTAATAAATGGCAATTGATGCTCAACTCAACTAAGTGCGTGGTTATCTCTTTCACTCGCAAGCGCACTAATTCTAAATTCTCGTTCACCATTGACGGTACTCTAGTGTCTTGGGCATCATCTTATAAGTATTTAGGTACTCACCTCACGAATAATCTATCATGGACCATGCATATTCAATCCATTTGTGCCAAAGCTTCAAGATCACTTGGGGACCTGCGCCGGAACTTGCGAAACGCCCCTAATAACGTGAGAAAAGTGGCTTACTTGACAATTGTGCGTCCTCAGTTAGACTTTGCCTCACCTACGTGGTCCCCATATCAAAAGTACCTAATCAACTTGCTTGAATCTGTGCAAAATAGAGCAGCTCGTTTTATCGCTTCAAAATTCACTCCTCATTTCAGCATAACTATGATCAAACTCGACATCTCCCTCGAACCTTTAGAAATTCATCGGTCCATCGCTCTTTTATGCTTACTTCCCAAATACCGCCACAACACCAGGCCATCTCCCTTGCCCATCGAAGAACCTACACGCACTTCCCGCCGCCTACATAAGCAGTACAGTATTAAACGCATACGTGGTAGAACCCAAACCTTCAATTCATCTGCCCTTCCACGTGTCATTGTTCTTTGGAATGATCCTCCCGACAGTATCGCATCCATCAGCAATCACAGACCATTCCATGAAAAGCTGCACAAACATTTTCTTTATTGAGTTTGTGTCATTTTATATGATTTACTGCTTTGTAAGTTCCTTTTCTCATCGTTACTAATATATTATGGTTTGGTTTCTTGTGCTGTTCCATCAATTCGATTTTTTGTTATGGCGTCTGCTTATTCTTTAGATCTGCGCTGAACACCAGCGATGCAAACTTCCCACTTGCTATGTACCCTTCACTATACTGTTGCGCGCGGTTATGTATGTCTTGTCATTATATTTACCCTCTTAATTGTTTTTACTCTGTATTGTACTGCGCGTTGTATTGTTCCTATTGTACTTCGCAATTTTGCCCCCCTTACTCAATGCCCTTCTGGGCCCTGTAAGGTATTTTGAATAAGTAAATAAAAGTGGACACACTCTAAGCTAACACTTAAAATAAAGAGATTTGCCCCGAATCATGCGAAGTTCCCTTTTATTCCGCGACTTTTGTAACGTACGCAGCTCGTTCAGTCGAAAAGGCATCGTTACCCCCGAATTACGAAAACGTGTCGTAGAGAGCCCACATGTTTCGCTGCGGCGCCCGGCTTAGGGTGGTGACATCTCTTGCCAGGGTTGCCGATTTTGGCCAAAAACAGTCAAGCTTGGTGGGCCGCCATTTTGGTCCCTGCAGCCTAGGAGTGGCACCCTTTGTATATGTAGAGCCAGAGTGAGCTAAGAGGATACAGTGGCAGAATTAACTTATAAGAAACATTACGTGCATTTTTGTGGGGATCACTGCTTGGTAATTAAACCAAAATGACATTCCTTAGTAGAAAATATTGTTAGCCGACGCATTGTTTCAAAGCGTATCATTACTTGGTTGATGAGCGTCTTGTACCTAATCTCTAGATAAAGCGTCCTCGGCCACTGTGTAGTTGTTTTTTCTAACTACAATACCACAACTGCTGCATAAATTGAAAACTTATGTCGAGTATAATTGCAATAAAATTATTGTAGGTACAATAGTTCATTAGTTCATTGTGAATAAAAATGAACTTTATGCAGCAATATCAAGTAATATATCGTTGGATAACTTGCGTCGACTATAATTGCGCTTGACTATTTCCAATTGTTAATTACTCGGCATTCGTTAATTAACGGTGATTATATATTGAACTTCTGACTATAGCAACAAGTCATATATCATTGGATAGCATATACAGAGCATGTTTGCACTACACAATTGCTGGTTTAGTTAAGAACTGTTAACTAGTTAATTGTAATGAACGGTAAAATTTTAGAAGTGTAAAGAACGGGGGAAGCCTTGAAGCGGGGAAGAAGAAATTAGGCATAGGCAAAAATCAGATGTATGCGCCAAAGGACAAAGTGGGCACCGTCTTCACGTATATGGAAAAGATAGTCAAAGTAGCCGAGGAGTTATATACTGATCTCTACAGCAGACAAAGTAGTCAGGACCGTAATGAAATTGGCGGTAGGAAAAACAGTCAGACCTTCCACCAGTGACGAAGGAAGAGGTTAAGATAGCAATGAAAACAATGACAATTGGGAAAGCAGCTGGAGATGATCGAATAACTATAGATTTGTTGAAGGATGGAGGGATATCGTGATAGAAGAACTGGCTACTCTGTATACGCAATGCCTGGCGTCATCAACAGTACCGGAACCATGGAAGAACGCAAACATTATACCCATTCATAAGAAAGGGGACGCTAAGGACCTTAAAAATTACCGACCTATCAGCTTACTGTCTGTTACCTATAAGGTATTTACTAAGGTAATCGCTAATAGAATCAGGACAACCTTAGACTGCAATCAAGCAAAGGATCAAGCAGGGTTTCGGAAACGTTACTCTACTATCGATCATATCCGTACCATCAATCAGGTGATAGAAAAATGCTCGGAATATAACCAGCCCTTATACATAGTATTCATTGATTACGAAAAAGCATGTGACTCAGTAGAAACCTCGGCGGTGATGCAGGCGTTGCGAAATCAGGGCGTAGACGAGCCATACGTGAAAGTGCTGGAAGATATATATAGTAGCTGCACAGCAACCATAGTTCTGCATAAAGAAAGTAACAAAATTCCCATAAAGAAATGTGTCAGGCAAGGAGACACGATCTCCCCAGTAATATTCACAGCTTGCTTAAAGGAAGTATTCAGAGACTTGGAATGGGAGTAGGTAGGGATAAGGGTAGATGGAGAATACCACAGTAATCTGCAATTTGCTGATGATATTGCCTTGCTAAGGCACTCAGGAGATGAACTGCATAGATTGATTAGTGACCATGACAGGAAAAGTAGAAAGGTAGGCTTGAAAATCAATATGCAGAAGACTAAAGCAATGTTCAACAGCCTCGGGAAGAACAGCAGTTTACGTTAGGTAGCAAAGCACTGGAATTAGTAGGCGAATGTCTACTTAGGACAGGTAGTAACCGCGGATCAAGACCATGACAAGGAAATAAGAAGCATAAGATTAGGATGGAGCGCATTTGGCAAGCATTCGTATAATATGACTAGTAGTTTAACGGTATCGCTCAAGAGGAAAGTATACAACAGTTTCATCTAACCTGTACTCACCTATGGGGCTGAAACGTGGAGGCTAACCAAGAAGGTTTGACTTAAGCTGAGGACAACGCAGAGGGCTACGGAACGAAAAATGATAGGGCTAACATTAAGAGATAGGAAGCGCGCACAGTGGGTCGGAGAAATAACTGAAGTTACTGACATTCTAGCGGAAATTGAGAAAGAGAAGTGGCCATGGGCAGGACATGTAGTGCGAAGAGAGGATAACGGATGGTCGCTTAGGGTAACAAACTAGATTCCAAAGGAAGGAAAGCGTCGCAGGGGGCTGCAGAAAGTTAGGTGGGCGGATGAGGTTAAGAAGTTCGCGGGGGTCAAGTGGATGCAGCTAGCACAGAACCGGGTTACTTGGAGAAATATGGCAGAGGCTTTCGCCCTGCAGGGGGTATAGTCAGGCTGAGGATGATGATGATGAACTAGTTAACTGAGAATAACATTTTAACTCCCATTTAGTTAATTTTAGTGAATCACCGTTAATTAGGCAATTGTGATAATCACTTGAACTTTAGGCTAAACGCCAAGTCATATATCAGAGAATAGCTTATATCTAGCATGATTGCAATGCGCTGCCTGCCGGTATTTGTTAATTGCCGTTATTTAATTAACTATGAATAAACGTTTAACTTCAAACTATAGCATCAAGTGATATATCATTTGATAGCTTATACACAGCACGTTTGCACTACACTAATTGTCGGTTTAGTTAAGAACTGTGAACTAGTTGATGATGATTGACATTTGAACTTCTGTTTATTTAATGTTAGTTAATCACCGTTAATTAGATAATTGTGATTGACACTTGAAATATAGGCTAGAACGCAAAGTCATATATCACAGGATAGCTTGTATGTAGCGCGATTGCAATACACTAACTGCCGGTATTTGTTACAGCCGAAATTTAATTAACTATGATTAAATGTTTAACTTCAGACTAGAATCATGTCATATATAATTGGATAGCGTATACAGAGCGCGTTTGGACTAAACTAATTCTTTGTCCTAACTTTATATAGAACCATAAGAGTTTATGCGCTACCTGAAGCGTGAAACTACTCCTGCAGCGTCTGCATTAGCGCATTATTTTGATTTGTCTTGTACGCTGCTTGAAGCAACGCCTTTGGAACCACCATGGAATCGGCCACAGAGGTTTTTGTTGTGACACTCAACTACTAGAATTAACGACTGATTAGCCTTTCAACATGGAGGCTAACCTACAAACTGACTGTATATTTTTAAATTTTGCTAAAGCCGTCAACCGCGTTGCTCATTCCCGCTTGTTCTCAAAATTGTCTGCTCTGTGCCTAGATTCTTTAGCACTGTCATGGCTTCGTAACTTCCTTTCGTTTCGCCAGCAATTCAATACAGTTAACAATTCCACCTCCCCAGTCTGTGATGTAGCATCTGGCGTACCTCAAGGTAGTGTTCATGGCCCATTATTGTTTCTAATATACATTAACGACCTGCCCATTGACATATCTTCTTCCATAGGACTCTTTGCGGACGACTGCATCATCTACCGCTCAATTAATTCTATAGATGATCACCATGCTCTCCAAACTGAGCTGGACCTGATTTCAAATTGGTGTAATAAATGACAAATGATGCTTAACTCAACTAAATGCACGGTTATCTCTTTCACTCGCAGGCGCACTAATTCTAATTTCTCGTTCACCATTGACGGTACTCTAGTGTCTCGGGCATCATCTTATATTTAGTTATTCACCTCACGAATAATCTTTCATGGACCACGCATATTCAATCCATTTGGGCCAAAGCTTCAAGATCGCTTGGGTACCTACGCCGGAACTTGCGAAACGCCCCTAAAAACGTGAGTAAGGTGGCTGACTTGACAATTGTACGTCCTTAATTAGACTTCGCCTGACCTACGTGGTCCCCATATCAAAAGTACCTAATCAACTTGCATGAAATCGTGCAAAATAGAGCCGCTAGTTTTTTCACTTGAAAGTTCAGTCCTGATTTCAGGATAGCTATGATTAAACTTGATATCTCCCTCGAACCTTTAGAAATTCGTCGCTCCCTTGCCCATCGAAGAACCTACACGCATTTCCAGCCGCCTACATAACCAGTACAGTATTAAACGTTTACGCGGTAGAACCCAAGCCTTCAATTCATCTGCCCTTCCACGTGCCATTGTTCTTTTGAATGATCTTCCCGACAGTATCTCATCCATCAGCAATCAAAGGGCATTCCATGACCAGCTGCACAAACATTTTCTTCATAGTTTGTGCCATTTTATAGGATTTAGTGTCCTATAAGTTCTTTTTCTCATTGTTACTAATATATTATGGTTTGGTTACTTGTGCTGTTTCATTAATTCGATTTTTTGTTATGGCTTCTGCTTATTCTTTAGATGTGTGCTGAGCACAAGCGATGCAAACTTCCACTTGTTATGTACCCTTTACTGAACTGTTGCTCGCGGTTATGTATGTCTTGTCATTATATTTACCCTGTTTTTACTGTCTTGTACTGCGCGTTGTAATGTTCCTATTGTAGTTCGCAATTCCCCCCCCCCCCCCCCCCCCCCCTTACTCAATGCCCTTCTGGGCCCTGTAAGGTATTTTGAATGAGCAAATAAAAGTGGATACTCTATAAGCTAACACTTAAAAAAGAAGAGGAATTTGCCCCGAATCATGCGAAGTTCCCTTTTATTCCACGACTTTTCTAACGTACGCAGCTCGTTCAGTCGAAAAGGCATCGTTACCCCCGAATTAAGGAAACGTGTCGTAGGGAGCCTACATGTTTCGCTGCGGCGCCTGGCTTAGGGAGATGACATCTTTTGCCAGGGTTGCCGATTTTTGCCAAAAACAGCCGCCAAGCTTGGTGGGCCGCCATTTTTGTCCCCAGCCTAGGAGTGGCACGCTTTGTATATGTAGATCCAGAGTGAGCTAAGACGAGACAGTGGCCGAATTAACTGATAAGGAACATTACGGGCATTTTTGTGGGGATTACAGCTTGGTAAATAAACCAAAATGACATTCCTTAGTAGAAAATATTGTTAGCCGACGCACTGTTTCAATGCGTATCATTACTTTGTGTTTTGCGTCTTGTACCTAATTTGTAGATAAAGTGTCCACGGCCACTGGGTAGTTGTTTTGTTGCAACTACAATAACACAACTGCTACATAAATTGAAAGCTTATGTCGAGTATAATTGCAATAAAGTTATTGTAGGTATGTTCATTAGTTCATTGTGAATAAAAATGAACTTTATGCAGCAATATCAAGTAATATATCGTTGGATAACTTGCGTCGACCATAATTGCACTTGGCTATTTGCAATTGTTAATTACTCGGCATTCGTTAATTAACGGTGATTAAATATTGAACTTCTGACTATAGCAACAAGTCATATATCATTGGATAGGATATACAAAGCATGTATGCACTACACAATTGCTGGTTTAGTTAAGAACTGTTCGCTAGTTAATTGTAAAGAACACTGGAATTGTAGAAGTGTAAAGAACGGGGGAAGCCTTGAAGCGGGGAAGAAGAAATTAGGCATAGGCAAAAATCAGATGTATGCGCCAAAGGACAAAGTGGGCAACGTCTTCACGTATATGGACAGGATAGTCAAAGTAGCCGAGGAGTTATATACTGATCTCTACAGCAGACAAAGTAGTCAGGACTGTAATGAAATTGGCGGTAGGAAAAAACAGTCAGACGTTCGACCAGTGACGAAGGACGAGGTTAAGTAGCAATGAAAACAATGACAATTGGGAAAGCAGCTGGAGATGATCGAATAACTATAGATTTGTTGAAGGATGGAGGGATATCGTGATAGAAGAACTGGCTACTCTGTATACGCAATGCCTGGCGTCATCGACAGTACCGGAACCATGGAAGAACGCAAACATTATACTCATTCATAAGAAAGGGGACGCTAAGGACCTTAAAAATTACAGACCAATCAGCTTACTGTGTGTTACCTATAAAGTATTTACTAAGGTAATCACTAATAGAATCAGTTCAGTTCAGTCGTTCAGTCGTGTCCGACTCTTCGTAACCCTATGGACCATGTCACGCCACGCTTTCCGGTCTCTCACTATCTTCCTAACGTCACATAACTTCATCTGCAATGCCTCGAGGATGCCATCTAACCATCGCGTTCGCTGCCTACCCCTTCTCCGGCGACCCTCAACCTTTCCCAACATCAAATCTTTCTCCAAGCGACTCTACTCTTCTTATCAGATGACCAAAGTAGCTGAGCTTTAACTTTAGAATTTGACCCTCCAATGAGCAGTCAGGGTTTATGGTCGACAGTATCGACTGATTTGATCTTCTGGCAGTCCAAGGAACTCTCAAGAGTCTTCTCCAGCACCACAATTCAAACGCGTCAATTCTTCGGCGGTCAGCCTTTTTCACAGTCCAACTCTCGCATCCATACATCACAACTGGAAAGAATCAAGACAACCTTATACTGCAGTCAAGCACATGATCAAGCTGGGTTTCGGAAACGGTACTCTACTATCAATCATATCCGTACCATCAATCAGGTGATAGAAAAATGCTCGGAATATAACCAGCCCTTATACATAGCATTCATTGATTATGAAAAGGCATTTGACTCACTAGAAACCTCGGCGGTTGTGCAGGCATTGCGAAATGAGGGAGTAGACGAGCCATACGCTAAAGTGCTGGAAAATGCATATATATATATATATATATATATATATATATATATATATATATATATATATATATATATATATATATATATATATATATATATATATATATATATATATAGTAGCTGCACAGCAACCATAGCTCGGCATAAGGAAAGTAACAAAATTCCCATAAAGAAATGTGTCAGGCAAGGAGGCACGATCTCCCCAGTAATATTCACAGCTTGCTTAAGGGAAGTATTCAGAGACTTGGAATAGGAGCAGAACGGTAGATGGAGAATACCTCAGTAATCTGCGATTTTGTAATGATATTGCCTTGCTAAGTAACTCAGGAGATGAGCTGCAAAGAGTGATAAGTGACCTAGATAGGAAAAGTAGAAAGGTAGGCTTGAAAATTAATATGCAGAAGACTAAGGTAATGTTCAACAGACTCGGGAAAAACAGCAGTTTACGTTAGGTAGCGAAGCACTGGAAGTAGTAGGCGAATGTCTACTTAGGACAGGTAGTAACCGCAGATCAAGACCATGACAAGGAAATAACAAGAAGAATAAGATTGGGATGGAGCGCATTTGGCAAGCACTCGCAGATTATGACTAGTAGTTTACTGGTATCGCTCAAGAGGAAAGTGTACAACAGTTTCATCTAACCTGAACTTACCTATGGGGCTGAAACGTGGAAGCTAACCAAGAGGATTCTACTTAAGCGTAGGACAATGCAGAGGGTTATGGAACGAAAAATGGTAGGGGTAACATTAAGAGATAGGAAGCGCACACAGTGGGTCAGAGAAACAACGAAGTTACTGGCATTCTAGCGGAAATTAAGAAATAGAAGTGGGCATGGGCAGGACATGTAGTGCGAAGAGAGGATAACCGATGTTCGCTTAGGGTAACAAACTGGATTCCATGGGAAGGAAAGCGTTGCAGGGGGAGGCAGAAAGTTAGTAGGCGGATGAGGTTAAGAAGTTCGCAGGGGTCAAGTGAATGCAGCTAGCACAGAACCGCGTTAAATGGAGAAATAAGGGATAGGCCTTCGCCCTGCAGGGGGTATAGTCAGGCTGATGATGATGATGATGATGATGATGATGATGATGATGAGCTAGTTAACTGAAATTAACATTTGAACTCTCCTGTAGTTAATTTTAGTGAATCACCGTTAATTAGGAAATTGTGATTACCACTTGAACTTTAGGCTACAACGCCAAGTCATATACGAGAGGATAGGTTATATCCAGCACGATTGCAATACACTGATTGCTGGTATTTGTTTATCGCCGTTATTTAATTAACTATCAATAGACGTTTAACTTCAAACTATAGCGTCAAGTGATATATCATTTGATAGCTTATACAGACCACGTTTGCACTACACTAATATTGCCTGTTTAGTTAAGAACTGTTAACTAGTTGATGATGATTAACATTAGAACTTCTGTTTCTTTAATGTTAGTTAATCCTCTTTAATTAGATAATTGTGATTGACATTTGAAATATAGGCTAGAACGTCAAGTCATATATCACAGGATATCTTGCATGTAGTGCGATTGCAATACACTAATTTCCGGTATTTGTTATAGCCGTTATTTAATTAACTATGATTAAAGGTAAACTTCAGACTATACAATCATGTCATATATCATTCGATAGCTTATACAGAGCGCGTTTGGACTAAACTAATAGTTTGTCCTAACTTTACATAGAACCATAATAGTTTATGCGCTACTTGAAGCGTGAAACTATTCCTGCAGCGTCTGCATTAGCAAATTATTTTGATTCGTCTTTTACGCTACTTGAAGCAACGCCTTTGGAACCACCATGGAATCGGCCACAGAGGTTTTTCTTCACTCAACTACTAGAATTCACGACTGATTTGCATTTCAACATGGACGCTAACCTACAAACTGACCGTATCTTTTTAGATTTTGCTAAAGCCTTCGACCGCGTTGCTCATTCCCGCTTGTTCTCAAAATTGCCTGCTCTGTGCCTAGATTATTTAACACTGTCATGGCTTCGTAACTTCCTTTCCTTTCGCCAGCAGTTCACAACAGTTAACAATTCCACCTCCCCAGTCTGTGATGTAGCATCTGGCGTACCTCAAGGTAGTGTTCATGGCCCATTATTGTTTCTAATATACATTAACGACCTGCCCAATGACATATCTTCTTCCTTTGGACTCTTTGCTGTCGACTGCATCATCTACCGCTCAATTAATTCTATAGATGATCACCATGCTCTCGAAACTGAGCTGCACCTGATCTCAAATTGGTGTAATAAATTGCAAATGATGCTTAACTCAACTAAATGCACGTTTATCTATTTCACTCGCAAGCGCACTAATTCTAATTTCTCGTACACCATTGACGGTACTCTAGTGTCTTGGGCATCATCTTATAAGTATTTAGGTATTCGCCTCACGAATAATATTTCATGGACCACGCATATTCAATCCATTTGTGCCAAAGCTTCAAGATCGCTTGGGTACCTACGCCGGAACTTGCGAAACGCCCCTAAAAACGTGAGTAAGGTGGCTGACTTGACAATTGTACGTCCTTAATTAGACTTCGCCTGACCTACGTGGTCCCCATATCAAAAGCACCTAATCAACTTGCTTGAAACCGTGCAAGATAGAGCCGCTCGTTTTATCACTTCAAAGTTCATTCCTCATTTCAGCATAACTACGATCAAACTCGACATCTCCCTCTTACCTTTAGAAATTCGTCGCTCCATCGCTCTATTACGCTTACTTCATAAATACCGCCACAGCACCAGGCCATCTCCCTTGCTCATCGAAGAACCTACACGCATTTCCCGCGCCTACATAACCAGTTCCACAAAACCCCGGCCCTCAGTCACCAGCGGCTGCGGAACAACTGACCACGGCGGCGGCCAGACCTGTGACGCAGCAGGGGGTGCTAAGAATGCCTGGCTCCGCTGGACAGGCCGCCATTGGAAACTGACCCTGGCAACGTTTAATGCTAGAACCCTAGCTAGTGAAGCTAGTTTAGCAGTGCTGTTAGAGGAACTAGAGGGTATTAAATGGGATGTCATAGGGCTTAGTGAGGTTAGGAGGCCGAATGAGGCATGTACTGTACTGAAGGATGGGCACGTACTGGTTAACGAGGTTTACCAGAAGGGCGACAACTAGGAGTGTTTCCTTATCAATAAGTATATAGCGGGTAATATAGATGAATTCTATAGTATTAATGAGAGGGTGGCAGACATCGTAATTAGGATTAATAGGCGGTATAAACTGAAGGTTGTACAAGCCTATGCACCTACATGTAGTTATGATGACTAGGCAGTTGAAAGCTTCTACGAAGATGAAGAATCGGCAATGCGAAAAGTAAAGACGCAGTATAGTGTACTAATGGGCGACTTCAATGCCAAGGTAGGGAAAAAGCAGGCAGGAGACAAGGCAGTAGGTGACTATGGCATTGGTTCTAGGAATAGCAGGGGGGAGTTACTAGTTGAGTTTGCAGAGTGCAATAACTTACGAATCATGAATACCTTCTTCAGCAAACGGAAGAACCGGAAATGGACATGGAAAAGTCCTAACGGGGAGACTAAAAATGAAATTGACTTCATAATGTGTTCAACCCCCGCCATTATGCAAGATGTAGAGGTAATCGGGAAAGTGCGATGCAGTGACCACATAATGGTGAGGTTCCGAATTAGCCTAAATCTGAAGAAGGAACGCCGCAGATTAGTAAGAAAGAAACCCATCAACCAATTAGCGGTGAGGGGGAGGGCAGGAGAGTTCAGGATCTCGCTACATAATAGGCATTCAGCTCTAACCGAGGATGGCGACATTACCCTAGCAGCAAGGAACAATAATTTCAGAGATATCATTACTGAGTGCGCGGTAGAAGTAGGCGGTAGGATAAGAGAGGATACCGGTAAGCTGTCTAAGGAGACGAAAGATTTGATTAAGAAACGCCAGAGCATGAAAGCTTCCAATCCAACAGACCAGATCGAATTAGCTGAGATATCAAAGCTAATCAATAAGCGCAAGGTTGCCGATATAAGGATGTATAACATGGAGAAAATTGAGCATGCTGTAAAGAACGGGGTAAGCCTTAAAGTGGTAAAGAAGAAATTGGGCATAGGCAAAAACCAAATGTATGCGATAAGGGACAAGGCGGGCAACGTCATCACTAATATGGACAAGATAGTCAAAGTAGCCGAGGAGTTCTATACAGATCTCTACAGTAGCCGAAGTAGTCAGGACAGTTTTTTCCTACAGTCAGGACGGTAGGGAAAAACAGTCAGACGTTCCACCAGTGACTAAGGATGAGGTCAAGTAAGCACTAGAAACTATGAAAAGTGGGAAATCAGCTGGAGAGAATCAGATAACTACAGATTTGCTGAAGGACGGGGGGGATATCGTGCTAGAAAAACTGGCCACCCTGTATACGCAGTGCCTGGTGTCATCGACGGTACCGGAACCATGGAAGAATGCAAACATTATTCTCATTCACAAGAAAGGGGACTCTAAGGACCTTAAATATTACAGATCAATCAGCTTACTGTCTGTTACGTATAAGGTATTTACTAAGGTAATCGCTAATAGAATCAGGACAACCTTAGACTGCAATCAAGCAAACGATCAAGCAGGGTTTCGGAAACGGTACTCTACTATCGATCATATCCATATCATCAATCAGGTGATAGAAAAATGCTCGGAATATAACCAGCCCTTATACATAGCATTCATTGATTAAGAAAAGGCATTTGACTCAGTAGAAACCTCGGCGGTGATGCAGGCATTGTGAGTTGGCTACCCTGTTTTAAAGGGCTTTACTCATGATGCTAGGGATGCAGAGGAGCACCGCTGAGCTGAAGAAGCCCAAAGTACAAGACCCGTTGCCATTCCATATTACTATCAAAGCTCCCACTGCTTAAAAAAACGTGGCTGAGAAAGGTGACGTCCTTGTAGTCATCACTGCGCCAAAAATATTGGCTGGTGTGTGCAATATGTGGCAGGGAAAGCACAAGCAAGGTTGTAGCACCAAGCGCGTAGGCAGGTTCGTCCCGTGGTTAGAGTGCGTTCGTTTATCATACGCGGCTGCCATATGCCAAAAGCTACATAGAACAAATTGGATGTTGCAAAAGCGGCACAATTCAGGAGCGGCACACACGAGTAGGAGCACTGGTGGGAGGAAAATAAAGAGGGGGGGGGGGGGGGGAGGGGGGCAACTGGACGTCTCTTGCCACCATTGCATCAGAACCGAGGCGTGCGACTCGATTCCGTGAAACGACAATCTTGAGGAAGTTCGCGTCTAAACTCGGCAGAAAAGTGTACAAAAGCATACTGCATTAAGATGGAATTCACTACTTGTGTTAGCAATTGAGGCCTAGCTCGGTCGCCTTATCCGACAACTTGAGGAGTTCAAATATTCCACACATGTCAGCGTGCTTGTCTTCTTAGTTTGCCATTACTTTGCCAAGATCAGCTTCACTGTAGGGGTGGACTATGTTTATGTCGGCTTTCAACGGCTTCTTATCCAAAGCATGGTTTCCTGTGGTCGGTACGGCACGATATAAAGCGAAAAAGTGATGCTTGTTCAATGCTGCAGAAATAACGCAACCGCTTAAATGAATTTTTTAACTGACACATAGTAGGGTTTATATCGAGGAAAGCTACAAAGCGTCTCTTCACACTCGGAGATCCGCAAGGACTGGGCCCGACCCGCTGTGGAGTGTTTTTACCTATTGAGATGAGAGGGTGACATCGAAGTCCAGCCTTCCAGGACGCTTGGATCTCGAGTACAGGCTGTAATTTTAGCTTAAGACTTTATGAAATCGTTTTAATAAGCATCCCAACATTTTCTTAACATAAAGATGACAAGCTGAGATGAAGTACCTGTATGCTTGCAACCAAGGCTAGAGTCGCACCAGAGAGCACCTGTCTCACATACTATTACCGAAGTGTCTAAAGGTACGTCCGACGTACCCATTCAATTCTCGCAAAGATACGGCGGACGTCGATATACAGGCCCTGGGCCCATGGCTGTATGCACGTCGAACGCGTATGGTATCATTCCGCTTGATATCAGCTGGCCGCGACTCTCGATGAGGTGCTACGAAGAGTTCATCCGTTCTAACATAGATCACGGTCTTCACTCAGGATTGTGTACGGCAAGCATCGCTGTCACGCACATAGCTGCAGGCGATGCGACGTACTGCACCAGCTCCACCAGCTGGCATCGAGATACGCACATTCACGAGCAGCTTTTGCTTCGCACTAAACTATTACCTCGATCTGCCCGTAATGTAGGCGAGCTACTTCTAGCATTTACGCTGTCTTAGGTCCTGCATCGACCTCCAAAGATCTAGCGCCGGCACAACACACACACCTCGCCGTGCAGAACATTCGGCAGTCCAAAGTATGTATGTGAAATGGCATTATGCTCGTTCCTCACATGCAGACCGAGGAAACAGGATATTTCTAGTTAAATTCTTTGTTTAAATTCTACCTCAGAGCCGTGGCAGAAGACATGCCTAATCTACTAGAGGCCTGCACATCGACTCGTCGAGGCGAAGACCTACTGCACCGCAACGCAAGAGTGCACAACCGGAAAGCCGGAAGCGCGAATGATCCGAATCCCCTGTGAACAGCAATGTTATTTGGTATTTAGGGGAAGATTAGACTAACGTGCTCAGCCTGCATCTTTTTCTCGTCGTTGAATTTTGCGTACATGTAGTTTAAACCCCCGCACGCTCGAGGTTAGCGTGACCCGACTGAACGGCCGCGCAGCTTTAAAACGTGCGGGAGATATGCATGCGTCGCCGGACTTATAGGTACACGGTAGACAATGCGCGCTACATTGCAGAGTGTGCCATGCAAGTGGTCGTTGCTATAACCACGCATCCAACCCCGAGGCGCATAAATGTTCAACCGTGAACGTATCAATGATCGAAGAGAGGACGGAATTTCTTAATATTGGGCGTGAAATCGATAGCTACCAGTGCTCAGTGTTAGAGAAATTCTGCCTTGACCATGCACAATTCAGTGTTTCAGGTGTGTTCAGTAGATATAAGTTTGAACAGTTCGCCTTTTAAGTCAGCGGCGCCAGCGATGGACCGGCGAAGCAATTTTTCACGCTACACCGCTGTCTGGCTAGAAAGCCTACCTAGGTAGCGTTTGACATTCAGCTGCTTTTTGTGGGCCCCGTAATTGAATGCAACACCTTCAGAAACGCGTTAAATGTTCAAAAATCTGTTGTCTTCACTCCAGTTTCACTCCAGGCTCTCAAAGCAGGTGGACGCTGATTAAGCAGTTGAGCACTCCAGTCGAAACCAAACATCCGCGTCTTTAGAGATCTGTAAAATCGCCTTCAGTTTTTAAAATTATTGGAATATGTCACTTTCCGGTCGCTGGGACATAAACCCTCATGACAGAGCTGTCACGTGAATAAGGACCACACCAGACCGAAAGCTTGTCTCGTATAACATAGCTAACCAAGGTATACCTTACAGCGTTGTGTTGATTTTTATGGTGCATAAGTGACTAATGCTGCCATGCACCAACAAGGTTTAATGTATTTATTTTGTGTGTAATGACTAAAATGTTCTTTAGGATGTAGCTTGTTTAGAAACATTTTAGGAACCCAAAAATGGCAGGAAATTTGCACGTCTCTCCTAGGATCATACTGGGATAGAAAGGGATCTGTGGCAAAATTGTACAAAATATTTTTCTCTTATTTTCTCTACTCTCGTGCACGTGTAAGTAAGATATGGTTTATTGTTAGTTCATCTCCACACTCCTTGCATATTGGTTTGTCCTCTTTCGTAAGTATGAATCTGAAACATATCCTCCATGATATGTTTCTGATGACTGCATGATTTCCATTCCTCGATGACAGGTTTGACAAAGTGTAGTTTGCAGTTATTTCAATGTTTCAAAAATCTTGCCATTTCACTCTCACTTTTCTTTGTACAGCTTCTTGGTATCTTCATGCAGCATATTCACCCCATCTGATATTGCATTGGGGCAAAGTAACCTGGTTATTTCTTTTCATCACCTTTCAAGATAACTGTCCCGATTTCATAAAGTGTAGGGCTTCTGACGACAGGAACTCATTTGAAGTCATAGAAATAAATGAGATCCACAATAATGAGCTATATAGGGTATGCATATACATGTCCATCGCTCAGTGGAATGGTGTCAGTACGCTGTTAAAACAGGTCTTGTGGTAACAACAACCATTGTCTGAGGTGGTCCTTTAATGGGCATTGAAATGCCATGTAACTGCAGGTACTGACAGAACTGTTAATCACGCTATCTGATGATGCCATCCTTGTATGCATATAGGCATACATTTCAGAATCTGCAGTGCATCACTTGACCATTTGCCACCAGTTTGTGTGAAAATGTATTTTTCATGCGTATTAACCAGTATTTAACAGATGGACCCTGTGCACAAGCCAAAAGTGCCACGAGCCAAATGTCACGAGGCCACACGACATGGCAGGAACTAACTCAAGTTTACAAAGTTATATTTGGAATATGTTCTGGGACGTTTCAGTTCCGATTAAGAAAGGTTACTCCTAGGTCATAGAGCCTATGTTTGTACCGTTTGGTTACCGTGAGGCTTACAGAGGCGTATGCCAAGTTGTCTATCACATAACAGGGCAGCCTACGACCATATGCTAATGAGTATGTCTGAGATAACCGAGACATGAATTAAGGAATTAGTAATTAAGTTTGTAAGTTTGTAATGAGAATCCACAGTGGGATCTGCAGACAAGAGCCATTAACGCTGGCGCAGCATACCCTTACAGGTTGAGATTATGAGTCTCCCTAATTTTTTGTCTGCTCAAAGCTTGTCATTTTCTTCGCTCTTCCAGGTGAGTAAGATGTGAAAATAATAGCATCGAGAATGCTAGAAACCATCGTTAACAGGGATGCTGATCCCAACCCCGTAAAAAGGAATTTCAGAAAAGATGGGTGACTGGTAATGCTGACAACAGTTGAAGCTAAGTGGAAAGGCATGAAATTGAAATGCAGCGTATGCAGAGATATGTTGCGAGACGACCAGTCTGTGGTGTGCGACATCTGTCTCCGTTAGTTTCATCAAGTGGCTGGCCAAAGCAGATGGGGCTTGTGGTTTTGTGATAAGTGCAGTGTAGTAGAATAGATACAACCTTGCCCATTAACAATTGGAATGCAGTAAGTGCATTGTTCTGTTTCTGCAAGATGTTCATGGTTTCCATGCAGACATTATGAGAAATTTCTTCCTAGAGAATGTTTGCTGAAATGTGAATATAATGTGCAATAAAACTAGTGTTTTCTAGCTATTTACGTTTTCTTGCGTACATTAATTCTGTGAAGGAAACCACAGGCTAGAAGGAAATGTAATGGCATGCATTTTGTTACTTGGCCCCGTTGTGCTGGCTCAGTAGTTAGAGTGCTTGGCTGCTGAACCCATAAATGCAGATTTGGTTCCAGCCACAGCAGGGGCATTTCAATTAGAGGCGAAACAATAGGCCGCCATGCACCGTGTGGGGTCAGTGCATGTAAACCCCAGGTGGTCGAAGTTATAATGGAGCCCTCAACTATTGTGTTCCTCATAGCCGTAGTTGTTTTGGAATGCTAAACCAGACATTATATATCACATCGTACTCTGAGTAATGTGCAATTCGTGGTCAGTTAATCATACACTAAATGACCAATTTTTTTCTGCATGGTACAGCAGTTGTTGTACAATTTTATTTTAGCCTTCATGAAGAATATCACACTGGCTCCACATGGCCTTCTGTCGACCCTTGATATGTGTCACAACCACACACCCGAGTATGCATTTGTCTAAGGGCACCTATGCATGCATGGAAGGGACCGTTATTTTCCATTTGTCAGAACTGAAATGCATGATCCACATCCTTCCTGTAATTGAACTGCCTGTTATTGAACTGTCCAGCATTGATGCAAGTTTCAAAGAACTGCAATTAGCAAATTAATCCAAGCAGGAAGCCATGCCAAGAACTGATTCAGTTTCATCTTTAACAACTGTTTGAGAACTGAAATTAGCCAAATGTTGCAAAACATAGATGAGAGGTAACAAAATCTAAGAAAACAACACATCCTACCTATGGCATGTAGGATTTCACATCCTAAAGTGACATATGTAGCTATGAAGAATACTGCAGTGGAGAGCTCCAGACTAATCTGACTGCCCGGGCTTGGTACTTTGCGTTGACATCTTGCAGGAAACAGATGCATTTACATTTCACCTACACCAAAGTGCGACTGCCATCATTGGCATTAAACATCACGACTTTGGGGCAAGTAGCCGAACGTGCCGCTGAGATGTCGCAGCATGTACGTACAGGGTGATCCACTTCTAGCTATTACACGGTCACTGCTTTCAAAGCAGCATTGTGTCGGATGCAGGCGCTTATCAAAGCAAAGCGATATATGCACAGTGGGATGCGGAGGTGATGCTTCGCATGGCCTGCCGCCTAACTTTATGGAATGGCCGGGTCGGACGCAATGATGCTTTGAAAGCAGTGGCCGTGTTATAGCAAGAACTGGATCACCCTGTACATGCTATACACGTCAACCTTTCCAGCATTAAAGCTGTCACATGCATGGCAGATATTCATGTTCATTTCTGGACTGACAAGTTTAAAAGTGTACCTTTTGTGTTTGTCTAGCATGAAAAAGAAAGGAAACTATTGTAGTAAGGTTAAAAGTTGGGCGAGTGTTGTGTCCTTCTACTCTTCATCATCATCAGCCTGACTATACCCACTGCAGGGCGAAGACCTCTCCCATATTTCTCCACTTAACCCGGTTCTGTGCTAGTTGCATCCACTTGATCCCTGCGAACTTCTTAATCTCATGCGCGCACCTAACCTTCTGCCGCCCCCTGCTACGCTTTCCTTCCCTTGGAATCCAGTTTGTTACCCTCAGCGACCATCGGTTATCGTCTCTTCGCACTACATGTCCTGCCCAAGTCCATTTTTTCTTCTTAATTGCCATTAGAGTGTCGGTAACTTGAGTTATTTCTCTGACCCACTCTGCACGCTTTCTATCTCTTAATGTTATCCCTACCATTTTTCGTTCCATAGCCCTCTGGGTTGTCCTCAACTTAAGTAGAACTCTCTCGGTTAGCCTCCACGTTTCAGCCCCATAGGTGAGTACAGGAAAGATGCAACTGTTGTATACTTTCCTCTTAAGCGATACCGGTAAGCTGCTAGTCATAATCTGCGAGTGCTTGCCAAATGCGCTCCATCCCAATCTTATTCTTGTTATTTCCTTTTCATGGTCCGGATCTGCGGTTACTACCTGTCCTATGTAGACATATTCTCCTACTACTTCCAGTAGTTCGCTACCTAATGCAAACTGCTGTTCCTTCCCGAGGCTGTTGAACATTACCTTAGTCTTCTGCATATTGATTTTCAAGCCTACCTTTCTACTTTTCCTGTCTAGGCCATCAATCATTATTTGCAGTTCATCCCCCGAGTTGCCTAGCAAGGCAATGTCATCAGCAAATCGCAGATTACTGAGGTATTCTCCATCTACCCTTATCCCTAACTGCTCCCGTTCCAAGTCTCTGAATACTTCCTTTAAGCAAGCTGTGAATAGTACTGGGGAGATTGTGTCTCCTTGCCTAACACCTTTCTTTGTGGGAGTTTTGTTACTTTCTTTATGCAGAACTATGGTTGCTGTGCAGCCACTATATATATATATATATTCCAGCACTTTCACGTACGGCTCGTCTACCCCCTGATTTCGCAATGCCTGCATCGCCTTCTTGGTCCTTGTTGTTCGCGCTAACTACTAAATGAAAATGAAAGGAAGCTATGGAAAAACGGAAAAAAAAGAACGTAATATATTGAAAAAGTACTAGTCATTAAAACAAAGCATATTCGTTCCTTTATTAGTAATGATAAAGTGGCCTTCAACAATAGTACACAGCCTGAATATTTAGGAAGGTGCTGTGTCAGGCAGCTATTCTACAGAAACCTCAACCATTTCACCTGTAGCAATGCGCATCTCGGCGGTGTGGGCTGCACACTTATTTTTCGGTCCACTCCAACATGCGAAAACTGCATGATGTGCATTCCCATTTCCCGAGTTTTGAGCTCTGTAGTGCAGTCTGATAACAAATTGTCGATGGCTTATTTTCGTCTGACTGTTGCACAGCGCGTCTAATTAAATTACCACTGCACCTAATAGCACTGACATGCACGTGTAACATCGCCGATCATTAAAGGACACTGATGTCCGTCCGGACATCGGTGCACTCATCACAGCACTCTCGTAGGACGTGATCCGTACATCACAGCATCTCACGTTAAGCACAATCCACACCTCCAGTTGTACAACAAACACGAATATGCTTGGGCTAGAGACACGCCGGCGGTACCCAGCTCTTTCAGCGCCGCTTCTATATGTATGTAGAACTTGCAGCACCAAACCTCAATGCGAGCAGAAAGCGATGCGTTACGTGACGCATCTGATCACAGATGGAAGTGAGGAAATTTTGAAGACTCAAAACTACATAACGACCGTCGTAGACGTTAATCCACATAATAACGAGGACCAAATCAGCGGGCGTGCGTACCGCGGGCTGGCCGTCAACACCGCGATTACTTTCGCTTGCGCTCTGGTCGTGCTTGCCACCCTGCCGCGGTCCAACTCACGTAAACCTATCATCATGCCATCACGTAGTCTATCACCCATTCTAGGCACTATTCTTGCCACTGTACTATTTTTTGTAATTTCACATTTCACGCATGCAGTATGTAGTACATACTTAGCTTGAACCTCGCACACCTCGTACCAACTTCGATTTGTTGCTACAACCACATCTGGGGATCTCGGATCCGTCCGGCTTTCCCGACGGATCCCAAGACCCATATCGGAGAAAAATGCGTTGGTTCCGTCGGACGAACTATATAGACGAACCTAACCGATCGGGCCCGTCCGCCGTACCCCTCCCGGATCCGTCCGGCTTTCCCGATGACGTAAACACCTGATCGGGTCCGTCCGCCGTACCTCTGAAAAATATTTCCCGGATCTATCCGACGTATCCTGAAGAAAAATGCAACGGACCCGTCGGACGTACCTTTAAGACCATTGATCGGGTCCGTCTGACGTACCTTTAGCCACAGCCTACTGTTAAAACGTCTGCCAGGTCTAAACAAAAGGAAGACTTCGGGGAAGAAAGCTTCGAGGGTTTGCGTGTTACCTGCTCTCGAAAGCTACCCTTCAGCGCCTCACACTCACTCTAAGACTGACTCAATAAAGCAGACAGCTGAGATTAAATGAAATCCAATTCCGTGTAGTCATGGTATGTCCTTGGATCTCTATCTGGCAGGTTGAAATTATGACAGCGCTGCTTTTTGTACACCTGATTCTGCTTAGCCATTTCTGTGGAGGAAAAGAGGCCTCCTCTCTTCCGCAGATTCTCCGTGTTGTTGTGCAAGCAGTTGTTCACGCGAGGTGCGTCCTGTCCCTTTTTCTGCCTTGTGCCAAACACAGGCATACACCACGTGTGTGTTGCTAAACAAACTAAAAGCGAAGCAACGAAAGCAACGAAACTCGTACTAGGCTGAGATGTTCCATTCGGCGGGCTACAGTGTTCTAGAAGGCTGTAGCCGGAACGTTGTTAGCCGGGGCGCACCTCAGCCTGCGTACACGAGAGCTTTGGGTGGCGGCGCTTCGTTTGAAGATTGGAGGCGACAGATAAAGCACAAAGCAAGCAAGTGTACGTCGGGCTTTGCCCCCTGTGGTAACGTACCGACGACAGACTATACTCCCTTCACAGCGAGGGCAGCTGTCAATAGGAAAGCTGTTAGGAAAGCTGTTTAAAAAAAAAAAAAACTCTTCTGCTGGGCGGGCAGATGACGCACGCTGGTCCACGGCCGGGCTCAAGCAGCGGCCGTGGCTGGTCTTATCAGACCTCCCTGAGGCGCCGGGTGGAGACATGGGTGCATGTGGCAGCAGTGCTCTCAGAAGGGTACACACGCGTCCACCACTGTTCGTTCCTTTTCCGCTCTCTCTGTCCAAAGGTCTTCCTTAAGTTCATACTCCCCCCCCCCCCCTCCCCCGCCTCCTTTAAAAAAGGGAAAAGAAAAAGACAACGAACGGCAGGAACGGCTGGGGAAGCGCTTTAGTTTGTGTTGCTGTGTGCTTTCGATCAGACCACTCAAGTTGTTGATGCTTATGTTAAAAGCAACACTTTGGTGCGCTGTTGCGAATTATATATGCTCAAGGATGTCTGTGTACAATGTGCGCGAATAAGTTTCTATTGCGGCAGTGCCCTCGGATATTTTCGGCAAATGCGCTGTCCAAGTGAAAAGTTTGTTCATGCAGGTTCGAGGTGAGTTTCATTCTTTTGCGGCTCTTGCCTTCTCAGTGTGGGCAATCCGATTCTCGGCTTTTGCATATGCGGGTACGTATCGTCCGGAATTAAGAAGATAAGCTAGGAGATGTGGCTTAGGCGAACTGATACAGAGCGCCGATTCCGGCAAGTTGGCGCGCATGTGTTGCTTTTCTGTCCCCGTTCTAAGCGCTGCTTTTTTCATAAGCGAATCTAGATTTAAGCACACAATCCAGGAAGCATAATCAAATCTTACGCACGAAATGCTGGCCTGTTCACTTTGCACGTCATACTGCTCTAGTTAGGAGCTGTCTCATTATGTTCTCGTATAGATTTAATAGAAATAAAAAAAAAACAAGTTTAGGCTCTACTGAGGCGGCGTTCGCGAAAATCAGAAGTGCAACAGAGTGACGCCCACCCCCCCTCGGCGAAGAGAATAAGGTTCAGGACCCACTGACCCCCTCAACATTTATGCTTCAGTGTGATAGCGTTTTCCTGTTGCTTGAATTACATTGTTCTGTTGCCAATATGCCGTGTATGCCTCCTGCCTTCTCCGTCTACGACTGGCTAGAAGTTCGTATCTCCTCCTGCCTCAAGCGGTGCAGAATATTTCGTCTATCTCCTTCAAAGATATCAAGTGTGAACTGGTGCACAGGTTTGCCCGGTAAACTATGCCAGTTGTTATTTTCCTTCCTCTTCGAAATATCGCCTTTGATTGACATGCCTAGGGCACTGTTCGAATGGTTCTTTGCACTTTTCACAGCACCTGGCTTCCTCGTGCAGTACATATCTCATTCTCAGCAGCTGTCGGAACAAGTACCAGATGGTTCTTGCCAGTGATTCGCTACAGGATGAACGCAGCCACGTAATTTATTAAGTTCATTATTAGCTGTCCAGCGGAGCCAGGAATTCTTAGCACCCCCTGCTGCGTCACAGGTCTGACCGCCGCCATGGTCAGTTGTTCCGCAGCCGCTGGTGACTGAGGGCCGGGGTTTTGTGGAGCTTATGATGAGAAGTCAGCTGGACAGGCCGCCATTGGAAACTGACCCTGGCAACGTTTAACGCTAGAACCCTAGCTAGTGAAGCTAGTTTAGCAGTGCTCTTACAGGAACTAGAGGGTATGACATGGGATGTCATAGGGCTTAGTGAGGGTAGGAGGCCAAATGAGGCATATACTTTACTGAAGGATGGGCATGCAGTGTGTTATCGAGGTTTACCAGAGAGGCGACAACTAGGAGTAGGTTTCCTTGTCAATAAGTACATAGCGGGTAATATAGACGAATTCTGTAGTAATAATGAGAGGGTGGCAGGCATCGTAATTAGGCTTAATAAGCGGTATAAACTGAAGGTTGTACATGCCTATGCACCTCGATGTAATTATGATGACCAGGCAGTTGTACGAAGATGTAGAATCGGCAATGCGAAAAGTAAAGACGCAGTATACTGTATTAATGGGCGACTTCAATGCCAAGGTAGGGAAAAAGCAGGCAGGAGATCAGGCAGTAGGTGACTATGGCATTGGTTCTAGGAATAGCAGGGGGGAGTTACTAGTTGAGTTTGCAGAGCGCAATAATTTACGAATCATGAATACTTCTTCAGCAAACGGAAGAATCGGAAATGAATATGGAAAAGTCCTAACGGGGAGACTAAAAATGAAATCGACTTCATAATGTGTTCAATCCCCGCCATTATGCAAGATGTAGAGGTAATCGGGAAAGTGCGATGCAGTGACCACAGGATGGTGAGGTCCCGAATTAGCCTAAATCTGAAGAAGGAACGCAACAGATTAGTAAGAAAGAAACCCATCAACGAATTAGTGGTGAAGGGGAGGGCAGAAGAGTTCAGGATCTCGCTACAGAATAGGTATTCAGCTCTAACCGAGGATGGTGACGTTACCCTAGAAGCAAGGAACAATAATTTCACAGATATCATTACTGAGTGCACGGTAGAAGTAGGCGGTAGGAGAGTTAGAGAGGATACCGGTAAGCTGTCTAAGGAGACGAAAGATTTGATTAAGAAACGCCAGAGTATGAAAGCTTCCAATCCAACAGACCAGATCGAATTGGCCGATGTATCAAAACTAATCAATAAGCGCAAGGTGGCCGATATAAGGAAGTATAACATGGAGAACATTGAGCATGCTGTAAAGAACAGGGGAAGCCTTAAAGCGGTAAAGAAGAAATGGGGCATAGGCAGAAACCAGATGTATGCATAAAGGGACAAGGCGGGCAACGTCATCACGAACATGGACAAGATAGTCAAAGTAGCTGAGGAGTTCTATACAGAAGTCTACAGTAGCCAAAGTAGTCAGGACCGTAATGAGATTGGCGGTAGGGAAAAACAGTCAGACGTTCCACCATTGACGAAGGACGAGGTCAAGAAAGCACTAGAAACTATGAAAAGGGGGAAATCAGCCGGAGAGGATCAGATAACTACAGATTTGCTGAAGGACGGGGGGGATATCGTGCTAGAAAAACTGGCCGCCCTGTATACGCAGTGCCTGGTGTCATCGACGGTACCGGAACCATGGAAGAATGCAAACATTATTCTCATTCATAAGAAAGGGGACTCTAAGGACCTTAAAAATTAGACCAATCAGCTTACTGTCTGTTGCTTATAAGGTATTTACTAAGGTAATCGCTAATAGAATCAGGACAGCCTTAGACTGCAATCAAGCAAAGGATCAAGCAGGGCTTCGGAAACGGTGCTCTACTATCGATCATATCAATACCATCTATCAGGTGATAGAAAAATGCTCGGAATATATCCAACCCTTATAAATAGCATTGATTGATTACGAAAAAAGCATTTGACTCAGTTGAAACCTCGGCGGTGATGCAGGCATTGCGAAATCAGGGAGTAGACGAGCCGTACGTGAAAGTGCTGGAAGATATATATTGGCTGCACAGCAACTATAGTTCTGCATAACGAAAGTAACAAAATTCCCTTAAAGAAAGCTGTTAGACACAATTTCCCCAGTACTATTCACAGCTTGCTTAGAGGAAGTATTCAGAGACGTGCAATGGGAGCATGCAGTTAGGGATAAGGGTAGATGGAGAATACCTCAGTAATCTGCGATTTGCTGATGACATTGCCTTGCTAAGCAACTCGGGGGATAAATTGCAAATAATGATTGATGACCTAGACAGGAAAAGTAGAAAGGTAGGATTGAAAATCAATATGCAGAAGACTAAAGTAATGTTCAACAGCCTCGGGAAGGGACAGCAGTTTACATTAGGTAGCGAAGTACTGGAAGTAGTAGGCGAATATGTCTACTTAGGACAGGTAGTAACCGCAGATCCGGAAAATGAAAAGGAAATAACAAGAAGAATAAGATTGGGATGGAGCGCATTTGGCAAGCACTCGCAGCTTATGACTAGCAGCTTACCGGTATCGCTCAAGAGGAAAGTATACAACAGTTGCATCTTGCCTGTACTCACCTATGGGGCTGAAACGTGGAGGCTAACCAAGATAGTTCTACTTAAGTTGAGGACAACCCAGAGAGCTATGGAACGAAAAATGGTAGGGGTAACATTAGGAGTTAGGAAGCGTGCACAGTGGGTCAGAGAAATAACTCAAGTTACCGACATTCCAGTGGAACGTAAGAAGAAATGGACACGGGCAGGACATGTAGTGCGAAGAGAGGATAACCGATGATCGCTTTGGGTAACAAACTGGATTCCAAGGGAAGGAAAGCGTAGCAGGGGGCGGCAGAAAGTTAGGTGGGCGGATGAGATTAAGAAGTTCGCAGGGGTCAAGTGGATGCAGCTAGCACTAGAACCGGGTTAAGTGGAGAAATATGGGAGAGGCCTTTGCCCTGCAGTGGGTAGAATATTTTTTAGGTGAGGGTGAAGGCGAGGGAGGCCCAGGAAAATTCTTAGGGTGAGGGAGGACTGCCGATTGGAAAGTGACGGCGAGGGAGGAAAGTCGAAAATGAGGGCATTTGTCCATCTCTGATCTTGCGTACTAAGATGCTGCCTAAACCCTATGACCTCCCGGGGCCATAGCTCATTCTCCTCCATGTATCTGGTCAGTCTTCACTGAATCACGTTTTAGAATAGTTTACCTACACATGATGTGAGTGATATTGGTCTCAAATTATCGATCGTCGGAGGTTTTCCGGGTTTGGGTATTAGCACTATCTCAGCAAATTTCCAGTGCTCTGGAATTTCGAGCTCCAGTGGAGCCGGGCACACGATGACCAGAATCATCCCAGCAAAATCGCTGCTGCAGGAGAGGGCCCCGGGGATTCCACGCGCTAAGTTCCTCGCTGCTTTGAGTGTATACGCGAAAATGCCATAGCGTCAGGTGAATGATCGGTACACGAAAGGCTGTAGGGGGTGCACCCGCCGTAGCTATGTTCCATAAGGACCCCTGCCCCTCCCCTTTTTCGACTTTCGTTTAATAACTATGGTGCCAATTTGGCCAGAATGTTTTGCCATTGCGAAGGGCTAGTATTCGAGACGCAGTGCATTAAAGGGAGGGAGTTTAGTTGCTATGTCGGAGAAGCGTACCAGTGATCCCTGAATCGAAACATTTAATTGTACTCCTCCGCCGGTGTAAAACAACTCCTCTATTAACTATTAACTTGTAGCGTGTATTAAAGTGATAAGCTAGGTTAATTTATAAAGATTAGCACTTAGCGCAGCGTAAAAAGAAAGCCAGGCTTGAGCACTGTATTTTTGTGCTGTCGTCGACTTTATGCGCTCTTACATGTGAACTTCATTAAGCATGTTGTTCTCGAAACTGCTTCTGTGCCTTGTTTTATACTCGGTAAGAAGACAGCGAAAGAAGACAACCATAGATGAGCATACGACACAAAAGAGCGCTACTATCAACTGATTTTATTTCGGTTGTGGTTGTTTTTTTGCGCTGTCTTCTTACTGAATGTGATTAATCAACTAGCCCAGCACCTGGCTTTATTGAAGCCCTGTTTTAGCTCTCTCATTTCCAGGGGAGTAGCGTCACCGTATAGTTTCGCTATCGGCTACTGCTAAGAAGCGGCTTCGGAGAAGTTAGGCTCATAGCAGGCAGAGAACAGTTCTGTGATAAACGTGAACAAAAATCCTGATGTTGGTTTACCAATTCGTAACTAGCGCTCTGATGTATGTGATGTATGGATGTGAGAGTTGGACTGTGAAGAAGGCTGACCGCCGAAGAATTGACGCGTTTGAATTGTGGTGCTGGCAAAGACTCTTGAGAGTTCCTTGGACTGCCAGAAGATCAAATCAGTCGATATTGTCGACCATTAACCCTGAATGCTCATTGGAGGGTCAAATTTTAAAGTTAAGCTACTTTGGTCATCTGATGAGAAGAGAGGAGTCGCTGGAGAAAGATTTGATGTTGGGAAAGGTTGAGGGTCGCCGGAGAAGGGGTAGGCAGCGAACGAGATGGTTAGATGGCATCCTCGAGGCACTGCAGATGAAGTTATGTGATGTAAGGAAGATAGTGAGAGACCGGAAAGCGTGGCGTGACATGGTCCATAGGGTCACGAAGAGTCGGACACGACTGAACGACTAAACTGAACTGAACTAGCGCTCTAGCAATTATTATGACTTTTGTCTATGTAAACCTACAGACATGTAGTTAGGGACAGGTCGTAAGAATACAACCTGCGAACGTTCCTTATAGGTTGGTTGGTTGGGTTTGTTTTGGCGTTTAACGTCCCAAAGCGAATCAGGCTATGATAGACGCCATAGTGGAGAGCTCCGGGAATTTCGACCACCTGGGGTTTTAATGGGCACTGATATCGCATAAGACCGGGTGCTTTTCCTTCCACCTCCATCGCAAGCGTCCGCCTGAATGACCTGAATGAAAGCACGTTATCTTGCATCAATCGTGACTCCCGAGCAGTTTGGCAGGTCCTGACGCTTTACGAATGTTTTGCCAATAGCAATAAATTGTACCGGCTATATTACTGCAGATTTCGTTGCCGGATTACTATTACGAACTGCAGCAGTGAAGACCCATCGTCACAGAAGAAATTGATAAACAACCGAATTACGATTCTAAACACTTCTTACAGATATATAATACCCCCCCCCCCCTTTCCCTCCCCTTCATTTCATATCCTGGACTTCGTAATTGGCAGCACCTTTCTTAGGGGTCGTTTCTTCTCTGAAGTAATACTGTGGTATGAAGCACTTCTACAATCAGCATTTCCGAAACGGAATGAACGCGATACTGCAGGTATACACAACACGCTAACAGAGAGAGGAAAGTTAGAGACAGAACTGATTCATTTCAGAAGGCGGATATGTACAGGGTGGTCCTAAATATGTGCGAACACCGCGAAGCGTCAGCGCATCCGGCGCGGCCGCGCATAGAAGCAAAGTGGCTTAGAGGAGGTTATTCGTGTCGTCTGCTACACCACGGAATCGCACCGTGTTTCTTTGCTGACAAGCGCACCGAATTGTGTACTGCCAGCGGCCAAACGCGCCGAGATCGCGTTATCGCGGTTCACTCACTGCAGCGTTTGCTCAGTCCTATAGAAGGATATCAATTGACCTATCGTACTAGCTTGAGCATGGTAATGTCTTATCCACCGGCAAGGCTGATGGGCTTCTGTAAATGAATGCTATGCTAAGCCGCAAGTCTGCCTTAATGAGTGGTGATCAGATGATTTCACAAAGCTCGTTCCATGGCATCTTTATGTTCATCGTCTGACAATCGAGATGCTATCAATATTTTTTGCCTTTATTTTATTTATTTGTGCTAAAAAACTGTACACGAACAGTTGGTTAGACCCATAGCCTTTACGGCTAGTAATGGGTCCAAATGAAAAACAAGTGCAATGTTAGTGCAGACCTTGTAAAGAAAAACTTCAAAATTAACACACACAATCAATTCATTCCGACAGTTCCGTGAAATTTAGATAGTGTCTTAGAGTCCGAAAAATTATTTTTTTCCTTAACTTCATTTGGGGACTTCATTCCCCACATGGACTCCACTATATCCTTAGTCTCCGGCAGTACATATTATAACAAGATGGTAAATTAAATAGGTTGTTAGTTGCAGCTCTTGTTTGTTTCATTGGTAATCTAAATAAACTATGGGGCAGGGGGTTGTTAGATTTTACTACAGTGTTAACTATTTCAGCCATCTTCAGTTTATATGCCATTGATAGCGGTAAGATGCGAAGCTGCTGAAAAAGTGGCCTACTGGGGTATGTACTATTTGAATAAGTTATCATACGAATAGTTCGTTTTTGAAGGCGAGAAACAGGATCTAGGTATGTTTTATATGTACCATTCCATGTTTCTAGAAAATAGGGCAACTCACTGTGCACAAAGGCAAAATACAGGATTCGCAAAATTGGAAGACCAAAGCAGTCCCTGGCCTTTAGTAAAACATGACAACCATAGGCTAATTTGGAGCAAACGTTATTAATTTGTTCTTTCCAGTGCATATCAGACGCGAACAGGACACCAAGATACTTGTATTGGGGTACCCTCAGCAGATTCGTGTTGTCGATAGTTAGAGATATGTGTTCGTAGTTGATGTTCTTTCCGCGCGAGTGAAATACGGTGTACTTTATTTTCTCAGTATTAAGGGTTAGCCGATTACTTTTAAACCACTGTGAAACTCGATTAAGCTCTTCATTAATGATGCGTTTAAGTACCTCTAAATTTTCTCCTGTAAAAAGTAATGCGGTGTCATCGGCATATATTACAGCTTTTGAATATTTGAACGCTGATGGAAGGTCAATAATATACAGGGAAAGGAATAGCGGCCCAAGCACGGAACCCTGCGGCACACCTAGATTAATGTTTTGCGGTAGTGAGGTTACATTGTTCACGACAACATTTTGTTTCCGTTATGAACAATAACTCTTAATTAGATCCCAAATTTTCCCTCTGAAACCGTAGGCTTCCAATTTTTGTTGTAGTATTGTGTGATCAACCGTATCAAAGGCTTTTGATATGTCTAAATATAGTACTATGGCCAGTTTGCTATTATGCAGTGCAGTATTTATCAGTTGTGTGAGAACAAGAACTGCGGATGACGTTGACCTTTGTGGCCTGAAGCCGTGCTGATTATGAGATACAATGTTATGCTTATTCAGAAAATTTTGTATACGTTTACAAAGCACCTTTTCAAAAACTCTATTAACTGCATTTAACACCGATATTGGTCTATAGTTTCGCAAATCAGATCGCTCACCGCCTTTATAAATAAGTACAATCTTTGCAACGTTCAGTTCGTCAGGATATATCCCATCTGCCAATGAGTGGTTAAATATATGTAGTAGATGGATTGCTAATATATCAATGTTGTTTTTTATTAGTCTAACGAGTATTGCATCAGGTCCTGCCGCCTTGCCGGCTGAAAGGCTACCCACTGCAGTGATTATTCCTTCTATTTCTATGTCAGGCAGAGCAAACGTGTTGTTAACACACTCCGGCATCTTCGCCGTAGGTGAGTCAGCATGAATCCGTAAGCCCAATGGAGGTAAAATAGGTATTAAATGGTTCAGCGGTGTCTTCGTCAATTGTCTCGGGAAGTGTTACTGCACTGGATCGCAGGCCGATTGCGTTGTTCACTATGTCCCAAACGTTTTTTTTTTTTTTTGTATTTCGATGCGCCTGTTTCACCAGGGATGAATAATATTCCATTCTTCTTTTTCTCATAAGAGATACTGACAAGTTCCTGCAACGCTTAAACTGGGTTAGGTAGTACTCGTTTGATCTCAACTGCTTCCCTTTGTGATGCCATTTGTCCTTACCTTGTAACACGGCTAATATTTCAGTATTCATCCAAGGACATGTTGGCTGGCTGTATTTATCAGTGTACGGCAGAGAGCTCTGTTCGATGGCATTTTTAAGGATATCTAAAAAGTTCTTCCACTCCGTATTGACGTTTTCATCATACATCGTAGTGAAGTCCGTTTGTTCTAATATTTCACGTGTGCTACATTGTTTATTTTGTTACGAATTTTACACTTTACACGAAGAGTACGAAAGCCACTTCTTCCTTTGTTCCTTCTTAATTCTGCTGTCCCAGTGGTACACACTAGCAGAGTAAGGACAGTGTTCTTTCGCGCTGCAGCAGACCACACGAAGCACCACCTCCAGGCCCCTGTGCGCTTCCGCCAATTTCCATCGATGCGCGGCCGCACCGGATGCGCTGACGCTCCGCGGAGCGCGGCCACGCTTCGCGTTGTTCGCACATATTTAGTGCCACATGGGGAGACTATCCAGGTGTGTCACATGAAGGCACGATGCCACTTCTGAACTCTGTGTTGAACATAACTTCCCTGCGTCTTCCATATCTATTACCGCTACACCGTATGCGTACAAAACTAGCACCAGCAGCAACAGGCATCCACCCTTCGGATGCCTGGGGGACAGCGAGAGGAGATGCTGTGCCTAAAAGGCACACCACCTCCCCTTGTCCACCACACACGGCGGCTAAGTGTACAGCCGGACTCTGGTAGGGTCCGGAACGACACCAGTAGGAATCTCGGTCCCCGCAACACAGCGATCGAAGGCAGAAGCGCTGCAGGCGCCGGGATTCGAACCAGCGTCTTCGCGTGTGCGAGCTCAGCACGTTACCCACTTCGCTACCGTGTGGCACGGCTTCGAGGTGACATTCAGAATAGGTGTTGCGGGGGGGATGAAGCGGTCATACCGGAGCATGCGCCGTGCTTACTTGCTACTTTTTACGTGATAGTGCGAACATGAAGCATATCTCGCGATATCGAATGCAGCCGCTGTAACTTTCGTGCCTGGTCATGCATGATTACTGGATTACCTTGTCACTTAATTCCGTGCTTCGCTGTCCAGACGGCGGATATAAGAAAGATGCAAACAAGGAGAACGTGCCTATGTTTTAATGATGGGCGTGCTGTTTGGTACTTTTATAGTGAAGTTCGCTTTTGATGACGTTAACGTAAAGAGACGGGGAATAGACCGGTTGAATTCTTATTCTGCTGACAGCAGATTGATTTTATAGCATGCATATAATTTTTTTTTCTCGGCATCGATATGCCATGTATGAAAGACCCGATAAGAAGGTTGAAGTAAGGGATGGGTACAGTAAATATGGGTTGGAAGCGTTCACATGAAGCAAAATTGAAAACGACTGCCAATATATAAGTGAAATTCGACAAGTACGGGTACGTGGAGATAAAAAATACAAATACAAATACAAATAACTTGATTTAGCATGAACACTGATTATACAGTACTCGTGATACTGCAGGGTGCTAGCAAAAAGCCTGCGATGGCTTGACAAAGGCTAGCACCCCGCTTACAGTGCAATACAGCAGCGGACAAAACGCAACAAACAAGAAAAAGCTATTATAAACATAACGACGGCTTTATATATTACAAAGTACGTTTAGAGGATGGGACTAATATTGGGTGGTACAGAACTGCATGTGTTGCCAATATTTTGATTTGAGGACATATACTGTTGTATAGATTAGCTGGACTTGTTAACAGAGGAATTAAGAGCTTGTGGTAGCATGTACATCAACATTTGGCGGCCATAGTTGGCACGGGTATGGGGAATCTTCCAAATCTGACTGCTTCGTGTGCCATACGTTTTTTCAACGGGAGTCAGAGTTGGAAGTGTTTCAAGGAAAAGGAATTTATGCGATAATTATGATAAGGTTCTAGCAGAATTGCGTTGAACAGGTTCGGTAATGGTTTTAATCTAAGGTCATGCAATATAGGTTCTGTGTGTGCGTCATAGGGTTCATTAGAAATGATTCTTGGTACGCTACGAGTGCTTTGAGATGTGCAGGTTGTCGGGGGAACGTAGGGCGTGTACGCAAACGTGGATTTATCTATATATATGCAGGTATCTGCGAAACATGAAAAGGCTGAGGTTATGGCGACGAAGTACGAGGCATCACACCCGGATTTCACACTGTGGTTTGGTTTGTCGAGTTTAACGTCCCAAAGTGACTCGAGCTATCAGAGACGCCATACTGGAGGGCTCCAGAAATTTCGACCACCTGGGGCTCTTTAACGCGCAGTGATACACACAGCACACGTGCGCCTTGCTTTCATCTCTATCGAAAGCGGCCTTCGAGGCCGGGATTTGATCCCGCGTACTTTGGCACAGTTGTCGAGCACCTTAACCACCGGGACACCTCGGTGGGGTAGATCGAATTCGACGGCTGAATTCATACCGTCATTACTCTTTCGGTCGCTCCATTGTAAACCTTGCAACGTTTTTATAAGTTTTTTATCCTTCTCTGAATCAGGCACGCGCCATTCATACCGTGTGTCCTGGCTAACTTCGACCAAGGTTTTCAAACTACAGTTAGCCCTAGCCCAGTGAAACAAATTCAGAGATTTGCAGAGTCCCATATGCTAACCTCCTATATTTTTGTTCACTGCAGTGAATTAATATACACTAATTAGCTAACTCTTTATGAACTTCGGCGAAAACGTGTCAATGCAAAAGTTGATCTCGAAAAACGGCTAGCTACGTTGTCCCCATCACGCTACAACTTCCGCCGCCCTATTTACAATTCTTCAAAAAATAATGTCACGTGACCAGCCAAATTCGCTAAATGCGCACAACCAGCGTCATCGTAGAGAATTTTCCTTATTGAGCCAGCAATAAAAGAATGGGGAGTAATAGTAGATGGGGGCATGGCAGTCCCTATGAAATGGTGGGGACTTGTAAGGAAATATAGTAAACTGAACTTGGGAAATCTAATCAACAGCTTTCTCACGCTTTATACAATACTTTCTTGGAAAGGAGGCCATTCTGGTCAACGAAGGAGGGACTAGTAGGAGCAGGGTGTTCAACAACTCTGGGATAGCGCCCGGCGTCAGTAATCAAGAACTTGCACTACGAAAAACACCGTTGAAGCCGAAACAGCCCCTCCCATGAAAGCGTATGTATGATGGGAAGTGGTATGCTTCCATTGCTCTCTGAAATGTTTAACAGGGTGCCTTTTCGCGAACGTTGATGGCTTCTCTTCGCAGCTGCAGGATGATGTTACCTTTCGTTATTCTTCCGCCGCTTGTAACATAAGTTTAAGGAAAAATGTACAGGAAGCACACTTCGGGGCTTTGCAGCTGCGTTTCAAGAGATTGCTCCGCAAAAATATCTTTTGATATTCATGCCGACTGCAGCAGCTTGTGCTGCAGTCGGCTAAAGGCCAGGACATCGCCATGTCGCATGCACCTCGCGTTGACCGTTATGATCGGCCCGCAACAACTCGCACACGCACCTATAGGTCGCCCAATAGGAAGCGAAAAAAGAACATTACGACTGAACAAAGCTGTGGTTGTAACCAGGAGACAGCAAAAATGGTTTTAGACGTCACCGCGGAGTGTTATCCCCCTGGCCCAAACCTAATTTCGCCAATGCATGTTCACAATTCCACACACTGCGTCTGGAAGGTCGTGGCTGCACAATCTGCGAGGTGCGTTGCTCTGGTTATCAGAATGATAAAGAAAAAAAAACTGGAATGTATCAGCATGGTGTAAGAGAGCAATACATTTGCCGTAAAAACAAGTTCAGCCTAAGGAAAGCCAAAGAGAGGTCTCCTTTGTATCCATTCACATTATTTTGGCCAGTCTTATATAAGGCCTGATTGCGGTCTGGCTGAAAAACAATCATTAAAGCACACCCGGTAAAGTAAATATTGCAGAGGCGGTTAAACAATTCTCACTGCTATAACCCCTCCCCGCATTCTAACTTTCCCCGTTTCCATTTTGTTTGTGAACCCCGCCCCCCTTCCCACCCGACCAGTTAAATACGTCTTATTCGCGAGCCTGAACACCAACGTGTTGCAGCCTAAGCTGGCGAATATCGGCTCCAGTGTAGTGTCGTTGACGTAAAAAATGTGAAACTTGTGCTTCTTCTTGAGGAATAATGGGCGGTCGAACGTTTCGCACGTTCCGGGAAACGTGTACACCGGGATCGTGGTGCTGCTGAAGCACTTTTCACTGAGCTCCTTTACCAAGCCGATGCAGTCTATGCGGCTTGCCGCCGGGATGCCGATGCGTTCGTAGACGCTCTCGTAGTGGCGAAGATGCTAGCACGTCAGTATAACGGTGCTGTGCTGTCCAAGGTATTCCAGCACTCGGCGCACCAAAGCGAGCGTCTGCTTGTTGTCCTTCAGGTCCAGGTTATAGAGCCTGGATAAGGCCATCAACGCCAGAGCCAGCGACAGCTGCACTCTGGCGCTCGCGCTGCACGACGCGATGGCCGCGTCAGGCTCGCCGAGCTCGACAATACGCACAAGAGACTCGTGACGCGCGGTACGTCCTGGCTCCGTGAAGCACGGCTAGCAGGCAGATTATTTCCCGGCCAGTGAGTGTCTCTAGGAGACCACCGGCATGAGGAGCGTAGCCGATGTTCCGCAGCCACTGTCGGTAGTGAAGTTGAAGTGACGTGGGGTCCAGGTAGGCGTCGCCGGACTTCGGAAACATCCCGCCGCCAAGGACGCCGAGTAGAGTAGTTCTGCCGGTGCCCAGGACGCCCACGAAGCCGAGGCACTCGCCGCTACGCATCGCAAAGGTGATGCTGTCGATGGCCGGATGAAGCCGTACGTCTTCCTTAAGCTGCGCACGAGCAGTGTGTGCTGTTCGAAGTTGCGCTTTTTGCAGATGTCCTCTACCTGCTGCTTTTCTTTCGCGACGTTTTCGTCAGCTGAAGTCTCCAGGAAAGCGGTGCTTGTAGGGGCTGGTTCGTGCATCTAAAAACGCGACCAAAGCAGTTGCAGCAGCTTCGAATTGAGAAAGGTCACCAGGGCGAAAGAAATTCCTCCTTCGAGAACCAGGGAAAGTACTTCGAACAGGCCCGTGTTAAGGCTGACGCTAAAAGGCTCCAGTTGGTCGGCTGAGTGTGCGTTGAATACAAGCGAAATGTTACTCACAGTGCTACAGGCTGTTTATATGGCAAAAACATTGCTGCCTAGTAACTCCGAAACATTATAAGACCCCTGACTACAGCGGCTGCAAGACGGTTTTAGTATTATTAATTTGCATTAACATATACAAATTAATTGCTGAACCTTTTTCGCCGTACTCCCCTCTCTCCGAGT